>NC_090989.1:271983160-272286190 GCF_041146395.1 Eulemur rufifrons
AACACCCCCTAATCCTACTCATCAGGGACTCACTGAATAAAATCAGCATTTCTTTCACTTTCTACTTCACAGCTGTGTTTCTAGATTTTTTTTTAAAATCTTTCCCTCTCTTTTCTTCAAATAATGAAGATCCAGCAGTTCAATCTGCCTTCGTATGACAGCTAAAAAAGGATGTTTTCAGAGGGGCATTGTGGGAGGGCGGACGGTGCCTCCCGCACGGCTGACGCAGGAAACCACAACCCCGCAGTCCAGCGCTGGGCACGGCTGCAGCCGGACTCCTCTCCTGGCTCCCTAGGCCACCTCCAGAAAATTATTCAGCTCCACTGTTTCTTCTGCAAAATGGAGACACTTTTAGTACCCACCTCCGAGCTTTGATTGAGAGGACTGAACGAAAGAACCCCTGCAAGTTGTCTGGAACCAATCCTGGCACACAGGAAGCATTTTTGATGTGATGATGATGATGCCACTCCCCTGATTAAAGGGTTCAAAGGTTTAACAAAAACTTGAGGATAAATGAAGGAACAATAGCTATGGGTATTTAATCAGAAGGCAGTCGTCAGATATTCGGAGGGCTTGCACAGGGAAGAGGGTTTAGAATTCTGTGCCTGTTGAACCAGCACCGTTGGGTGGTCTGTTGAGGAAGGTGCATAAGTCAAGATGCGTGGAAAGGACTCTGGCAGATTGAGCTATGCCCCTGGACGGTGGTCTGTTGTAAGTCTGTGCCAATGAGCAAGGGGTCCTATGAGTTTGAGTGATTGCTTGGAAGGGCTACTGCACATGGGTAGGATACAGAGACCAAAAGGTGGGGCCAAGCAAATCAAGCTGTAAAGTCCCTTCTGAACAGAGGCTACAATTCTTTCGGAGTTTGCATTATTGAGTCGTTTTATCTATATCACCGTTTTCTCTTCCAGAGCAAAATTTATTTTTAGCTGATACCAATCCCCTACAGGCAACTGGGTCTATGGATTGGGGTTAAGATTCCGTCGCTTAAAGGAACTCTATAGACTATATTCTCAGTGCTGTTTTTTTCTAGCTGGCTCATCATTTTCTTGCTCCCTTTTGTAGGGGATAAAATATTCTATTCTTGGTCCCAGCCCAAAAGGAATTTTGGGAGAGCATTTTTAGAAAATTGCGTCCAATCATTTCTCCATTTGGCAAGGATACAAAAGGCAGCATTACCTACCCCGTTTAACGCAACAGATGAAGTTTGGGTTTGGGGGTTTTCTGGGAGCAGCTGAAACACAAAACTGGCTGCTCTTTAAAAATGGAAACTCAGAACATGCCGAGCTGTCTCTGAGGCAGAATCTCCTGGGCAATTTCGAAAGAGAATAATGAAGACATAGCAATTAAAAAGCACTTTTCTGCAAAATGTCATTACTGTTTAAAGTTACATAACCATTTCTACGGCAGCGGAGGTTCACACAGCAGTCACAGCCAGAGTCGTCGCCTGATGACCTGTGTCCAACAAAGAGGCCATTGCCGACCTCCTGCGTTGGCGCCTGAATCCCGCCTGCTTCAATGGGAGTCATAAATAATTTGGAGGGGGATTTGGCCTGTGGAACCACTGTTTGAAAGATATACAGCTGCCGGCTGGGGTGGAATATTCTGTCCCCACAGTTCCCAAAGACACACCACACACACACACATACACACACACACACACACACAGAGAAAGAAAAACTGAGAAAATGAGACAGAAAAAGGCTACCATTATTGCCAAGCATATAAATTTTGCCTCACAAAACCCAGGCAGGCAATAGTTGAGAGTTTCATTTGAACACCCACTCACCCACGCTGAACATATGGAATACTCCCCCCCAATCCCAATAGCTTTATATACATATATGTACACGCACACACACATATAATCTTATGATATTTTAGAGTGGAATATTTCACTGTTCCCGAGAGTGAGCAAGCGATGTGTATGTAGGAAAGCCCAATCTATCTTGCTTCTCTTCTCCTGACTTTTGCCCCATTATTCTGCCTCTCAATTCATTTTCAACACTTATATCTCACAACATGTTTTGTAGTTTGTACGGAGTTTTGTGTGCTGAGATGTTATTTCTCCTCTTCTCTGTCACTGGTGGGATATCTCTATTTCCCTGCCTCCCTCCTTCCTCTTATCTCCTAATAGTCTCTTCTTTACTCAGAACACTCCAGAAACCCTGCCCTCTTCTTAGAAGCATCAGTATTGCTCCTCCTGCAGTCTCTGCAATTGCCCTTCTCTGTGCATTGAATATTCTCTCCCCACGGCTCTGCATGGCTCCCCTGTCCTGTAATCCAGACCTTCCTAGATCCAAGTTAAAGGGCATCTTCTATTTTCTTCAAAGGATTAATTATGGGCTGAAATTATCTTTTTAATTTGTTTTTAAATATTATTCTATCTCCCCCAGTAGAAAGTGGGCTTTATGGAGGGAAGGGCCTGTCTGCCCACTGCAGACACCCAGAGTGTAAACTAAGGCAGAGCCCAGTGTAGGCTCCAGCCATCGATTTGTGGATTGAAGAAACTACCCTCTTCCTCATTGGAGCTGAAAAGAAAGACACCCCATTAGGCTTCTCGGGCTTTAAAATCATAAAATTAGGTGACCAGTCCAAAGTCCTACAACTAAAGTAACGGGATCCGGACTGAAATCCAGAAATTTGAACTGCGTTCTGACATATGTGAGGGTCCTTCTACCTCTCTGGGAAAGAGCAGGGACTGAGGCAAACTCCTGGCTTAGCACCCCTGTGGTAGCTTCACACAGAGGGACCTCTGGCAGTGTTTCAGGCTCTCTGAAACTCAGTGTTTGCCTGTGAGGTTGAAATCCTCATCTCATCATACCCTAATGAGGAGAGAAAAGGCATCAACTTATCCCACACCCTGGCTGCTGTGAACTGCATGTCTGTGTTCTGTCCCCTCCCCACCCCCACACTCATATGTTGACACCCTAACATCGAATGCCATGGTATTGGGAAGTGGAAACTTTGGGAGGTGTTAATAATTAGGTTTAGATAAGGCCATGAGGTGGTGCCCTCATGATGGGATTAGTGCCCTAAAAAGAGGAGGAAGAAACAGGACAGCGCGCGTGTGCCCTCTCTCTCTCTCTCTCTCTCTCTTCCCTTCTCACTCTCCATGACCACACACCAAGGACAGTCCACGCGAGCACACAGTGGGAAGGCAGCTGACTACAAGCCAGGAAGCTGTACCTTCTGTTGTCATCTCGATCTTGGACTCCCCAGCATTCAGAACTGTGACAAATAATTTTCTTTTGTGTAAGTCACACGGGCTATGGTATTTTGTTACAGCAACTCGAGAAGACTAAGACACCGGCCTAATTAAGTGTTAAATTAATGTTAGGTTTCTCGCAATTTACCACACATCAGATTATAACCTATTACCTGGACAAATTTGAACTCTTTTTGGGAAAATCTGCCCTGAATAGATCTTTTGTGCCACTACAAAATATGCCAAAGGTGCATTTTCTGTTAACAGCATTATAATAATTATTATAGGTCTTGGTTTTTATCATTCCATTATTTTTACTTCTGTGTATTTTCTTCCCTCCCTGCCTTTCTCTATTTCTCCTCTCCTCCCTTCTTCCTTTTCATCGTTTCTTCTTTTCTTCCCTCTTTCCCTCTTCTCTTCTCTCCATGCATATCCCTTAGGCTCTACTGTGTGCCAGGCACCATGCTATGGATACCAGCATGAATAGGGCAGGCAACTCCCTCTTGTTGCAGACCTTATAGTTTAGTGAGAGAGAGAGAGAGACACGTAAACTAGCATCTTAGATGCGGTGAGACCAGTGCTCTAGTAGAAGCACAAGTTTTTTTGGAACACAGAGGAGGAACATCTAACCCAGAATGGAGTAGGGGTGGCCAAAGGCACTCTCTTCTCTCCTAAATGAAGTGGCATTTAAGCTGAGACTTAGTGGATAAACAAGTATTTGGGGACGAGGAATGCACAAAAATTGGAAATAGCATGTCATAAGGCCACTGGCAATAGAATTTCCAGCCGAGAATAAACCTTAAGGTTCATCTTCTTGTGTTAGTTTGTTTGCTTCCACGTTCCTTACAGAAGAGGAGAAAGAGTTCCCGCGCCTGAGCTATCAAAACCCTGAAGGGAAGAATGACACAGAGCCGAGATGTGAGAGCTCATTAGAGGATCAGCACCTCTTCTAGCAACAAGGGTTAAAGATCCTCTTTCATTACACCAGGGATTCTGAGATTCGGAAAAAGAAATGGGGTCTTACTGCATTGTTGAGATTCAAGCATTGGGGAATACTCAAGTAACAGAAGAACTTTCGGGGAAACCCTACATTGGATCCCTGGAGACCTTCAAAGGTGATGTCAGTATTGCTAACATGGGCACTTGGTTCAGTCGACCATGCTCATGAGGCTGGGGAACATTGACTGTCTAGAAAAGACGGTTTCATCAACATAAGCTGCAAGTGCAACTCAGATATGAAGGTTATTACCCAATCTGCATCTCTGACCCTGGTCCTGCTATTTTGCTGACAGGAAACTTTAGCCTCTTTCTCCTTCCTTCAACAAGCAGTACATCAGGGATTGTAGGAGAAGATAAAAAAAGAAGCTAAAACATGTTTCCTGACACAGGACACAGAGGGGTCACTTAGAGATTCAAAACTAAAGCACAAAATCCAAGAACAAGAAAGAAAGGCCTTGACTGATGATTAAAACATTAGAATTAGTGTTTTGCCTGGTACACAGTAGGTGTTTAATAAATAGATTTCAAATATTGAGTAAGTCAGTGATCTGTTATAAAGATGAAATAAAATGAGCCTGGAGACAGTAATTATGGAAACCTTTGTGATGGGTGTGGGATATGGGTTGACCCTTCCAACAAGAGTATGCTCTGAATGGACAAGAAAAGCAGTTCTGCATGTCACAGAGCACACCTTGAGCAAAGACAGGCCAGTGTGTGAACATCCTGGATTGATCTACGTCTTATTCAAGGCAAGGACCACGCGGTGTCATTGGCTGTTTTTGCTCAGTTTTATTTTATTTTATTCTATATTCTAATTATCTAATGCAGTGGTATTTTTTATGTATTTGCTATTTTCTGATGTATTTCACTAGGTATCAAATGCATGATCTCTTACAATGCCAAGGTGAAGAGGGAAAAACTACAGGTTCTATTTTGGCTGAGTATAAATATTTTTCTATCCTGTTCTTGCATCCGAATGTGGCGCCCTGCAGATATCTCTGAGCCTTATAGGAGTCCCAGCTGTTGTCTTGTACCTGCTAAGTTCTGCCTGTCAAATTCTGTCCATTTCTGAAATGCACAAGGTGGGGAGAACAACAACAAGGACTGTACCTTTTGCAAAAAGTCGGCCTGATCCCTTCCTTGTGAAAGCCCAGGGATTTCAGACTGGCAGATAAAGGACTTTATGGCTCCAACAGCCATGCTGAACTCCAGTGTAATGAAGGCATGCAGGTCAATTACCCATCTGTTTGTGTTTCTATTGCTGTGAATTACAGTATCCATCGCTGACAGCTCATTGGAGTGGAATGAAAATAAGACGATAATTCACCGAGTGAAACTGTGCAGAAAGGGCGAAAAGGCTATGATCTCATTCAGAAGTTCAGCCCTGTCTCCGTGATGGGTCATTTACTCTCTGGGAAATGAATAAAGGCAGCTACCTGGGGAGGAGGGGGATAGTGGGCAGTGGGTTCTTGCTCCTTTGATATAAGAATTAAGAAATGCCCCCCTTCTGGTTAGAGCAATCTTCTGTGTTTGTAAATAAAATCATCTATTCTGCAAGATCTTAGGGAGTAGAGGAACCCATATGTGAAATATACGGCTGTATGGAATTCAGCACTAGAAAACTAAAATCATTTTAGCCATCAGAAGTTTTGAAGGATGAAAGGTAGGCAGAGGACTCCTCAACATTGGAGTATAGGAGCAGAGTTTGAAAGCTGACATGGCAGAAAGCTTCCATCAAACCCAAGACTCAAATGGTATGTGGTAGATTGGATTATCCTTAACCCATATCCAGTGCCCCTTCTTGCAAAGTCCTCCCTTTGAAATAGTTACACAGCTCCACCTTCTGCACTCAAATGAGTTCATGTGACATGTTTGGGCCAACGAAATGTGAGTGTAAGTGGTATGTGTCACTTCGGAAATGAAGCTATGAAAACCAACATATGAGTTCATCAGTTTCTCTTTTCACAAGGAAAGCAATGATCCAGACAGAGGCAACCAGAGAAACAGAATCACAATAGAATTGTGACCACCAGGGAGCATAAGTGAGAAATAAGCATTTACTCTTGCAAACCATTGAGAATCAGGAATTGTTTGCTAGCACAATCTAACCTAGCCTCTACTAACAGATACAGGAGTTAGCAAACTACAGCCAATGGGCCAAATTGACCTGCAGTCTATTCTTGTAAATAAATTTTACTGGAACACAGACATGCAATTGAAAGTGTTGAATAGTTGCAATGGAGACAATGTGGCCCACAAAGCCTAAAACACTCATCACCTGGCTCTTTACAGAAAAAGTTTGCCAACCCCTGTACTAGATGGCCATCAAGACTCTTTCCAACCTTGATTTTTCCATTATTCTACTCTGTTCTCTTGTTCATTCATTTATTAATATTAAGCAAAGATCCATTAGGCATCTCTCATGTGCAGGCACTCTTGTAGGCTCTGCAGAAAGGGCAACAACCTAGAAACACGATCCTTGCTCTCATGGAACTGACCTTGCAGTGAGAGAGATAGACAATAAATGCATAAATAAAAATAGAAGAAGATTTATATTGACAATAGGGATTGGGGGTAAGGGGACTTCTAAACGACAATTTCAACTTTGAAAAAGATAATGTAGTTTAAATTTTAAAATCACCAAGGATAAAGAGGCCAACATAGTTTTGTATTCAATTTCATAAAATTTCAACATGAAGATACTCTTGAAGTTTTAAGAAGAGGTTGATTCAATTTAAATATAAGCTTCTTCACAGAATTCCTGATAAAAACCAAACTTGATACCTGTAAGATTCTGTACTATCTGATCCCTGGATCAGCTGATGTCTCCAAATTCTTCTCTTACCATTTTCCTTCCCTTCCTTGCTGTCTCCTGCCACACCACTGTCTCTGGTCTGCAAACATGCCAAGTTCCCGCCTATTCAGATTTTGCTTCTAGCTCTTACTAACTGTACGACCTTGGAAAAGCTAAGAGGCTTGACTCCTTGGATCCTCAGTTTCCTTATCAAAGCTTTCTTTGTAAGGCTGGTGTGAAGAATACATGAGTTATTTTATACCTTGGTTATCGTGGTGGTTACATAATTGAATATGTTTGTCAAATTCATAGAGTGGTTCATCTCAAAAGGGTGTATTTGAGTGTATGTAAATTATATGTCAATGAAACTAAAAATCAAATAAATAACACATGTGAAGCTCTTAGTATACAGTAGTTGTTCAAGTGATGTCATTTTCTGTCCTCGCCTTCTTTTCTGTTGCTTTCTCAGGAGGATTTTGTAGTTTCAACTAGCCCCTCCTCTGGCAACCAAAGCACCTTGTGCACATCTTACATTCTAACAGAACAGTTATAGCATCATATTATGTGTGCTTATGTTCATATTTCTCCTAGTCTGTAAGATTCATGAATGCAAGAGGCAGTGCCTCACTCATCTATGATTTCCCTGCCATCTAGCACATCCGCGGGCACCCGGCAAATGCATTTGAATGAAGAACAAGTTTCAGAGAAGATCGTGACTCTCTCTTCTATGCTTAGCATGCCCCACTTCTTTAAAGCCACCCCTCATAAGCAAAAACCTATATCTTCTTCCTCGATATCATAGCTTGATAATTGAAATTACTTTAACTTAATCACAGTAGTTACAAAGAAAAATGCTCAGAAAGAACTGGGTAAAAAATATACATGGACCCAAAAATCATCTTAGGAGAATATTAGTGCTAAAAGACTTGACCACTAATTTCAGCACATGTTTTGTTTTTTACTCATTGGCATAAATTATGATTCTTGAGGTCAATAACTGTATCTTATATTTCTTTGCATTCTTTCCAAGATAGGAAGCACAGTGCTAGATCACAGTACATGTGCAAAAATAAAAGTATAGAAGTCAGCTTCTATTAAGAAAGTCCTTTCACTCACCACTTCATGGAGCCAAGTGCTATACTAGATGCTGGAGACGTGGAAAAGGAATAATACACAGTTTTGACTTCAAGGGGCTCCAGTCAGGTAGCAGAACAAGATTCATAAATGTACAATGACAATAAAATATATGCATAAATATGCAGAAGTTTCAATAGAAGCAATAAAGAAGAGCCCCTATTTTTGTAAGCGTAAAGAAGTTCAGAAAAGTTATTTTGAACATGAATATGTTCAAATTTTGAATCTGAATATGTCTTCTCCAGCATTTGCCAAGTTGTATGTCACAGAATCACAGAGCTGCAAATATGCCCCGGCTCAGATACATTCAGGAAACTCTGTGTATGTAATCCAACTCTTGAGACTCAATACACATTAACACAGTTAAGGCACTGAGAAGTCCTGCAGTAAATAAATGTGGCTTACGCTGTTTAATCCAGCGTTTTAGTATTAGTGAGCTTTTGCTAAATTACTGTGTGGTAACAAATGACCTCAAAATCCCAGTGGCTTATAACCACAAAGGTTTATTTCTTGTTCATGTTTTATGTCAACTGTGCTTTGGCTCCATTCCAGATGTCTTCTTCATTTCAGATCTAGGCTGAAGGAGCAGATTTTATCAGAAATATGCCATTCTCGTGATAAAAAGAAAAGGGCAAAACCTAACCCAGGCAATATTTCCCAAAGTGTCTTGCTTAGATGTGGCATGTACCATGTCCTGTCATGTTTCCTCAGCCAAGGACCACATATTATATAATTCCATTTATTTGAAATGCAGTCATCCCTTAGTATCCACAGGGGATTGGTTCTAGGACCCCCTTCAGATACCAAAATCCACAGAGGCTCAAGTCCCTTGTATAAAATGATGTGGTATTTGCATATAACTTACAAACATCCTCCTGTCCACTTCAAAACGTCTTTGGATTACTTAAAATATTTAATACAATGTAAATAGTTACAATGTATTGGTTGTAAAATTTGTATTATTTTTATTATTGCATTGTTATTTTAATTTATTTTAAATATTTTTGATCTCTACTTGGTTGAACGCAAAGGTGTGGAACCTGCAGATACCAAACCCACAATATGGAAGGCTGTCTGTATCCAGAATAGGCGAATCCATAGAGAGAGAAAGCAGAATAGTAGTTGTCAGGGGCTGAAGGTAGGGGGGATAAGGAAGGACTACTTAATTGGTATAGAATTTATGTTTGGGGTCATGAAAAAATTTTAGGAATAGATAGTATTGGTAGTTGCACAATATTGTGAATGTACTTAATGCCACCGAATTGTACACTTTAAAATTATCAAAATGTTAATTTTATATTGTCTATATTTACCACAATAAAAAAAAGATGCAAAACAAATTGATTCTATGGTTCAAGTCAATTTAAATCAGCAAACTTTTATTGGGCATCTACTATGAGCTAAAGTCTATATGAAGGAGAAGTGAACAATGAACACATTTTTAAAAAGAATATGCCTTCTACTCTCAGCGATCTCAGATATAATTTGCGGGCACATATGTACAATCGTGCACATAAGACAGAATGTATCTAGAATATAATAAAGGCACAACAAAAAGGTTGTGCTGGCACTGCAAAAAGGAGAGCTTAATTCTAAGGTAAAATGTGAGGGAAACATAAGAATTGACTCCGTCAACTTAAAAAATAAACAGGCACCATATCTATAGAGCGTCGATAAACTAATTATCATGGGTGATTTATTTAGGTTTTCGCCATCCTGGTACCTGATTTCTGCACAGTCAATGAAATCGACAAGGAATCTAATGGGACATGGTTGTTAAATAGACCAAATTGCTACATCGACCGTTCATCTGTCAGGATTTCCATGCTGCATATTCGGCCATAAGTTTATTTGAAAGGCATAGCCCCGTGTGAACACATATCAAGATGCAACTCCCTGATATTCTTTCTCCAAGAGTCAGCCTACACCCCACCGGTTTGCACTTGCTCCAGATTTCCACCCGCTTCCTGCCCAAGTCTGAGTCTTAAGTTTCCTCCAGATTCCAGGTTTCTCTGGGACAGAGACAGCACTTTTTATAGTTAAATACTCCTGGAATGCCACAAGGACTAGCGATTGTCTATTCGAGGGGTGTTTGGTCTTTCCTGGTTATAGGTCCTTTTCAGAATACAAGGATAGCTATGGAAATCAGTCTCACCTACACACATACACAAGTTGGCACGTAATTTTAGGAAAATCACATATAGGCTCTAAAGTAAATAGCAGAACGGACAAGGGTTATGGTGCTGGCACAAAGAAAGGGATATAAATTTTGCCCTGATAAAAACCATGACTATTACTTCTGTGTCTCAGATTGAGAAACAGTATGGTGCAGAGTTTATAGGCACTGGCATTGAGTGGAACTGGGTTCAAATTCCTGCTCTGCCCCCTACAACATAGTTACTTAATTTCTGTAATTTCCAATTCTCAAATCTGAAAAACGGGATTATGTTGAGGTTTACATGCTATACTGATATAAAAAAATGAGCTCTGCACCTAGCACATGGTAATTATCCATAAATCATAGCTCTGATCATGATGATGATGATGATGATGATGATGATTATATCAGCTCTCTGGGTTTTTGGGTCAGGTGCTTCCTACGTGTTTTCTAATTAAATGCAGAAAACGACTCTGAGGCAGATATGTCTTCTTCACATGCTGCAGATTACAGTACCAGGGACGTTCGGAGACTTATTTAACTAGTCCAAGGTCTTTATCACTATCATATCTTCTCTGCTGATCATTCCATTCTACTTGCATTTTGACTGAGTGTTTGATTATTGCTATCTTCAGTCCACCTCTTCTTGAGAAGAACGCTGCTTCTCCTGCTGACAAGGTAAAGAACAGGGTGTCCCCTTGGCTCATAAAGGAAAACCAACCTTTGGATGAAGCTAGCCGAGTAGAAATTAGAAGTCACATTTGTCATGAAGGCGCTGTTCTTTTAGGAACAGGTCTCACAGCCAGAGGGACAGGGAGAGAGAAACATGGATTCCCATTGCTGCCTCCCAGGCCCCTGCTAATCGGGCGGCTGCAGGCCTGAGCCATTGCCTGTGGCCCTGGGCTACTTCATGCCGAGTATTCACCCCAGAGCTGCTGCCTAGAGCAGGCACTGGCAACACTTGCTTAGTGTCCAAGGGGTCACAAGACCACAGGGGAAGATAAGGGTGCGGGAGAGGAGGGGGCTTTATGAATAGGAGACCTATTCGTGTCCTGTCTGCTCTCCCTCTAACTAGTACAGTTGGGCGGGGAAGGGTCCTTCTTCCCCTACATCTAGAGGGTGTGGTGTTGAGTCAGAGAACATGAGTAAGTTGAAGCAACCTTGGAGCCCCAGAGAGTAAGAATCAAAAGCTGGGGGACCTTGGGAAAGAGATTTTACTTCTTTGAGCCCCAGTTTCCTCTTCTGTACAACGATGGGCGTGATCCCTAACTTAGTTGCTGGGATGCATACATGGCCTAATGGTTATAAGCCCAATGCCTAAGAAGGAGTAGCAACTGAAAAAATGTTATTTTTAAACACTTTCCCTACACGTTCTCTTTCTAGTCCTTGTTGCAAGATGATTTCAAAAATACTCATCTTCACTGCATCTGTGATGCCTAGCTACTGAGTGAGGGAAGGGATTGTTGACCCTACTTTCCTCAGACCACTCCTCTTGTTCCGTCCTCTTCTCTCCCTCCATCCCCGTCCTCTCCTTGCCCTCCTGTCTCTCTCTTCCCACTGCCTTTCCCCTCCCTCTTCCTTTCTTTCCCCCTGCCTCTTAATCTTCTACCTTCCATTGCCACTCAAGCACCAATCATATTTAAAAACTCAATTCAGCAAATAGAGAGTTCCTACGTCTGCAGCGCTGCATTGAAGACCAAGAAACACAAAGTTGGAAAGGCAAATCCCTGCCTTTGAAGAGGCCTATATCCTAATCTAATAGAAATGATAAAATTCAAACACAAATGAATTACGTTGCAAGGTGAGTAAAACAAATCATGCTGTAAAGGAGGTGTAATCAAAGAGCTGTGAAGGGGCCAGAGGAGGGAACTTTCTCTCCAGTCCTATGTATGTGCACAGATGCCTGCAGGGGACCATTTTCAATGGCTCCTGATGACCAGGTAGAATGCCAGTGGGCTGAGATGGGGAGTCAAGGCACCCCTGGCAGAGGATAAGGCTGAGCAAAGGCTGATGGGTGGAAAAGAACAGGACAAGTTGGAGGAGAGATGATCTGTGTGATTGGGCACATTGGTCAATATCATTGCCTCCTAATTTATGTGATAGTTAAGTGATTATAGGAAACACAGGAAACACCCACCTACATTGCTCCAATGGGCTTCCAAACAGAAGCTGGAAAGGGAGTCTGAGACCCCACCAGAGAGGGCCTCAAACGCTAAGCTGGGAAGTCTGTTCTTGAAGTCCAGGAACCTGGGGGAGCCATTGAAAGGTTTCGAGCAAGGGTCAGTCCTAATCGACTATGCTTTAGAAAGATTAACCCAGAGGGATGAATTAACGTACATTGAACACAGACCCATTAAGAAAAATATTAATCATTTGATTGATCATAAAGGAACATTGATCAAAACTGAGATTTATCTTTAAAGTGGCCAAGTATGCTTTTTATGTATATGGAATTGGTTTAACCCTCTAGACTGTGATCCTCCACTGTGACTAGCACAGTGGATGTTCTCAGTATTTGGCGCGCCGTAAATATTTGCTAAGACTTTGTGTATTGATTTGCTGAGTCTCTACTATGTAAGAAATACTGCACTTACTCATTTAGTGTATATTTCATGAGCACTTGATTCGGCCAAGCACATATGCCATGGAGGATGCCAAGATAAATAAAGCAAATATTTTGCAAACACCACATTGATAGAGGTGGTAAAAATAATACCTAACATTTTTGAATGCTTAATCTAAGCCAGACATAATGTGTATTCTTACATGCATAATTCTTAAACAACAACCATAGGAAGTGGGTGAGGAGCAAAGGCTCCGAGGCTGCAGTAACTGTTCTGAGACCTCTCAGCTAGCAAACGCTAGAACTGGTACTTGAACTAATGTCTTATTGACTCCAGGGCCTTTTCTTGAAACCACGATTTTACATCATATCTCTTTACATAAGATCAAAAATGACAAAGGCCATAATGTTCAAGGTCAGAGAAGCAAAAGAAACCAGACGGCTTCTCAGAAGAGGTGGCATTTGGAGGGTTCAATGGCATGACCTCTGCCTGAACCACGTAACAGCCAATGCCAAAGGAAAGGCACAGGCACTTTTGAAGATGTTTCCATGCAAGGCAGCACAGAGGATGGCATACAGTAGGCCCTCAGGAAATGGTCATTAGGTTGAACTCAATCCAGTGTGATGTGGGATAAGAAGTGTAAGAGTTCAGAGAAAAAAGAGTTCACTATGGGTTGGGTGATTCATTCATTCATTTAGTAAATATCTTCTGAGCAGGGTCTATATGCCAGTTTCTATGTATTGTGCTAGAGAGATGATTCTTACTAACTAGGAATCTATGCTCCAACTGGGGATTCAGATTAGAAATAGGACGATTATACTATTGTGTGACAAGTCCTAGGGGAGAAGGTGGGCATGGCATCTAAGAATTTGGGGAGAGGGGGTTAGAGAAGCTTTCCCGGAAGAGGTGAACATTCAGGAATTGGAGAGAGGATATGCAAAGCTGCAGAGCAAGAAAAAATAAAAAAAATAATAATAATAAGAGATGCCTGTAGTGGAATGTAAGAAGTTCCATAAGCCTGGAGTGTGGATACGAGTATGTGTTGGATGTCGGAATGAGGCAAAGCCAAGAAGATTGACAAGGGTTGCATGTGAATAGCCTGGTGCTAAGCTAGGAAATGTAAACTGTGTACCAAACCTCCAGAGAGGCTGTGAAGGATTATGAGCAGGGAAGTGACAGCATTTGATTTGGCTTTAAGACAACCACACTGGCTGCCGTGATGGCAACGGACCAGCAGGAATGCGATGAGAATCAACAAGGCTGGTACAGTGACCATCGTACTGATCCAAGGAAGGGAGGAGTGATGAGAAGAGGGGCTGAATCAAGGCCAAGAGTGGAGAAGGAATGATTCGGATGAGGGCACATGTGGTGGGCATCAAACGATAGATGACACTTAATAAAAGAAGGAGGGGAAAAGGCCCATACTTCTATCAGAGTTCCAAGGAAGCGTTTGGCTTAAGCAAGTCTGAATTGTTAAGACTTACTGCACTCAAGATTCCACCCATTCTACTAAGTGAAGTATCCCAAGAATGGAAAAATAAGCACCACATGTACTCACCGTCAAATTGGCTTCACTGACCATCACCTAAGAGCACATTTAAGAATAACATTAATCGGGTGTCAGGCAGATGCGGGCGGGGGAGGGGATGGGTGCATACATAGAGAATGAGTGCGATGTGCACTCTCTGGAGGATGGACACGCTTGAAGCTCTGACTCAGGGGGAAGAAGTGGGGGGGAAAGGGCAATATACGTAACCTAAACTTTTGTACCCCCACAATATGCTGAAATAAAAATAAATAAATAAATAATAAAATAAAAATAATAGTGAAGATATAAAAAAAAAAGATTCCACGGTTTATGCTAAAGTCATATCAGGAAAACCCATGAATGCCCTGCTGTGAGGTTTCTGGGAAGTTCTGCTGAACACTCCACATGGACATTGCGGAGCTCGAGTCTAATGTCAGGGACATTGTTGGAAAGCAGGGTTACTGTCTGTAGCAGTCACTTCAAGACATAATTATGCAACCCTGAGGCCTCAGACGCCTTCCCAAGCCCCTCTGGTACCGCAGCGTCCTGTATCTCTCTCAAGTGTGTTCCTAGAAGTGACTTCCTGAATTGACTTGTTTACTAAATGCTGGTAATACATTCCGGCCAATGTCATGCTCCGTATTAATACTGTTAGTATTCACATTAGTCACGTTAGCGCTGGCTTTGTCTTTATGAACTCTTATTTTTATGGTACTGATACAAGAATGTTCTTCTTAAAAAAGAAAAAAAGAAAAGAAAAGAGGGAGGGGATGCCATTCAATGCATGAAGGGAGTCTGGGTGTGTGATTGATAGGAGATAGAGCGTCGTCTGGAAGGAGCTGAGATTTCAAGCAAAGACACGGAAAAAAAAAAATATGAAGAGTCAAAGAGGAAGAAGAAGAGGGGGCAAGAAGGAAGAGAGAGGACAGGGAGGAGGAGGAATGATTGGAGACCAAGAAATGAATGGACCATTTGAATGTGTGGATTTACAGGAATCTCTCAAAGCACACGTCTCAGGTGGCCCCGTTGGAAGTTCAGGAAGAGGTAGATGATGCCTCAAGTTAGCAGCCTTTGATCCCATCTCTCCTCCCTGGTCTAGCCTTCCATCTTGTAACAATCCGTATCCTCCTCCCATCCGTCTTTCTCTTTTGGAAATTTGGAATGGGCTAATGACCTCATTCATATTTCACTAGAAAAATACCATATGCCATTGAATCTAAGATGCCAATCACTGTCAGACATACCACTGTTTTATGTATACTAAGAAAATAATACCCTGCCAATTAAACAAAGACACACCATCAATTATAAGAAGCATTCTAATTTCAGAGATATTAAAATCTGAAAAAAATCACACAACTTAAAATCTATGAGAGGTAATTAAAAAGCAAAGTTCAAGAAAATGCCCCCATTACCACATGTACAATCTGTACCCTCCTCTGGCCACACACATTCTAGTTTCCCTCTCTTCACTAGGAACAGATGCTCCTATGGAAGGCCAATAATTCGAGTGATACGAAAAGATTCTATTCATTTTTGCCTGCTCCACTTTGATCCAAAAATCACCCTTCCTTTATTTGCAGCATAAAATTTTCCCTCTCTGCAGAATAATTCTCAACATCATACAAAAGTTTTGTTGCTTCTACGTTAAAGAAGAAAAAAAAAATCACTTGACTCCATATCACCTTATGCTATTGTGCCATTTACTGTAATACTCCTCTGTGGAGTTTGCTCTTGAATTTAATTTTCACAGGATTTCACCCCCATAATTCCACTGAAACATCCTTGTCAAGGTTACCAATGACTTGCGTGTTGCTGAACCCAATGTGCAGTTCTCAGTCCTCATCTTATTTATTCTCTCAGCGTCATTTGACACACTTACCACTGTCTTTGTTTGCAGAAACATTCTTTATCTGACTTCCCAGATACTACCCCCTCTTGGCTCTCTTGCTACCTCCCCAGCCTCTCCATAGTTTCCTTTTCTGGTTTCTCATCACCGTTCTATCATTCCCAAACTTTTAATATGCATTTCTCCATGGCTCAGTAACTGGATTCCTTCTTTTCTCTGCCTACACTCTCCCCCAAGGTAATCTTGTCTAATCTCACACCATTAAATAGCACATCTATCCTAATCTATATTTTTCAGTTCTCTCCTCTGACCTTTCAAATGGTCACTTAACATCTCCACCTGGATATCTAAAGACATGTCGAACTTAGGTTCAATTCCAACTAGGTTCAAACCCAATTCCTCATGCCCCTCCCACAGTCTCCCTATATCAATACGTGACAATTACAACCTTGCAGTTGCTCAGGCAATACCTTGGGATCATCCTTGCCTTCTCTCTCTCTGACAAACACTTTCCAGTCCATTACCAAATAATGTCAGCAGTACCTTAAAAATATATCCATAAACTCAATCACCTCTTACCACCTTCCTCGCTCCTATCATCTATGCAACTATTTTCTCTCACCTGGATAAACACGACAGCCTCCTAACTGGGATCCTTGTAACAACTGTTCTTGCCCTCTGTAATCTTTCCTACTCAAGAGCCATAGTGATCTATTTAAAATCTAAGTCAGCTCAAGTTACTTCTCTGCCCAAATTTGCAATAGTTTCTCATTGCATTCAGAGTCTTAAGTCTTTTCCAAGTTTCTAGATGACCTGTTTCCTCATTGATTGGAAACTCTCTCTCTGATTGGAAAGAAAATGTATGTCTTTGTTTATTTGTTTATTGTGTGCTCCCCACACACTAATTATAAGCTCCAAAATGATTGAGTTAGCTTATTCACGGCTGTATTTCTAGCTTAATAAAAAAAAAAAAAAAGGTCTGACATAGAGTTCATGCTCAATAAATATTGCTAAATAAATAAATGAGTGAGTGCATGAAAGAATGAATTTCTGGATCACCCATAGATTTCAGCAAAACAGTCTCTCTGCGTCCCTTTCCACATCAGCGAGCTACTGAGGCAGAGTTTTGCTGTCTGTATATTTCACCATATGGATACTAGATTAAATTACATGACAATGTCGGTAAAACACTCAATGGGCTTCTTGGAAAGAGAAGTATAAAAATAAGAAGTTATCATTATTCCATTAGTGTTATTACTACTAGTTCAGCTGTTGCTGCTATGACTACTAATAGCCTCTGATCATTTTCATGATCTTTCCTTTCTCATTTCCTTTCCAATCCTCTTCCTTCCTTTTTTTATTCCACTCTACCTTTGCCTTGTTTTGATGAACATTTTATGAAACACCTTCACAAGACGAAGGTCATTAGAGTGCCATTCATATTGTTCTCAATCTACCAAAATAAACCTCTGAAGAATCTCCCCTCCCGGTCTCAATCAAAAGAATGAGAAGAGGAATAGAGGAATATAGAACACCCTTTCAAGGAGGAGGAGCTTGAAGGAAGGCTGTCTGAGTTAAAATCCCAGCTCAACCTCTTATTAAGTAACCTCTCTAAGACCCAGTATCCTTACTTGCAAAAATGAGAGTTATTTACACCTTCCTCATAGGAATCACACTGAGGATTAAAAATAGAATAATGCAATTATATAATAAAAATAAGTTAAAAATAAAAACATATATAAAAAAACTAACATTAATCTAACAAAAATAAATTAGTACAGTCCCTGGCACATAGGGAAGCACTGAATGAACAATATCTACTGTTATTTCTGATTCCTCTACCCTTAGTCCATGTAGCCTGTCCTCTAGCTGGGCTGGGCCACCTCCCACTTTTCCACGGCTCTGTGTTTTATTCATGTTCTGTCTTTGCAGACGATGTCAAAATGAAACACATATTAAATAAAACTCTAATAGATACATGTTGTATATACAGAAATGCATACATACAAATAATGGCTGTACAGCTCTATAAATTTTCACAAAGCAAACATACCTGTGTGCTACCACCCAGATTAAGAAACAGAATAATGCCACCAGAAATCTCTTTTATCTCCCTTCAGTCGCCGGCCCATTTCTCTCCCCG
The DNA here is from genome assembly GCF_041146395.1 of Eulemur rufifrons. NCBI lineage: Eukaryota > Metazoa > Chordata > Mammalia > Primates > Lemuridae > Eulemur > Eulemur rufifrons. The sequence continues at coordinate 272,001,538 of NC_090989.1, forward strand.
AAGGTTGATGCTCTCTGGACTTCTAAAAACATGTATTTGTTTTTACTGTTTTTGAGTTGCCTAGGAATGGAGTCATACGGGATGTACTATCTAGTGTCTGGCTTCTCTCAGTGTTATATTTGTGAGATTCTCCCACATTGTTGCATGAAACAGTAGATATTCTTTCTCCTCTCTGTATGGTAGCTTATCATATGAATGCATAATAATTTATTTACCACTTTTCTTATTGATGGACATATGGGTTGTTTCCAGGTTAGGGTTATTTTTAATAAAGCTGCTGTGAACATTCATGTCTTTTGATGAACCTAGGGCACAATTCTGTTGGGCATAAACCTAGGAATTAGAAGTGATGGGTCATAGGGCCAGGGCATATGTAGTTTTTTGTAGATATTGCCAAGAGTTCTCCAAAGTGATGATACTAATTTGCACTCCTATAAGCATGTGTGTAAGTTCCAACTGCCTCAGATTGTCACTCCTTGATACTGACAGTCTTTTTCATTTAAGCCATGCTGATTGCTATGTTATGACATTAAATTGTGGTTTTAATTTACATTTTTCTGCAGACTAGAAAAGTTGAGCACTTTTTAAAGTGTGTATTTGCCATTTTGATACTCTTGTTTGTGAAGTGCCTGTTTATGTCTTTTATCCATTTTCTTTTCTTAACAGATTGGCTTTTTCTTATTGATTTTAGGATTTAAAAATATATATAGTCTACATAGGAGTTTTCTGTCAGGCACATGTATTACAAATATTTTCCTCCACTCTGTGGCCTGCATTTTTATTCTATTAATAGTATATTTTGACATAGCTAAATTCTAATGTAGTCCAATTTACAAGTCATCTTCTTTACATATTTAGTACTTTTTGTATCCTACTGAATAAATATAGGCCTACCCCAAAGTCATGATATATTCTGCTGTCTTATATAAGAAGCTCGTTTGTTCTACCTTCTACCAGGAGAACATTATTCTTCCTCAGATATCTTTTGCTTGTGCCTATGACTCCTCCACCTGAACAAACAGAATGAATCACTCCCTTTTCTGCATCCCTATAATGCTATGTATTACTTTTATTATCTCTATTAGGTTATGTATTACCTTGAATAGTAGGTATTTGCCTATCTATCTTTTCTGTCTTATATTCAAATCCCATTCACACAATTATCTAAATTATTCATGGTCTTTTTGCGAAATCCTGGTCAGAATACCTCCTAAGTAACTGTAGAATTGGTCTATTTCTTTCCACCCCCACTGGTACCTCCATGGTCTGAATCGGTGACATTCCATCTTGAGTTCTGCAGGAGCCCACAAGTGTCACCACCCTCCAGTCTACCCTTCTTTAATTAATTGCCCACACAAGAGCCAGAGCCATCTTCCAAAACATCAGGCTCTTCACGCTACTTCCTTTTTAAAAACATTTCCGTGGTATCCATTGCTCTCAAATTAATGTTCAACTCATTGATGTGCTGCAGAGACCATCTAGGATTTGAAGGATTAACTTGTCTTTCTCACTATTGATGTCTCTGCTTTAATCTCATAAGACTTTTTTCATTTCCTCAAATGCCCCTTGATAAAGATTCTTCTGTCTGCCTTTATATCCAAACCCTGCCCTCCTATTTGTCCCTCAGGTCTCGTCCTATGGATCTTATTTACAGAAAACTTTCCCAACTCCCTAGTAGGTTAAGACCCCATTCTATCTGACACCGCATAACCCTCATAATTTTCTTCATTAAAATTCATTACACTTATTGTTTGTTTCAAGCTCATCTTCTCCAATAGAGTGTACATTTCCTTGAGGAAAAAAATCATGCCTGCCTTGTTCACTACTTTATTTTTTTTGCCTAGCTCATTATCAACATGAGTCCTTAAAAAAAGTCTGTTGAATTGAACTGATTCGTGGTTACGTGCCCAGGGTCTAGTGTGGGCTTTGGCATGTAGTCTCAATAAAAGATTTAATGATTCATCATTTTCATAAAATCCTAGAATCAGAATTGGGAAGAACTTAAAATCACCTACTTTAATCACCCAACTTAAATGAATGCTGCTTAAATAGTCTCTATAACATTTCTACCAAACATCATATACTTACTATTGTCTGATAATAGGAAGTCACTACACCCTTCAGCAGGTCATTCCAGGTTTGGGAATAAATGTTCATTAGAAAGAGCTGCTTTATACTTATTTCAAAGCTGGGATCTTTGTAATTTTCGCCCTTTCACTAGATTGTGCTTGGCCCATTTTATCCATATTAATGAAATTGATTCTCTTTCCTGGAAGACAGCCCTTTAGGTATCTGAAGATAAGTCCTTTTTGCTCCAAATTAACCTTCTTTTAGTATTTATCCTAGGACTTGCTCCTCCAGACACACTGCAGTTTCTCAATGTCCCTCTTGTAGTGTGATGCTCAGGTCTAGACCCAATCCTCCAGGTGTGCTCTGACCCTTCTACAGAAGGACAGGGTTACCACCTCCTTTTCATGAATAGCATACCTCTAATAATATAACCAATAGCATATCTGGGCTTGGGAGAACAGAAGTCTTATACAGTAGTTGTTTTTTTTTTTTTAATCATTTGAATATAATTTATTCCAGTTATTTAAATTTTAACAGATTTATTGATGTGTGATTAACATAAAATGAACTGTAATATTTGAAATGTATAATCTGATTAGTTTGACATGTGTGTATACCTGTGAAACTATCATATCACCAGATAAAAGTAGTTGTTCTTTGGGAAAACAAATTCAAAATTAGATATGAAAGTAATTGTGTCTTTAGAACGAGAAAAGGAGGGGACTTGGAAGGTGCCGGATCCCTGGACCTCAAGCTTCATTGGCTTCAGGGTAAATCAGCCTCTCAATGACCCTAAGATCTCAATAAGTTCCTTGGTGGTAACATCTCATTAATTCCTTCTAAGTATATTCCAGTTATAGCTCACAGGTCTTTCCACCCTCAACATGCACAGCAGGGTAATCAAACACAGACTGGAGCCAACTGCCCGGATTCTAATCCCGGCTCTCACTTCACAGGGCGCTGTAGGTATTACATGAACTCAGACATTGGAAGTCCTGGCACACCCAAGGAAGATCTGTCTTTCTTACCTACTTATTTAACAGGCATTAGCAAACCCTTCTGTCTACTCTTTTCTCTACTAAAGGGGGTAGCATCATTCCCCATGTATTTGAGATTTTGGTGTGTTGTGTTTTGCTTTTAACAGTAAACTGCTTTCTTGACCTGAATTTCCCTGAGGGATTTTCATTCACTGCTCCCAAGTGACACTACCAAGCCCTCCATGCACCATTTTCTAATCACCTTCTATAACAGGAGCATGAATCAAAGAGTTGCCAAGGAACCAGAATATAAAAGTCATATTAGGCCCTGCTTAGCTCCACCTGCCAATCTCAGCCCAACTTCCTCCCACTGACATTCAGAATCACCTTCACCATATACCTTTCTAGAAGTCACATTTTAAGTCTGTTCAAAGTTAAAGCATGTCATTTTTTTCTGACCGTAAAGTTAATACATGATCATTGTAGAAAAGTTAGACAAGAAACTAGGAGCCTAAAATAAATCATCTATAACCTAATCATCCAGAGGTAAGCTCTTTGAACATTTTGGCATATTTTCTTGCTGTATTAGTTTGATTAATCTTTTTATATTGTTAAGATCATGCCATACATTCCATCAGAAAATTTCCATTTATTAACATATCAAATCATTTTCATATATTCTTGGAAATTCTTTATAAACATTTCAGTATCAGCTTAACACTATGTTGTATAGATGCAACATAATTCACTTAGTCTTCTCGTGGGAATTTGAGATCTTAATTTTTCAGATATTATAAATTATATTTTTAGAATAGTACTATATATACCTAAAGCCTTGTCAATTTTTTTCCCTGCAATCTCCTCTCCTCTTTATGTGAATTAATAGAGTGAAATTACTATCTTATAGGGTATATTTTCTTTAAGTTAATGGCCCAGCCATACATTATGGAGCATCTAACATGAACTTGACATATAACAGACATTAAACAAATGCAAATATTTATAAATATCCACAAATTAATCCCTATAATGGTTGTATTCTTACTAGACATGTCGGAAGATACCTTTCTCTCTACACCCCAGCCAGCATTGAGCATTGTCATTTGTAACCTCTGTGAAAGTGTGTGTGTGTGTGTGTGTGTGTGTGTGTGTGGATGTGTGGATGTTTATCTTTAAGACTATGAATGATTAGCAAATAAGGGAGAAGAAAAATTACAGAGAATCAAAAATTCTATAAAATGTCCCATATTTGAGGGTATTTAAATAACACCTGCCAAAACAAATTGAAAATCAAAAGCAATAATGCAGAAAATTCAGATGATATGATATGAAACTTTAATATATATTAGGTCTGGGGCATCTATAAATAATACCATTTAGACATTTTCTTCAGAATAATCAGATAAAGCTCATATTTCCTTTCTATCTGAGAACTAATGAGTGATCATGATTTTAATGTCCTGTGTATGTTAAAATTATATATATATATATATCTCATATCTTAACTGTCGTATTTCCATATTTGTAGTTTTCACAGGATTTTCTATGCCTCATCTTCCTCATTCTCTTTTTATACCATCCCTCCTGATCCTCTCCTCCCCACATCACATCCGTGCTGCTTCCCCTGACTTGGCCCCCCCTTTATCACGGGCTTCCTACCTTGAAGGTGCAGTTTGCTCTCCGTGCTTTGCAGAAGGACGGAACTCACAGAGTCCAGATTGTCGTAGCTGTTACAGCCCAGAGGCCCAGTGCGTGTCTCTGTGACCTGGAGTGGACATCAAATGGGACAAGTGTGAGACAGATGTCCTTGTCTAGGATAGAACCAGAATGTCCCCAGCAGAGCAAAACCAGCAAAAAAACTCTTCTAGTCCCAGTCAATGGCCGCTTCCTGAGCACCTGTTCTGTGTCTGGGATCGTGTTTGGCTGTCACTGAGTAGACTAGCATGGTGGCCAAGCACCCAGACGGGATGCCTGGGTTCTATCCCCGGTTCTCATTTCACAAGGCTGCTGTAAGTAATGTAAGAACTAATCAGTTGAGACAGTATATTTCAAAAGCATGGGCTTTGGAACCAGAAAAGTCAGTGTTAAATCCGGGCCGGGCCATTTATTTACTGTGTGATCTAAAGAAGTCATTTAATTTCTCTAAGCTTCTGCAAACCAAAGCTAGTAAATCTCTTCCAGGGAGGTTGTGAGACCAGATATGATGGTTCTAAATACCCAGCACATGGCATGTGTTCAGTAATGAACAAAACATCTCTATAAATTGTAATGAGCACATATGCACTATTGTTAGACAAGGACAATAAAATTATCTGCATTTTCTAAAAGAAGTTTCAGCGATAAATGTAATCAGTACCACCACAAGAGACAACACCCCAATCCTATGGCTGCGTATTTCTAAAACATCCTCTTAGAAGACCTGGGTTGGTGGATAATAGGGGAACAGTTATTCAAAAGATAACCTTGAGATAAGAATGGTTTAGTATGAAAAGAAGCCCCTTCATTTCTTTAGCCTTTGCTTCCCATTATGAAGGGTTGTTTTGATGTTTGCACCCACCTATAAACACACAGAATCCATTGAGGGAATGACGACTTGAGAAACAGCCACACCCACCTCCTCTGTCCTTTTCCTGCTGTGAAACCTTAGAGCAGTAACTTTCCCTTTCTAAGCCTCAACTTCCCCATCTATAAAATGTTCGTCATGTTCTTAGCCACCTCAACAGGTAAAGAGATCAAATTTTTGAAGTGTGTAGCACTTAGGGCACAGGAAATAAATGGATAATAATTAGGTTTGGTTTTATTTTACAAATAATTTATTTTTATATACAGAATAATATTATGGTTATTATTGAGTGAGAAATGAACTACCGATTTATTTTGCGACAGGTGCCCACAGTGGGGACGAGGGGCAGTGAGCAAAGCTCCGCCTGGGTCGGTGCTGGCCTGTAACAAACCCAGTAGTGAGACAAGGTCCAGCCCGCTGGGTCTTACCGTAGTGGCACAAATGGCAGGAAAAACCCTGGGGCCAAATTGAGTGTGGAAGACAGTGCCTGCCGTGAGAACAGTTTCTTGAGCGGGCTCTGTGCAATTTCTTTGAGAAATTCCTCCTACAGAGGCAGATTGCACTTCCAGGATGCACAAAAGAGGATTATCTTCTGACAGACCTTCAATATCTCAATTCCGCATCCCGTCCAGGGAGGAGAGAACCATTTGGCGATAATGAAAACCAGGCCTTCGCGGCACTCTGCCTCCGATGGCTTCATAAAGACCCATCTCTCTGCGCTGCCTTCCCTAACAACATAATCCCCCCAATATCGGCGATTCTCCTTGGATCAACTGGCCCTTTGTTTGTCGATTTGATTTATTTCTCTCCTTACCACTTCCCTTCTCAGTAACTCTCTCCCTCCCATACTCTTCTCTCTCCTTGGTCAATTTCTGACTCATCTGTCTGAGTCTCTCCCAATGTTACCCCCACCCCTTTGCCCTCCAGATATCGCAGAAGGTCTTCACAGAAGGCTAAGTCCTCATTTTATTCAGAAGAAATCAGGGTGAAGACTGAGAAGAAAAATGCAGGCCTACTCTGGTTTAAGAAAATTTGAGATGGAAAAATCTGTGCTGAAACCCTCAGAAGAAGGAACCTTTTCTATCAAGAATGTCCTCCCCTGTTCTTTTAAAATGGAATCTTTTCAAAGTTCCTGTGCCCTAAGGCATTGAATTGCAAAGTCCAGAGCTGCTTTATTCAATGGGACTATTTAACTGTAAATTAACCGAAATTAAATAAACTTACAAATTTAGCTCCCTGGTAGCCACATTTCAAGTGCTCAATAACCCCACGTGACTAGTGGCTACTGTCTTGGCCAGCACAGATGTAGGGCATTTCCATCACCGTGGCAGGTTCTATTGAGCCATGCTTGTGTAGACAAGCGTGGATCAGCAAACACCAGAGTGCCTGCTTTGGTAAATAAAGTTTTACTGGAACACAGCCATGCCCTTTTGTTTGCATATTGCCTATGGCTGCTTTTAGGCTACAACAGCAGAATCGAGTGGTAGCAACACAGGCCATAAGGCCTGCAAAATATGAATCATCTGGCCCTTTACAGAAAACGTTTGCTGACCTTTGGTCTAGAGAGCAGAGTTCTAGTCCTTGTTAAGGTATTCTCTAACCCTTTCTCTGTGTAACCCTGAGAAAAAGGCTTTCAACATGAGACCTCAGTTTTCTCATCTGTAAAATGGGAGGTGGGGAGGAAGGAATTAAAAACACAGGTGTTTAAAATATCGCTGAGCTGGGCATCCGTAATCTGACTCTTGCTAGCCCTGAGACTCAAGGAAATCATTTACCCCTTTGTAGCCTCAGTTTTTTCACCCAGAAAGGGGGTGTGATCATTAACCTTACAGGACAACTATAAGAGCGAATGAGAGGACTGCTGATAATTTTGCCACGACCGTAGCCAGGGTGCTCCGGTAAGTCAGTACATGTGGCCATCCTAATACCAGTGCTGGTGATGTTACCAGGCATGTGACAACATCAGTCAGAGTGGTTGGCAGAGGGCACTGTGAGCTACATGAGTATGAAGCCAGGAATTGTCTACGACCTTCCGCTCTCCGAAGGTCTGTACTGCAGCGCACAACCAAACTGAGAACCTGCCACCCCAATCCACCCCCGAGCTGTACCTTGATTGCTCCAGTTGATATCTGGATCTCATGCAGCCTCCTCATGGTGCCATCACGGTCGACAAAGTAGGACGATGCCAGCTGGTGCAGAGCTTCCACACTTTGAGTGGCGTTCCCTGACTTCCTGTCCAGGCGACTTTTGTCCATATACATGGTCAAAGCCTCCTCCCCTGCATGGAAAAGAAACGGTGATAAGAGAGCCTGGTGTGGGAGGCCGGGCACTGGGGCCTGGATCCTGAAAGCAGGCTTGAATCTCCTCCAACTAATTTTGCCCAAATTTCCTTCTGCTTCTGAAAATCAAATGAAATAAAACTGTCCGAAGGTGGCTACAAACACGGAGCTCCATCATGACGAGGGTCATTAAAAACCCTCAGCAACTGAGTCCAGCCCCTACAAACCCACTTTATGTTCCACTAGCATCGTCTGACAACACAACCCACTTCCCCTCTTCTGAGAAAGTTCAGCCTCGTCTTGTAAAATGACGACTTTGGCATAGATACTCCTTTCTCATTCTTCTCTCCTCCTCCTCTGTTTGCTCATCATCATTCAGTTCTTCCTTTTCCTCTGCCCTACGCTTTCCTCTGCTCTTCCCACATTTCTTCCCCACTTCCTTTTCCTCCTCCCCCCACTCATTTCTAGATGGATGGGTGGATGAATAGATAGACAGACAGATAAACAGGTAGATATTTGGACAGAAGAACGGAAAAATGATAGATGTGGTTATAGAGATATAGTTATAAATTTATTCCTTTTCCTCCATAATGTTTTGTTTTTAGAAATGCATACATAGATTACTAAAACTACTAAGCTAAGATGACTTTTACTTTGAGTAATGAAATGTTTCACCAGAACTGCAGAAACAAAGCTGAAGAAATGCCCACTGAATAGACCTGATTGTCATACTCCTGGCTCCACTCGCTGCCAGCCTTGTGAATGAGGGCAATTTCTTACCTTCTCTGTTCCTCAGTTTATTCATTAGCAAAATTAAGAGAAAACGAGCGCCTAATCCATTGAATTACTAAAAAGAATAAATTAGTTGATATGTGTAGTAAAGTCTTCAGTACAGTGTCTGGTTCGTTGTAGCCTTCAGAAATGCCTGGAGTAGTAGTTGCAGGCACAGACTCTGAGCTAGACCGCTTTGACCTGCGCTCCCTGTGTCAACCTCTCTATGCCTCAGTTTCTTCATGTGTAAAACGGGGATACCGACTGCACTTACCTCGTAGGGTTGTCATAGCTTTAGATTAGTCAATTACATAAAGTACTTGAACCCTGCCTGGCACCTACTGAGCACTGTGGGAAGTGTTAGCTGACATTATTTGATTATTGCAAATTATCAATTGTATGATATTTATCCTTACAGCTAGTCAATTCAGTACAAAAGGATATTTAGAGAACAAAAAGGATGGGTGCTTTCTGAGAACCAAAGCCTGTTATCTAGGACAATCGAAATGTCTTTAGAATGCTGATGACTTTTTGAGTTGAAGAGAAAACACAATTTACTTTCAGAAGGAATTCCATTCTGTCCCTTGCCTAAATGTCTGGTTTTTAAAATTCTATCCAGCTTTCTAGGCCCGATTCTAATGTCACTTCCTCTTACTACCTACCCCCCATCCTCCCCCCACCCCCGGTGTGTGAAATACCCCTATATACTCTTGAGAACCCGCTCAGGCATCGTGTCCCTGGTGAGCTTTCTCCATCCACACCCTCACCCCGGAGAGAGGTGACATCTCCCTTCTGCCATTCTCCAGCCTGCCCTTTCAGTTTAGCTCAGCAGACACCAGGCATTGCTTGTGTGCTGAGCACTTGGACAGGCATGGGGGTGACAAACGAACAAGACACTGAGACATGCTATAAGTATAAGCCACATACCAGACTTCTACGTTTATTGTAAAAAAATATAAAATCTCTCATTAATAGTCTGCTCTATTGATTACATGTTGAAATAATAACATTTTGGATATATTATGTTAAATAAGATATATTGTTAAATTGATTCCCCCCTTTTCCTTTTACTTTCTAAGAAAATTTAAAATGGATGTGTGGCTCATACTACTGGCCAGTGCTGATGTGGGGACCCAGAGTCACAGGAGATCATTTCAATATACCAGGGGACTAGTCAACAGAGGGATGCACAGAAGGGAACGCAGCCCAGGGGAATGTGCCTGTGTCCCTGTGGACAATGTGGGCCACAGGCGCCGGTGACCCGGCCCCTCCCACTGTATCCCTTGCTGCTCTCTGGGTTTGCTCTACCCTGTACAAATGTGCCCCATTTTCTCCCATTGTTGGGACTCCACTTTTATGTTTTTCTCCTGGCTAACTCCTATTCATCCCTCAGATATCACCTAAGTCATCACCTCCTCTGAGAAGCCGTCTCTCAACCCCTCATTCCTTACCTGGACTAGATTAATGACTCTCTAACTATGTGCTCTCTCACAGACCCCCTTTTCTCCAATGCACCACATGCCTGGACTTGAGCTGAGTTCAGAGCCAGACACTCATGTTTGCACTTTCCCATGAAGGCTTCATTGTCATGCAGTAAGATGATCTTCTATCCTTTGGACCCCAAAGCAACCTCAATAGACGTTGGCTTTAAAATGGCTTAATATCCAGCTAGACTTTGAATTGGGGGTGGGCAGTGGACCATGGGGAGGGGAAAAAGGACTTTATCCAATCCATCTTTCTAACATGCCAAGGCTTCTTTTAGGGTCTGATGAAGAGTGGATGTTTAGTTACCATTTGATGGATAAATGGATGGATAGATGGATGGATGGGTAGATGATTAAATGAGTAGACAAATAGAGGGCAGGTGGAGAGGTAAATGATTAAATAAGTAAGCATGCCAAGACGTAGAGCCATGAGGCAGAGGAAATAAACATTCCAAGTGTCAGCTCAGGCTCTCCGAGGGGCCTGTGAGAGAGAAGGTGAAATAAGCCCAGTTCCCTCTGGACAGAAAACTGGCAGAAGCAAACCTTAGATCAAGAGGGGTTAATGGGCTTCTTACTGCATTATTAAGACTTAATTTCTTGTTTATTAAGAGAATGTGCTGTTTAGAGTTGCTTTCCCACTTGGGCATTCCTGCAAATTGCCTTTTCACCCCACATAGGCCATTCTGCAGTCTTCCTGGCCTCCAGGGGACTTTCCCTCACTCTTTTCAGCACCTTCTCTTGCAGGGGAACAAGCTGCGACTAGCACATGCAGGGGATGCAGGATGAGGTGGGAGCTGATCATTTCACCTCTTGAGTCAATAGGAGATCTTGCTCCCAGATTGGGGATGGGGACATCTGGACTTTAGGCCGTTGGACAGCCCCTGTGATTTTATTCTCGGCCTTCTTCTTACTCAAGGGGAGATCTCCCACGATGTGGGGTGGGAAATGATGAATACACACACAAACATACACATATGAACAAAAAATATGAGCCCTCATGTATAAAAAGACATCGACACAATACACCCATATCTACATGCATATGTAAGCTCACATATACATATATATGTACACACTACAACCATATATGTGCATGTAATACCCATCTGTGCAATGCACATGCATTCATGTGCATATGTAGATTAAACACATCAAAGTATAGGTAGGCATTTGTGCACACCTGTCTATACAGGTAGGCACACATTTCCATGCACACATAATCATACATGCAAGCTTAATCATACATGTCACATAGGCACCAGCCTCAAAGGTGTTTCCTTCTGCCAAAAATATGATCACCAGGAAGACTAAGGAAAATTTCTACCCATTTCCCCGTGTGTCCTTCCAGATGCAGAATTCTTCCCTTCACCACCCTCGATAAGAACATCATTCATTCTACGTATTTTATGAGTTTAATAGATTTCACCGAAAACTGGGGATCCCATGGAAATGTATTAGCTGTTGGCTTCCCATCAGTTCCACGTCCTCAACCCCACTCCTTTTCCTTCCTGTTCCCTCTCCCTATGGAGCCAAACAAATGCATTTATTTGTCCCATGGAAGACAGTTGAAGAATCATCTTTTGTTGTTTGATTATGCCCTTGTGAACTGACACCTCAGAGAGTTTATGAAAGCATTCCTGGTGAATGAATGTAGCGTACTTAGAGAAAAATATAGTGAATAACATTTTCTGAACCTCCCTGTATATAGATGGAGAAACCGATAACCCAGACAAGAAAGTGAATTTCTCAATGTCTCCCACTCATCCAGTGAGCAACAGGGTTGGGTTTTAATTCTGGGTCCCTAAGTTCCTTACCTTCATTAAATAACAGCAATAGTAATAATAATAACAATAACAATAGCAACAGCAATAATTTGCTAGGTGCCAGTCAGTGTGATAGGCACTTTGAATGTATTGCTTTATTTAATCCTCAAAATATGCAGGAAGGAAGTACTATTACTCTGACTACTTATAAAAGGGGAAACTGAGGCTTAGAGGATTAAGTTACTAGAAAGCTGACACTAAGCTGGTGAAGACCAGCAGTCAGGACTGGAAGGCAGGTGATCAAACTCCAGTGTCTGCCCTTTCATTCTCTAAAACTGTCCACTTTCCTTCTCTCACATTGAAAAAGAGGTCATTAAACAATGTTTTTCCATATATGACTGAGTGAAATGGCAATGTGAGAAGGACCTCAGACAGAATGCAGTGGCTCATGCTTGTAATCCTAGCACTTTGGGAAGCTGAGGAGGGAGGATTTCTTGAGGCCAGGAGTTTGAGACTAGCCTGGGCAATAGCAAGACTCTGGTTCTACAAAAAATTTTAAAAATCATTTGGACATGGTGGTGCACAATGGTAGCCCCAGCTACTCGGGAGGCTGAGGCAGGAGGATCTCTTGAGCCCAGGAGTTAGAGGTTGCAGTGAGCTATGATGATGCCATTGCACTCTAGCCTAGGTGACAGAGTGAGGCCCTGTCTCAAAAAAAAAAAAAAAATTAATAAAATAAAATAAAAAAATAGAAAGACCTTAAGCAGTTTCTGGCTCACAGTGTTCAATCAACAGCAAATCTCTTCCCCTTCCCTCTCTCTGCTCGCCCACACTGAGGGCTGGGGGAGCATTTAGGGCCTGCTGTCCAACACTGGATCTCAATATAAAGCTTTGCATATTTTAAAATGTTGTGTTGTAAAAACAGAAGAGGAACAAGGCTCTGTGAATAATTCACCATCTTGCCTTGGAGAAATTAAAAATATATTTCATTGAGGAAGAAAGGTCTTTGTTACTTGGGATTTCCAGGGACTCAGACCAGAGCACAGCTTTAATGGAAGAATTGAATTGGTCTCAAGAACTTTTTTTTCCAAGTGAATTGGGAGGTGGGAGATATTCAAAGGAAAGGGTACAGGTTAATGCTACATTCAATGTAGAAAGGAATTCATTTTCACTTTATAATAGAATAGAATTTATGCTAGTGATTTAACATCCGAAGTCCTACTTAATATCTGACTAGCAACAGACCACACATACGTGCTGGTTGGTTGACTGGTGGAGTGGGTGGGTGGGTTGGTAAAAGAGACTGATGTTGGATCAAAAATGTAATGCAGGCTGTGTAGAAAGAAAATGCTAAGTTAAAAATCTAGTTTTGTGACATACTAACTATACCTCTTCTGGGTCTCAGCTTCCTTATCTATAAAGTGGAGGTAATGGGACCTAACTAGTGCTTCTGAGGACTAAAGACAATGTACAATGTGTACTTATTATGTGGCAAATACTTATTAAGTAGTGGCTAATCTTATTGTAAAAGTGAATGAATTTGCCCAACCAATCTCCCCACCCATATTCCCATTATCAAATTACTAATCTTGTCTTCCTTAAATTGTACACTGGATGCTCAGCCTAGAAAGCTCTACCACCTTCCCTTACCTAACCAGCTCCTGTCAAGCTAAACTGTCACTTCCTTCATGAAGTCTGTACTGACCACTCCAGTTTGTGGTGCTCAACCCTCCTCTGGAGGAGAAGATCCCCTGTTATAATGATACCTCAGTCCTCCCTGCCCCTGATGAGACACCAATCTCTTTTTGCTGGCATGGACCATATCTAATGCACCTAGCAGTTCTACAAGCAGGTGCACACGGTGCTCTACCACCAAAAGGGCTTTCTCAAAGTTCAGTAGCCCCAGTCACTGCGGCAGAAAACTGATGCCTAAGGGATTCCTCATAATACCAAATGATGCATGCAGACAAGACCCAGAAGCACCTAATGCTCTACGCTGTACCACCTCCCATTCATTGCCTTTGTATTTATTCCTGCCCTTTATCTGGCCCTCTTGTCCTCACTCTCTCAAAAACTGATGGCACCTGATGGGGAGAGATGGGTAAGGTTGAGCAGGGTGGAGCAATTAGTCTGCTTTCCTATTAACCTACTGGATTATGAGACCCACACCATAGCCCATGTGTAAAATGATAACCTGAAGTGATCGGCCCTTAAAGTAGACTTAAACAAACAAAGAAGATGCCCTAAACAATATCTGAAATTTAACTATTTTCCCAGATCAGACCACATTCCAGAGGAACTAAGATAATTATCAGAGTAAGCATTTCTAACGAACTAAGCCAATTCCAAGGGTAAGCCACATTCCCACCAAAGTTGGAAACTCTCAAAGCAGACTGTCCCATAGAACTGAATCACCCGCTCAGATCTGACCACAACAGCCAAGACAATTTGGCTCATCGGGCAACATATGCTTTTGCAGGACGTAGGATGGCAGAGAGGCTAAGAAGGACATCCCACTCTCCCTCTCACCCCAGGCCCACAGGTGTGATGGGGCTGTGGCCCAGCAGCTGCTGACCTACCTCCCAAGGTGGCTGAGATGAGCAGGTGGGTGCCGTACTTTTTGATGATGGTATCGATGAACTGCTGAGTGGTGGGTCTCCTGCCGAGCAGGCGGATGCTCCTTTGAAACTCCGGCATGAGGGGCATTGGATGGCGGACCAGATCCCTCCTCTCGATGGCTGTGTTCCTCACCTTCCAACGGGCAAACTCCCTGGGCACGAGAGACAAGTGACAGCCCTCAACTTAGGACCACTGCCGTCAATTGAAAGTCCCCTCGGCCACCCCTTTCCTTCTTTTCCACCGAAGGAGAGAAGGTAGGCAGGAAGGCAGGCAGGCAATATAACAATGGACAGGACCTAAGGCACAAAGCAACCTGAGACCTGTCGTAAGACAATTCAAAAATCAATTACTGGGACCCGAGCTCACTTTAATCCAAAGTATTCACAGGCATTCACTGACCATCTACTATTTGGAAGAAATTAAGCTACATTCTAAAGACCATATGGGAGAATTTCCATTATTTTTCCTTTACTAATAACAGAGTAGATCAAGATTGAAGAGCACTGAATGTGGAAGTTCAAGTCTTGCTGTGGCTCTTGCAAATTATGTGTTGCAATCCGAGGCAAAGCATGTTCCCTTGCTGGGCCTACATTTCTTCATCTATAAAATTCAATTAAAGTTATCTATTTACTACTGCTGGTGCAGGGATTACATGAAACATACAGAGTAAAAATACCTCTGGAAACTTCAAGGTGCTAATTTAACATGAAATACTGTTTTATAACTTTATTTCTTCATGAATTCCAAGACATGTACATGTAAATCATTGAAGCTTCATAGACACCATGCAAACTGAGCACAAGTAGATGTTTAAAGGGATTTGGTTGCAGGTGGCTTTTGCTAAATAATGACCACCGTTCCTACCAATGATGCAGCTCCCACAGAATGACCAGTTCTCTGACCTGCTCGAGTTACACACTCTCGGTTCCTTGAGAAAAACAGACCGGCAGAGAGGGCTGTAAGATCAGCCTAGATAAATTATGGGAAGCAGAGTTTAACGAAAAGGTCTCTCTTTCCTGCCACGGGATGGGAGAGACAAATGAAGAGAGGGGCACAGGCTAAGAAGCAGCAGGCCAGGGAGGGGATCAGGCCGGAATATGCCTTGGTAATTCAGTGGTGGAGTCTGACCCCTGACTCACAGAACACTGGATCTGAAAAAAAGCTCCATCATTAGAATACTTTTCCAAGCCTCGGAGTTTATGGTCTGTGTCTGCTTAAAAAAAAAATCTCTGTCCATAATTCATAACATAGTTCCCGTTGTAAGTCAACTCAGTACCTTGCACACCTTAGGTATTTAAGTCAATCAACTGCACTCAATGAGCCCTGCAAGGCACCTACTAAGTGCAATATACGATGTCTGCAGAAGGGGCAGAACACATCACAATCTCTCTTCTTAAGAAGCTCACGGTCTGGCAGGGAAGGAAAACATTTCCAGTTTATCGTAAATCAAGGACTACAGGACGCAGACGGAGGAGGACTCCTCAGGCCTGGAGGGAAAGCTTCAGAGAGGAGGTCACGTTTGAACTATAGTTTTGAAGTTTGCATGGGCTTTAAATACACAGAAGTGTGGTTTAAAAAAAGAGAGAGAGAACAAAACAGCTAGCCACACGGAGGAAAGGGCAGGAGTGGGGGAGGGGGTGGATGCAGAATATGTTATGGGAAGAGCAGATCGGGAGAGGAGGAGTGTGAAGAAGAGGGTGTAGGCGGTGACAAGTTGGAGCAAGTGGGTTGACCAGATCTGGGCAGTGGGAAGGGATTTGGCAACCAGCTGAGAAGAATGTCACAGGTGTGGTAGACGGTTGTGGCATGAGACCCAGTGACCTTGGGCCTCTCTCCTCTCTGTTTCTCTCTGTCTCTCTGTCTCTCTCTCGCTGGCCCTGTCTCATGCTCTCTCTGTCTCTGTGTGTGTCTTTCTTTCCCTCTCCCTCTCCCTCGCTGCCATGCTGTGAGATGCTCCACGCAGACATTCACCCGGCAAGGAGCCCAGCGAAGCCTCCAGCCAACGGAGGCCTCACGAGGCGCGACATCCTAACAGCCACTGTGTGTGTGAACTAGGTTACCAGGAAACAGACCCTTCCCAACCGAGCCTTGAGAGGACTGCAGCCTGGCGAGAAACCCACAGAAAATGCGCCAGATTCCTGACTCACAGAAACTGTGAGATGATATTTATTGTTTTAAGTCACTAAGTTGGGAGGTAATTTGTTACTCAGAAATTGATGATCAACACAAAGCAATGAAAATCATCAAATATGTCTGAGATAAAGTGTATTTCCTCATCCCTGAAATCTACAAAGTTATATATACATATAATTAGGAAGTTACATTCATGCATATAAATATACACATATATCAGTATATAGATAGATACACATAATTACACAATATGTATATATATATATATATATATATATATCACTTTTATTTATAACTTACTCTCTTGGGTTGCTTTCTTTTCATGCAAACATGCCCATATTCCTCAAAACTAATATTTACTTACACTCAGAGAGGTTAAGTAACCTGCTAAAGGTCACCCAGCTAGTTAGTAGTAGGGCTGAGTGTAGAAAACCGGTATCCTGACACTTAAATCATTCTTTTAGTGTAAATATTGAGAGTAAGAATATAAAAAAAAAAATAGCAAAACCAGTACCAATGCAGAAGAATAATGCCACCCCCACCACCAAATTACAAGGCATGACTCAATTCTTTTTTTTTTTTTAACAACCTTCCCAATCTTTGTGAAGTTCACCAGCTATAGACCCAGGGCCTGCCATCTGTGTTCCTTCCTTGAAATAACTAGGAAAGAAGCCAACACCAGGCACCCAGTTCCTCCCTCCCAGGGTGGATGTAAGGCCTAATGGAAGGAATGCATGTGCCATTTACCAAAATATACAGGGTCCTTGGGAAGAGCTCAGTAACGGGATGTTACTATAAAGCTCAGCTCCTCACGAGGCACTGCCTGCTCAGCACCACGGACAGAGCTCCTCATCCCAAGGAATTACTCCATTGCTCGGCAGCAGGGTGGGGTGGTGGTAGAACAAATGGTTGTTTAGGAAAGTTATTAAACATGCTGTGCTATTTGCCATGGCATTTTTAGACATAGAGGGATCACAGAGGAAGGTCCCTGACACGGTCTGAAAAAGGGACTGGTTGGAAGTGGTGGTGTCAGAGAATTCTCCTGTATGAGTTAAATCATAAAGGAAACACAGAATTTGGCCAAAAATAGGGGAAAGGAGTTTCAGGAAGAATGAGCTTTACGTGCAGAACTGGAGGAGAATGAAAGAGGATAAGACAGTTGGAGAGCGAGAGATGTGTGCGTGTGTGTGTGTGTGCACACGTGTAATATATGAATAAGAGGTAGAGGCTGAGAAGTTATCAGGGACCACAGGATGAAGGACTATGTGTCAAACTATGTTATTAGATTTCAGTCTATAAACTCTGTTCTCATTGGTCAACAATCCAGACTAAAAACACTCTGAGGGCGGGTTTATGTGGTTCTTGAACAATTACAGCATGTTGGAGCAAAGACTGTAATGATCACAGGATTGTATGATTTTCACACTTTGTACAAAAACATACTTAAGTACAAGGGCTCCACAGCACCTAGATCTATTCTGAGGCAGATTTAAACAGCATTAGTGCTAAAAAGGTTACATCATATATTTGAAGTCTGAGCACCCATTATTTCTCCAGCTCTGAGGATGCAGCAGTAAACAAAATGGATACAAGTCTTGCTCTCAAGGAGCTTACGTGCTTATGAGAGTGAACAGGAAACAGAGAAAGACATGTGTGCGGTGCTGGGGGAGACAGGCCTTATAAAGGCAAATAAAGCCGGGGCAGGAGGTTGAGATGCCCAGAAGTGGGGGAGGCTGTGGTTTGGTGGAGGTGTCAGAAAAGACCTTGCTGATTTGATGGTATTTAAGGACAGACTTGAAAGAAATGAGAGGGGGACATGGGGCCACCTGGTACAAGAATGTTCTAGGAAAAAAGAACAGTGAATACAAAGGTCCTGAGGTAGGAATGTGTTTGCCACATTTGGGGATCACCAGGGAGGCAAACCAAGACGAGCAGATGAGAAGATGGGGTGAGATAAAAAGCAGTATGATAGAAAAAAATAACATGAAAGATGGGGTAGGGAGGGCTTAGATCCCCAAAGGCTTGTCGGCCATGAAAAATACATTTTTTTTATTTTTAAATTCTAAGTACCATGAAAAGGTAAATGAATATTTTGAGCAAAACAATCTGATGTATGTTCTAAAAGAAGGGTAGGAAAACTTTTTTCATAAAGCGCCAGGCAGTAAATATTTTAGGCTTTTCAGACATAAGGTATCTGTTGCAACCACTCAACTCTGTCCTCGCAGTGTGAAACAGCAAAATACAATACAAGTGAGTGTCGCTGTGTTCCAATAAAACTTTATTCACAAAAGCAAGTGTTAGGCCAAATTTGGTGCATGGGTAGTATGACTCCTGTCCCCACATCTTCACCCTGACTCCATTCATAGAAGTCATCAAATCCAACTCACTCAGTTCACAAATGGGAAAACTGAATGTCAAAAAGGTTAAGTTATTTGCCCAAGATCGCACAGCAAATGACTGGCAGGGCTTAAATCAGAACCTAGGGCTCATGACTCCAAGTGCTGTACTGTTTCCACTGCAACACGTCATGGCAGAGGGGAGGAGGCGATGGGTAAATTCACACCTAACAGGTACAATGCACATGATTTGGGTGATGGGCACATTACAACTTTGACTTAAACCGTACAAAAGCAAATTATGTAAACAAAATGTTTGTATACCCAAAATGTTCTGAAATAAAAAAGGAAAGAAAATAAAAGCAAGCAAGTAAGCCTTGCTTGCCATGTTGTCTAACTGCTCTGCTGGCCCAGGAACAATTTCATGTAAGTTCTCAGCGAACTGAGCACAACATAAAATATATCTTTCCTTCCGAGCGCACAGAGCTAGCAAATTCCCCTTAGAGGAGAAGGCAGAGCTCACGATGGCATGGGATCTGCGGAATATGCTTATGCCCAATTAAGCATCCCAGCAGGGTGGGCGAACCAATTAGACTGAGATTAAAAAAGAAGCCCGGATGGAACGGATGGCAGGCATGGGTGTCTGCAGCAAGGCCCGTCCCACTGGGGGAGCTAAAGGTAGGGGGCGGGTGACAACAGGGGCAGGGGATGAAGGCTGGAGTCAGAGTCGCAGGATTTAATATAAGGCTGGAGAGAAAATTGTAAGGCCAAGGTATTCTTTTTACAGCTAAGTATTGCCTGTATAGGAATCCTCCTTCATCGTCTTTTATTAGCCTTCTGCTGTCCTGCACACACACACACACACACACACACACACACAGAAACACACAGATACACCCACTCAATGACACACTGAATATGAGATTGTATAGAAGGAGAAAAGATTATGAGACAGGAAAGAGAACTGGCTCTGTGCTCTTGGGAAGGTGTTTCCTCTCCTGGATACCCATGTCTCTGCCTGTGAAATAAGCTGGTGGAATTAGGTCATGTTTAGCCCTATATCCTTCAGCCCAGGCTCTGGAGGTAGAAATTTGGATTAAAATCTGACTCTGCCACCTATGGCTTACGATCTGTAAAGTGCAAATGGTATCTGCCTTGGAAGGATGGGGTTAGAATTATATTAAATCATAAAGCACAGTACCTACAACATGAGCCATCAATAAAATATTAGTGTAGAGTTATTATTATCATTGCTGTTATTACATGAGGAAGTGGATGATAGTGGAGGGGTGGTGGGGTGGCGGGTGGGAAGGGAGAGGAAACAAACATGCTCTTTCATGTATGTGATGAATGCTAATAGTATGCAATTCCATAAATTGTGTTGTGAGAGTTAATGTAAATAATAGTTGGAAGAATTCTTTTTTTTTTTTTTTTTTGAGACAGAGTCTCACTCTGTTGCCTGGGCTAGAGTGCCATGGCGTCAGCCTAGCTCACAGCAGCCTCAAACTCCTGGGCTTAAGCGATCCTCCTGCCTCAGCCTCCCGAGTAGCTGGGACTACAGGCATGCGCCACCATGCCCGGCTAATTTTTTCTATATACATTTTTAGTTGGCCCAATAATTTCTTTCTATTTTTAGTAGAGACGGGGTCTCACTCTTGCTCAGGCTGGTCTCGAACTCCTGACCTCGAGCGATCCACCCGCCTCGGCCTCCCAGAGTGCTAGGATTACAGGTGTGAGCCACCGTGCCCGGACTGGAAGATTTCTTTATAAATTGCAACAGGATATGAACAATTGTAGCTGCTGTTGGTATTAACAATTTTTTTATTATTTGTATAATGCACAGTTATAATTAGAATGTTTCTATTGCTTACAATGTTCTGTTTTGGTTTCCTCATCTGTAAAACAGGGGCAGGGGGTTTCTACTTTTCAGGGCTGTGAGGGGAACACCTCCAGCACTGGATAAATGTGTTTCCTCCATTGCTTTCTATACAGGCTAGACTACTAATGACCTCTGAATAAGCGAAAGGCTGTTTCACTCTTCACAGAGCATGTTTTATAGCTTATTTGTTTACTTGAATCTAATCTCAGACAAAGTCAGAGGTAGTTTTCAAAAACACACATATTATATAGGCTATAAAACATAAAAAAATAGGAAAAATAAAGGGAAGACTAAGAAATAAAGTTTGGGTTAAAATTATTTGTAAAATTAATTCTATAAATTTCTGAGCACTTGATGGAAGTGAAACACCAGTGTCTCTGAGCTTCTTTGCAGCCAAAGCAAAAAGGAAATCCCAGGCAAAAGAGTCATACAGTCAAGAAGATAGTGGAGTAGTTGTTCAAAGTCACTGGAGAAATAGATCCCCTGAATCCTGTGATAAGACACAATATCTCCCATGGTTTCTCAGAAAGAGATGGACATAGTTGACGCTGGAGGGGGATGTCTTCAACAATACTCCGGTGAGTTCAACTGGTTCAAGGTCGCCTAATGCATATGCCAAAGCAGCATTCAGTAAAGCAATTCCATAAGGGTCAAACATATTATATTCTAGATACATGGCTCTCTGGTGGTCTGACTTAATCCAAGGATACATTGTAGACTATTTTATCGACACTGTCTTTACAATAGATGTTTGTTGAAAGCATGACTGATTGCAGTTATGAGATGTTTGTATTTGTTTATTCCTGGGTGGCTTATCCCATTGGTTACATTAACTAATCATTTAGAATTGGAATAAAAAGAAGCCTCTGAGTATCGGGGTGATGGAGGAGAACTCTGGGACTGCTTCTGTTATTGTCAGCAGCAAATTATCACCAGAGATGAACAAGGGGAATCACAGAGAAGCAGAGGGGGAGATGAAATCACTGAGCTGAGAGGGAGGGAGCGAGGGCATTTCTCTTGCCAGTCTCTCCCCACATGATCCTCAGTGAGCTCAAGGAAAGGTGAACCCAAGGGCATATGTCAAGTAGAAATGATGCATCTTAACGAGCGGGTGTCAGTGCCAAATCCCCTGACTCCCTCCGTGCCCCGGAGCACAAGCGGGAGGGCAGCCGAGGAACAGCGGCACCCAAGCAGATCCCACAAAGGATTTTGGCCCCAGACGGGTGAGAGGAGGAAAAGCAGGAAAAAAAAAAAAAAAGAAGAAGAAGAAGAAAAGAATGTCTCTGAAAAAGTAACTAGGAATAGAACTATTTTAATGCAAATAAAGACATTGACTTAACATTAGGGAATAATCTTTGCTTATGATTTATATGTAAGTCTATTTTCCAAAGTGTGTTCACTTAAGTAATGATGTTTTTATTCTTCCATCAACCCCATAGCAGTTCTGAAGGCTGTTACGGGAATAAGTTCAGAGGAATGGGGACAACTAATCCAGGCGAGTCCTGCTGGCAGGGGGTTATGGGTTTCCCATCGAGTAGAAAGTTGAGAGGGAAAAATAGAGACACAGCAAGCACACGTGGAATGGCCCAACTTTTATACAAATGGACCATTTCAGATAAGCAAGTGGGATTTTTCATGAAGCACTGCCACGGAGGGCAGGGGGCCACGATGGAGGTTACGAGAATTCATCGTGGGGCAGGCAGCACAGAATGCACTGGCTTTACTTTACTCAGAGGGGCTGGTGTTTCCTGAGATGCCTTCCGGGCACCTGAGCTACTTACTGCCTTAGACACAGAATCCAAAACATCAGGATGGAAGGGCTTTTGGAGAGGTCACTCAAGGCCAGCACTGCCATTTCACAAATGAGGAAACTTCTCAAAAGGGACTTGCCAAGGCCACGGCACCATTGGTGGCAAGGGGGACTAGAATGTATGTTCCTGATCTCAGATCTAGTGTTCTCTGCTCTGATCCACTGTCTCAGCTCATTATCTCGACTTTGTGGGGTCTGTAGTGCACTTGTTCCTTTATAAATATTTGTCACCCTATATGTTACCCTCCATACAATCTGGAAGATAGAAAGTATTATCATCCCCATCACATGTGGAGGAAACTGAGGCCCAAGGCAGGGAAGGAAATTTGGCAAATCTGTTGCCAGAACTGGAACGGAGATTCGGATTCCATGATTCTCTGTTTGTTCCTAGTCTCTACTCCCCAGCCCATTCTGGTGTCCTCGTGTGAGTGCAATTGGCTCTCCCAAACTGCCTTGCAAAGAGCCCCTGCAGTGCTCTGCAGAGGAACAAAATATAGGATATGGAGCACAAGCAAAGGCTCATTCCATTGAGCACCTGAAAAGGAGATGTAAAACAGTTCTTTTCCCAAAGACATGATGGTACTGGGGGCTGAGCACAGACTTTACAGACCTGGCTCTGAATCCCAGAATGAAGCCTCTCATTAGCTGAGTGACCATTTACAGATCTCTCAGTATCTTTGAACCTCTTCCTGCTCCTCCTCCTTTTCTTCTTCTTCTTCTTCTTCTTTTTTTTTTTTTTTTTTTTTTTGAGAAAGGGTCTTGCTCTGTTGCCCAGGCTAGAGTACAGTGGCACAATATCACAGCTCACTATAACCTCAACCTCCTGGGCTCAAGCAATTCTCCCACCTCAGCCTCCCAAAGTGCTGGGATTACAGGTGTGAGCCACAGCACCGGCTGAGACTTTTTGTCAGTGCAATAAGAATATTAGCACTTACCTTACAGTGTTGCTGGAAGGATTAAACATAATGAATGCAATTAATCTGGCAATAGTAGCTACTCAATAAATGTTAGCTATGTATCCTTCGGCAAGACATTCTAAAATGGGAGTTTGTCGTATAACACATAACTTTTAATGGATATTTTAAATGATCTTAATATGCCTATGGGCTCCAGGGATTATACAAACTGCATATAAATAAAATATTTAAAATTCTGTTGATTCAATTTGTCTCTCTGCTTATTTCCAAAGCATCTATTGTGAAAGCATGACTCATAACTAAATATAGATTAATAAAAGTTTGGAATGGCAATTATTTTCCAATTATCATAAATCCCATTAACCATTGCAATTATATGAATTTTCTCTTTCAGATCACAAAATTTGAGTGCTCCAAGGGACCACAGAGTGTCTTCATCATCGCCTTACACTTTGGATGGAAACACAGAGACTCTGAGAGGGGAGATAATTCTCCCAAAGACACACAGCTGTCAGTAGAAGAGCTGCTCTTAAAACCCAGGTCTTGTACACCCAGGTCTCTGCTTAATTTCCTCTGCAACGATGTATCTTTTTAGGAGAAAAACAAACAACTTCTTCCTCAGTAATACTGCATTTAATTGCCAATTTCTTTCAAATATTTTAGGATTAGCAAGCATGCTGCCATCTTAGAGCCTCCCCAAAATCCACATTCTTAGCTAGACCCTTCGTTTATTTTTCTATACAGAAACCTTCCCTGGGGCCGGGCACGGTGGCTCACGCCTGTAATCTTAGCACTCTGGAAGGCCGAGGTGGGTGGATCCCTCGAGGTCAGGAGTTCGAGATCAGTCTGAGCAAGAGCGAGACCCCGTCTCTATTAAAAATAGAAAGAAATTATCTGGCTAACTAAAATATATATAGAAAAAATTAGCCGGACATGGTGGCACATGCCTGTAATCCCAGCTACTCGGGAGGCTGAGGCAGTAGGATTGCTTCAGCCCAGGAGTTTGAGGTTGCTGTGAGCTAGGCTGACGCCACGGCACTCACTCTAGCCTGGGCAACAAAGCGACACTCTGTCTCAAAAAAAAAAAAAAAAAAAGTAAAAAAAAAGAAACCTTCCCTGACCCTGCTTTAAACTAGTTAAGAAATATTTTTTGTCTTCAGTTCATTCAACACACATTCACTGACTTTCTAGCCCTATATCAGGAATTGGGGATCTAAAATCATCCTTTACTTAACCCAAATGTACCAGAATCTTTACAAATTATTTAATTTACCAGTTGCCCAAAGACCAAATTTGTCCCACTGCCTACCTTGTTGTCTACAGCTGCTTTGCCACTACCAGGGCAGAGCTGAGTACCCACGACAAAGACCAGAAGGTCCACAAAGTCTACAATATTTATTATTTGACCCTTTATAGGAAAAGTTTCATAATCCTGATTTAACTCATTGACCTGGCCAGTCAAATAAATATTTTAAATAAATAATCAAAGATGCCAGATCAAAGATTTATAGATTGAACTACAACAGAGAGATAGATAAGTATGGTTTTTATTTGTTTTGTTTTGACAAAAAGATTCCCTTGCCCCCAAAATGTCTAAAAACTACTGGTCAGGAGCAAATTAGAAAACAAGAATGTTTTCCCACATAGCCTTCTTGGAGAGCCTTTTACTCTAAATAACAGTCATTATTTCAATACACACCAGGAAAAAAACTGATAAAAAATGCCCAATGACAAATAAGAAAATAAACATGTTTCAAGTGGAATCTTTGAGTTGCTGATTAACCAAGGAAATTGACTTAGTATTCACGATGATAATAAAAACACCATGGGGAAGGGCATCTAAAGCAATCTTAGAGATATTTGATTGCCCAAGTACCACAAGAAAGAAGGACAATACCACCAATTTTCCCAGCTGGTAGGATCTGATGAGTTGTAATGTCATGAAAACAAGAAACATGGCTCCAAGAGCTAAAACTATTATAAAATGACTGAAAAGAACTAACAGCTAGGTAAAGCCCCACTCAATAAAGCAAGTCCTTTCTGACTGTCAGAACAGAGCAAAATAGAATAGGATTCCCTGGGAAGTAGGAAGCCGTCTGTTTTTGAAGATACTGAAGCAGAGTTTTCATAACTAATTGACAGAAATGCTTATAGGGAGGATTCAGAATCCAACAGGTGGTTGGAAAGGGTCACTCTTGCTGCCCTTACTGCCTAGAAGATGCTATGAGATTCTGAAAAGTAAAAATGTATATGGAACACTAGGGACTGTCTTCTGAATGCCCAGGTGAACTGGAAATGTTTCAGTCAAGAATTAGTCATTATTGTGGCCACTGACATGTATTTTAGTCTCACATAGGCAACAGAATGATGGATAAGTTATGAAAGGGATCACTTACTTAGCTTTTGTCAGTAGAGTTAGTAGGACAACATTCCAAAACACACTAAGAGATGCCAGTCCCCTGTCCTGCCCTAAGGATACTGCTAGAGTCTGAATTTTAATTCTATTCTTTCCCCTAAAGCACATAAAAATAGATTCTCTCCATCAAATTAGCCTTCAGTTCCTCTTTCTTCGTGTCTTCACCATGACTACCAACTGTTATTCTTCTTGAGCATAAAAGTGTTTCGATGGGCATGTCCTACAAAAGTCACTGCCCAGCAACAGCACATGGTACTTCTGCAAGCTCACATGATACTTTCCAGAAGGAAGTACTGCGCTCTCTCTTTCTTCTCCTTTCCTCTGTCTTCCTCCTCCTCCTCCTCTTCCTCTTCCCGCTCCCCCTCCTTTCTCTCCTCCATGCAGATCTTTATCTACCTAAATTCTGACTAGACTCAGACCAAATAATATCTCTTTTCTAATATTGAGCATGTTTGATTTTCCAGATCCATATGCATAAGCATAAATACATATTAGCCACCTAATATGGGCCAAGTGCTTTGCATTAATACTCAGGAGCACCCTGGGAGCTGGTTATGATCGGCTGCATTTTACAGATGAAGAAACTCCAGCTCAAAGACCACAATGCAGGTTTAATTTCTCTGTTGCACTAAGTCCATACCAGGTCCAGTTTAGGATTACATTCAAGATTTTATCTAGCAGGGTAATTGCTCATGGTGAGCCACAAGTCTCTGAATGTATATGAATTGTCTTAAACTACTCCCCATATTTTACTTCCCTCTTGTATTTTTGGCAAGATGCTGCCAACAGTTTGGCTTCCTTAAAAGCTGAAATTGGACCTACAGGAACCAGCACTGAACGGTAGGCAAAGGCATCGTAGGTCAGCCCTCTACTCTAACATAACAAGCTGGACTGCCTTAGACAACCAATGATTCCTCTTTGGGTGCCACTTTTCTCATCTGTAAAATGGACTGTGGCCTGGATTAATGGCCTTCAAACTTTTGTTTATATATGAAACATTTGATTCATTAATTTATTCTTTCCAGTGAATGTTGGGGAGAGGGCATCCACCCGGATTCTGTCTCTATTTCAGATACTAAGGCTTAGTAGTAAGCAATATAAGCAAAGAACTTTCATTTTGCTGGAGAAAATGCAAATGACAATATTCCAATACATATATTGCAAAATAAGTAAATTGGAGATCAGTAAACTTTCTCAGGCGATGGAGCTGGTCACAGAACCCTGCCTCCCCCCACCAGCCTGCCCTCAGGCCAGGGCGCACACTTGGAAACTGTCTGACTCCAATTCCACCTGTGCTTTTCTGACATGAGGTCTTCCGGCCACCTGCGTCCGAAATTGGTGGGAATCCATGTCAAAATACAGAAAGAAGAGCTCACGCAGGACTTAGCAAATCAGAGACAGACTTTGCCTCTGCCTTTTTGACAAGCCCCCTGGTGACTTTTATACGGAGTTAAATTGAGAACTTCAGGACTGGAGGACCTTGAGGTCTCCTCTTCTTTGGACAATTATCTCCCAAATCCTCACCTAATAAACTCCCTCTCAAAGTGCTGGGCCTGGGCCTGGAGGCCACTTCTACAGGGCACTTTCCCTGACTCCCCCAGCCAGCCCAGATCCCCCCAGACCACTGAACACAGCTGGCAATTATTCATTGCGGGACGATTTTATTGTCCTCACTCTCCAGGGACCTCCAGGGGGCAGGGCCTAGATCTCCTTTTCTCAGCTCTTAGAGTGCATTGCCTGGAACTTATAAAATACCCAATAAACAATTCTTACATAAAGGAAGGCAACACAAATGGGCTTATGAATGGATCTTCTCTCCCTTCGAGTGCTAAGAAACTCCTGCTGTCAGGCAATCCCTGCAATCAAACTGTTCCACTGCCAACGCCGAGCCCCTGGAGTCTGGCAAGTTACCTTAGGACTCTGTTTCCAAATTGCCTAAGTTTTCAGTGACTTCCTGTTTCTATTTATTACTACACCCTGTCCCATGTGTAAACAGAGGTGGCAGTTAAATCCTCAGAAGTGAGGAATTTTGGAATTAATCCTTAACACCTTCATGCTTTCCTTTTTCTCTTTTCCAATCAGTAGTCTGTCTAATAAGGCCAGAGGTCTGTAGGAAAGGAGTCATGGATTAAATAAAGCGAGGTTCTTAGCCAAGATTCACAGAAGCACAAATGCCACCCGCCTGGCCCCCTGCTTCCACCTTAACAACCTTTCAATTCTTCTTACTATTGCAGTCAGAGTTGTCTTCCCAAGTGTTTGCTGGCTCATGCCACCTCCTCCAGCTTTTGGGGAAGCAGTCAATGAGTCCCACTGTCTACAGAGCAAATAGGAAACCCTCCTGATTTACATCCAAGATTGCGGGGATAAACTTCAAATTCCCAGCTCCTTCCTCGTGACCCTGTCCTCATCTCAATCAAACTGAACTACTCTGTGGGCCCATTTGTATCTAACATCACCCACACTCACCTTTTCCTTACATTTATATGAACTCTCAGAGACTAGCCTCTCCCTAGCAAGTAGCCCAGATTTCTTACTACTGAGTAGGACACTGTCTGTGAACTGTCCCATCTATTTACTTCTCCAGAAGTTCTTGATCCCAATCTGCCCCTCTCCTCCACAGGCACACAGCTTTTTGGTTTTGTTTCATTTTGCCTGCATGCTCCACCAAATGTACAAACCCACTCTAGCCTCCAAGTTGTCCTACCTACATGCAGTTTTTTTTCCCCCACTGGAAAAACCTTTCCCCTACTTTATCTGGTCCACTCTTACCCACCAAAGGATGTGCATCTTGCATGTCCCCAAAGTACGTATCACCCTGTGCTAAAAGCACCCATTTACTTCTTCTAGTCTCTGCTACACGATGAATTCTGCATGAGAATAGGAAAGAGATAGCTCGTTCAGGATATTCTTAGCACCTAGCTCAGGACAGGGCATATAGTAAGTTCTGAAATAATGGAGGAAAGGTCTCTCTCAGATGCAGTTGACACTATGGTTTCCTATTCATTCATTCGACTGATATTTTTTGAGCTGTGTTCAAGGTACTCTTCGAAATGTAGGAGATACAGCAGTGAAAGACATAGGCAAACTCTCGCCCCTGTTGAACTCACATTCTAGTGGGGGAGCCAGATGATAAATCTGCCAATGCATACGCAATGAAATGCCAGACATGGTAAGTCTCATGGAAAAAATAAAGCAAGCCAAGGGGACAGAAAGTGACAGGGGGAGGGAGGGCTCATGTTTTCTGAGGAGCAATACAACAAGGACCTGAATGAGATGAGGGAGACTTAGAGGCAATGATCTGATCCAAGCAAAGGGCCGAGCCAGAGCAAAATGCCCCAAGCTGTGAGTGAACGTAGAGTGTTTGAAAAGTGACAAGGAGGCCAGTTTAGAGAGTTGGGGAGAGGAAGCAGAGGCTACAGGAAGCAGATCCTGGTGCTCCATGATGAGGACTTTGTTTTACTGTTATTATTAGATATTGACCAATTATAGTTGTATAATTTTATGGAGAACAAAGTGACGGGAAGAGTTTTGAATGTAATATGGAATGATTAACTCAAGCTAATTAACATATCCATGGGATATGAGAACATTTGAAACCTAACCCTCTTAGCAGTATTGCCATATACGGTACTCAATTACTAGCTATATTCACCACACCGTGCATCAGACCCTCCCCCAAAATATCAGACTTATCTAACTGAGGCTTTGTACCCTTTGGCCATCACTGCCCCTTTCCCCGTGGCAGCCTCTGTAACCACTACTCCACTCCCTGCTGCTATGGGTTCAACTGTTTCAGATTTTACATACAAATAAGAATATGCAGTATTTGTCTTTCTGTGCCTGGCTTATTTCACTTAGCATAATGTTCTCAGCCCGATCCATGTCGTTGCAAATGACAGAATTTCTCTCCTCTTTTTAAGCTGCATAGGAGGACTTTGGATTTTGTATTAAGTGAAATGAAAAGCCACTGGAGAGGTCTGAGCAGGGTGACAGGATCTGAGTCAGGTTTCAGAAAGATCACCCTGGCTGCTGTGTGAAGACCTGATAGCAGGGGAGGACCAGAGTGGAAGCAGGCATGCCACTGGGCGGCCACTGCAGTGGCCCCAGAGGAAAGCTGGGAGTGGCCTGGACAAGGGTAGTACGTGGCTCTAGCAGATATGTCTTATCTGGTCTTTTGTTTTGTGTTTAATTGACACACAATAATTGCCCATATTTATGGGGTACGGTATGATGTTTCTCAGTCCCCCACTAGGCAGGGTTGCACTGGCCCTCCTGTGTTTGCTGCCTGCAGGGGTGCACATCGCCAAGGTCTCTGCAGTGCTGCCCTGCGTTAAATCCCAAGGTAACCAGCTCAGAGAGGCAATCGTTGGCCACCAAAGCTAAACTAGGCCCCATCTCATTTCCCCATTTCTATTTATTTATGGCAACTGTATCACCATCTTCAATTGTTTTATCCATTTGTTTACACTGTATTGCCTTTCTTCACATATTCCCCAGGCCTCAGCCCCTTTCCCCACTGCAGCATAAACTCCAGGAGGACAAGGATATCATCTTACCCGTCACATGGCTCAGGACAGTAGCCCACTAACTGTGCCCAGCACTTAGTAGATGCTCAATAAATATTTGTTGACATGAAAAAAGAATTCACCTGTCCAACTCCCAACCATCAAGACTAATGTAGCGTCCTACGTCATTCATGGAAATTCCCCCGAGACCACCATCTCAATGCAAAACACGAGAGGCACTAAAATTTCGTAGAAAGACAACAGGCCTGAAAATCAAGTCAGAATGAGATTCAAAGTCCCAATTCTGCTTCTAACCAGCTGTGTGGCTTTGCACTAGTTACATAAATGCTCTGGGCTCATTTCCTGAACCATGAGGATTACAAAGATCCTTCTGCCACAGGTTCCCAGTTAGAGATAGCATGGAAAGGGCTGGCCACACAGAGGTGCTCATAAATGGTGAGTATTACCTTATGATCATTATCCCTCCCTCCCTGCCACTCCCAAAGCAGACGTACAAACTCCTTGTGACACTGCGTTACTATTATTTTACACGTGGGCTTTGTCCTCACCAAGCACTGTGAAATTGTCAATACCAGTTCAACTCTTTTTGAGCACAGTGACTTTTACAATTTCTAGATTCCTTGTAAACACTTGTGCAATGATTCACCCTCCCCTTCCTCAAGGGTACAAAGCATTTTTAGCCTGAATTTCTTCCACTTCATTTGTACCGTCTTATCCCCTCCAGTGCTCGCACTGGGGCTGTGAGGGTTTGCCCACATAATCCCCCACTGGCCACTCCTGTTGCTTTCTCTTCTTTTAGTTTCCCTCCCCCACCCCCTTTTAAAGCTAACATTTAGACAGTGCCTTCCAGTTTACAAAGCACATTTTAAAGACCTTAGTGTAATCCTCAGGGCTGCCCTGTGTGGTAGAATTTTTATTTACTCCCTTCTTAAAATGCAGAACCTGAAGCTCCACAGGTGACAGGACTCGTACAAGGCCACAGAGCCAGACAGCAGAGGTACCAGGCGAGGACTGCAGGTACATGTGAATCCTGAACTCCTTGCTCATTCATTCATTCATGCATACATTCATTCAGCAAATATTTATTAAGCACTAGACATTATTCAAAACACTTCCAATGCATTAATAAACAAAACATTCACAGATCTTCCTTGTGAAACTGCTTTTCTAGCAGGAGAAGATAAACAATAATTTAAGCAAGTAAATTAGACAGTGATAAATATTATGAGAAGAAAGGAAAAGTGGAACAGAGTAAGGGAGATTGGAAGTGCTGGCAGAAGGAGATGCAATTTTAAGAATGGTTCAGGGTTGGTCTCGTACAGAAGGTGACATATGAGCCAACACCTGGGGGAGGGGGAAGTGAACTATGGTGACACCTGGTGGAAGAGCTTTCCAAGCGGAGGGGACTAGGAGACACGGTAACTTCATAGTGGTGGGGGCAGTGCAGGGAGCAGTAGAAGCTAACATTAGAGAGAAAACAAGGGACTGACCACGTAGGACTTTGTTGACCACTGAAAGGACATTGTTTTTTACTATGAAAGGAATGGGGAGCCATTTGTAGGGTATTGAGTTAAATGAGTGACACGTGTTTTATAAAGATTGCTCCTATACAGGAGGCTATGGCCGTAATCCAGGTGAGAGAGAGAAGAGTAGCTTGAGGCAGGGGAGTAACAAGATAGGAGAGAAGGGGTGGTTGGATTCTGGATTCATATTTTCAAGACGGTAAAAACAAAATCTCCTGATGAATTAGATGTGAAGTGTGGGAGAACAAGGGGAATTAGCTTTCACTTGAGCAACTGGGAATATGGTCTTCCATTAGCTGGGATGGGGAAGGCTATGGGTCGGCTGGATTTGGCTGGCAAGGGGAGAGCAGTGTAGGTTTAGACACGTCTACCAGGAGTGCAAATGGAGAGACGTCCAGTGTGCAGGTGGCTATGCAAATCTAGATTTGTGGAGAGAGATGTGAGCAGGAAATCTTACTGATACCCTCATTCACGCTCAAAAATCTCAGTGAAGATTGACTCATCCAACCAATATCGTTTGCCTATTATTCACCAGGAACTGTGCTAGAGACTGATGTTGATATGGCTGGGAGAAAACGGACATAGTTTCCACCCCAGAGCATTTGCAATCTATCAGGAAGAAAGGATAAATGTGAGATATAAATAATTATAATAAATAAAGGACATTACAGTATGATAAGGTCTTTGGTGGTGAAATACAGTAGGTAATGGGAGCACACAGCTGTGGCTTCTGATCTTATCTAGGGCTTTTACTAAAAGCTTCCTGGAGGAAGTAAGATTTAAGCTGATACCTGATGACATAAATAAGGGACACAGAAGGAAAAGAGGTATTTCAGGCAGAGGGAACAGCCTGGAGGTGAGAGGGAACATTCATATATATGTGGGAATATACAAATTTCGAAAGCCATTAAGGTGGGTCCAGGGAGAAGACTGGGTGGAAATGGTGAGAGATAATACCGGAAAGATAGACGCTGGTGGAAGAGAATAAAAAGACCAAAAAAAAAAAAAAAATTCCACATGTGACCTGTGATTGGATCCCGTAAATAACAATGAAAGAGGTTTGGAGAATATTGAGGACACTAGGTATGAGATTATACCATGCAACTGTTGTTAATTAATTTTCTTAGGGGGTTCAATGACATAATTATTTATTCATTATGAAATGTATTTATTATTTATAGGAGAATATATCATTTGTATTAATAAAGTCATTTAGGTATTGTTTATACATGTCCTCATCTCTAGAAGAAGTGTGCCAAAATATCATAGGAGAAGTTCCATGATGTTTGCAACTGATTTTCCATTTTTTTTTTTTTCAGAAAAAGAGAAAGAAACAGAGAGAACAAAAACAGGGGGGGAGAGAGAGAGTGCACAGATGTGACAAACATTCATGGCTGGCAAATCTAGGTACAATATGTAATTGTTGATTCTCCAGTTCTTTCTCTTTTTTCACTTTTTAAAAATGTTTACATAGTTTGGAAATATTCTGAAAATGTTTTCAGAAAAAAAAAAAAACATAAGGAGAGATTATTTTTCGAAAGATAGTTTCCCTTCAAAGTGGTATCTTGTGGTGGCTGACCTGGGCATCCATATTGAAATGAGGGTGAGAAAGACCAAAGGTGAATTCATAAGGGCAGATAGGACCTCTGTCTCCTAGAAGGCTGTGCAGAATGCCTCGGGGACACCACCTGCAAGTCCTGACAAGCCAGCTCCAAAGAGAAGGAAAGCCAGCTGCCCAGGAGCAGCCTGGAGAGTGGCGGCAGCCAGAGGAGAGGGCACAGGAGCCCTGGGTGTGCCGAGCTTGCTGCTTTCAGGCATTTTGTTTCCACACCATTTCCTGCTCTAGCAACAAACATAAAAGACCAGCTTCCCGGTGGCCAAACTGACCACAGCAGCCACATGGCAGAAGCTGACACTTCTCCATGCAAGTTGTCCCTGCACTAGCTCCTTCTCTTACTCATTCCCTAACGCGGGGTTGTCTGCATTTATTTTTGCTCATCTATGTAAGTAAAAGTGAAAGAAATCTGAGCCAAGCCTTGTTGTGTAGGT
Source organism: Eulemur rufifrons (assembly GCF_041146395.1). Classification (NCBI taxonomy): domain Eukaryota; kingdom Metazoa; phylum Chordata; class Mammalia; order Primates; family Lemuridae; genus Eulemur; species Eulemur rufifrons. Next base: position 272,035,653 of record NC_090989.1, read on the forward strand.
CCTCCATCCTTAAAGGTAGTTCTGAGATCAGAGAATGTGGGCCTGGGAGAAAAACGCACACAAAATCCCTGCCCAGCTAAAACACCCCCTCCTGGCCCAGCCCAACAAGCGAGTACTGAAATCAGGCCAGCGGCAAGGGTTAAGGGCCCTGGAGCTGCCTGAGCACAGTTCTGGGTGCTATGAGCAACCACTGCACGGGAATACGAAAACAGCTTGGGACTATAGGAATTTATAACCTATATAAGAGATGAAATTCAAATAGCTCTGCAAAAGAGAATGAACCCAAGATTCTGTTTCTGGCTCTGTCACTAATGTATTCTGTGAATTTGGGTAAGCTGCTTCTCCTCTCTGGGCCTCAGTTTCCCCATCTATAAAATCAAAGGTTTAATTAATATCCCTAAAGTCCTGCTCAGTATATGCTATAATTTTTGAAACAATTAGCAAACAAGTGAGTGTGAAGCCTGGGTGAGTCTCAGTTGGAATCCGAAATGAGGCCAGAGGGGTTCCAACGGGAAAAATGGAAAGGCAGGATTTTGCTGGGCTTTTGAGGATTTGAGTGAGTGAAGAAATGGGATGAAAGAATTCCATGGGTAGGAGCAAGGTGAGCAAGGCAGGGAGGCTGGACTGAAACAACACAGGCGGAGGGAGGGAAGGGGGTGAAAAAGGTATGCAAGGATGGGGTCACTCTTATTCAAACTGCAAAGCCTAGCACAGGGCTACTTCCTCCAGGAAACCTTCCAGATTTCCAACATTCACACAGCCTCTCTAGCCTGAATTGGTCCTTTGTGGCGATCTCATTAGTACTCATTAGCAGACACCAGTTGATGAGCACCTACTCTGAGCTATGTGTTTTAAATACAACCTCACTTGACCATTTCAACCATAAAGGGTAGAGCAGGAATTAGCCAAGGTGAAGATGCAAAAATATCAGGCTCAGAGAGGTTATGTTTCTTGTCCAAGGTCACACAGCTAGACCCAATCTCTTTGTCACGGTTTCATTCTGTTTGTCCATAGCTTATTTTCCTACTTGATGGCAAGCTTCCCAAGGGCAAGTCACCTCTACCTCTGTATTCTCAGGACCTTGCATAGAGTTGAGGCTGATGATAAAAATGCAAATTCAAATGAGACGATACAGGATGCCTAGGCCAAGGTACAGATTGTAGCAGGCTAGGGAGCTAAATGGGGAGAGTGAATGAAATTGGCAGCCTTACCCCACGGAGTCGATCCTATTCTGTTTATCCTTAGTCATTCCCCAGCTTCCCCAGCCAAGGAAACCTCTGCCCTCCCCCTCTCCTCTCCCACTGGCTGTGCTCTGTGAATGCAGGTATTTCCCGGCTCAGAGACATAGAGACTGCATCACGGGGAAAGAGAGTGGAGGGAGGAGCCTGCTTCCCTCTGCTGGCTTTGGTGATCCAGCTCTGGAAGGCAGGGCCCTGGGATGGCAGGCCATGTGAGGGAGGAGCAAACTCTCCTAGGAAAAACAAAATGAAGAGTGCACAGAGTGAAGTGGTTCCACTAGAGTGACTAGCAGACAGATTTGGTGGAGATTACAGAGACCCTTTGAGAGCCTGTATGTCTTTGCCAATAGATCGAGATCCATTTCCTCGCACTAAACCCCAGCTGGCCCTGATATAGAAGAGACCACTAAAAGAGCGGGAGGAACACCCACTCTTTTGCTGGGCAACCCTGGGAAAGTCTCTCCAACTTGCTATGAAGCGTGTCTCTTTCTATGAGAAAGAAGGGATTGTAGCAGCTCACAGGTCGGCCCCAGAGACCAAGTAAGAAAATACACACAGAATCAAATTCATACCCATTCTATAAATTAGGAAACTGGGGCTCAGAGAGATAAGTGATTTCATCAGAATCATAAAGCATCAAGGATGGCTTGAAGTCACAGAGAGTAATGTAGCACTTAGCTTGGAGGATCCACTGATTAAAGTTTATGTGTGTGTTTGTATGTGTATATATATATATTAATATGCAGTGTGTGTATACACACACACACACAAACACATATACATCATCTTACATACTTTACATAATTATGATATTTAATGCTCATAATAACCTGTGGGTTAAGTCATATCTCCATTTATAAATAGAGAAACTGAGGCTTATACAGAAAAGTGACTTGCCCAAGATCAACCACAAGTAAAACCAGAGCTGGCTGAGACTTGAACTCAGTTCTGTCTGACTCTAGACCTTGGGTGCCTGAACTATTATATTACTTGATTCCTGATAATAGATGGAGTTCATAATACATATCTAAAAATTCATATTCTTTTATTTTAATAAATACTTTAGGCTTATAAAAGTCTACCCTCAAATGAACAGGACCCCTTGCAATCAATGAGGAAACACTATAGTTTGTTAACATCAAATCGTCTCTAAATTCCTTGTTATTTTCCCCTAACTTGTGACATATACACACACATATATACACACTCATAAATTGCGTGTGTGTGTGTGTGTGTGTGTATTCCTAACTCCCACCAGACTATGAGCTGTGGGCTTGCACCTTTATGGTTCTAACACCATTCTGTTTATCTCTGTCTCTTTTGACACTGTTTAGCACGATGCTAGCACACAGTCGTTGCTCATGAAATATGTGCTGAGTCTACTAGGACCGTGTAGGCACTCTGTTTCAACTAGTTACTTTAAATGATTCTAGGGTTCTAAGAAGAGAGGTGGGGAGGTTTCATGCACAGTCTTAACGTGATGAACTCCTCAAGACCAATCCTGAAATGGACACACTGTGGGTAGGTTCAATGCAACATCCTGGATGCTTGGGACCAAATCCATCGATACTATGAGCTCTCCCATAACCCCACAAAGAGCAAGTCCCAGTCATACCTGTAGTGCTGTTTTTACTAGGTTTTGCTAGATATAGGAATCTCAAAGCACAAGCAGTGAGTCTCTGGGCATCTGTCGTCTGGATGGAGCATGCTCTACCAATGGCTCACATTTTATGATACAGGCGCTAAGGCATGTAAAAATCAAGCCCATTAACTGGGAAAGGGTGTCATGGAACTCTGGCTTCCTAGAAGAGAATCCCCAAGCAGCAGAGTAAGCCATATCCTCCCCCTTCCTCCCCATCTGATCGCTCACTCACCTCTGCCCTTTGTTTCTGTCCTCCCTAGTTCCTTCCTCCCTCGTCCAGTTTCTCTGATTCTTTTCACGTTTTCTTTTTTCCTTGTACCCTTTATTTCCTTATCTGTTATCTTTTCTTCTTCACTCTCTTCTCCTTTCCTTGTCTTTCATATTTTTCCCCCTCAAGGCAGCCAGAACAAATATCTTTGCTTGAGGACTCATTTTCCTGAAATTATCTGTAACAGTCATCTTGATTGGTTGGATACTTTCCTAAGTACATCCAAAACAAGGTCCATAAGTTTGTCATAATATTTCCTAATGACAGTTAATTTAAGTTTAATTATTCAAGCAATACTTGAATACAGCTTCTTTGTTTTAAAAAAGTTTTAATTATAGATAATTTCCATTATCATGGTGACACATTTCTGATTTTTATTCTAACACTTACATGTGTATAAATATACTTTTAGAAAATATAAAGTATGGCTGAATATGTGTGTGTGATACACATGGGAAATGCTACTGTATGGATCATTCTGTAACATTTTAACAAAACCCTCTTACAATATTTTTGTATCAATTAAAAATAGCTCTGTTTTATTCTTGTTAATTACTTCACAGTGTTCCACACTATCAATAGACTGCAACTTCCTTATGCATTAACCTATTGGTGAATATGTAAGCTGCTTTTGATATTTTCACTATTATTTTACAAACTTCTCAATGAGAGCCCTCATCCATGCTTCCCAAATAAACAGGTGCAGGTTTCTCCAGGGTAGATAAGGGATAGTAGTGCTGGGAAGAGAATTTGTCCATTCTAAATGATATAGATACTGCTCTATTTTCCTCTAAAGCAGATTAAAATTCTTTTTTCTTCTTAATTTCCTTTACCTTTCCTTTCTACTCCCCTTTATTCTATTATTACTAGAATTAATATTAGTATTAGCATTTTATTATTAGAATTCATATATGATAAAACTGACTGTATGGGTGTACAGCTCTACAAGTTTCAACAAATGCATAAAGTCATTAAACACCATCAGAGTAAAGAACAATTCCTTCATCCCAAAATCTACCTTTATAACCAAAACTTTCTCCTACTCCTCAACCCTGGAAGCCACTCTTCTGTTCTCCGTCCTTACAGTTTTGCCTTTTTCAGATGGTCATATAAATGGAATTATAGTGCTGTTGCCTTTTGAATCTGGCTTCTTTCACCTACCATAATGTTTCTGAGATTCATTTAAGTTATTGCGTTTACCAGTAGTTCACTCCTCTTGTAGTAGTGTATGGTATGGATGCATCACAGTTTGTTTATCCATTCACCCTCTGAAGGACATTTGAATTGTTTCCTATCTTTATTTTTCCCCTCTGCCCATATCCTGTCCTCTATTCCTTCTTTTTCAGATACATTAACTTCCAATACATTAACTTCTGAAACAGACTAGATGAAATGAAACCCCCACGAAGGAAGCAGAGAACACAGATTGCTGGAGTCAGCCTTCTACTGGCTCATGAAGGTTGACTGTGTTCTTCTCTTCCTAACTCCACATTTATCAAGTTGGTAGCTTGATGGTGGGGATATTTACCAACACTAATAATCAGCTTTCTGGAGGCAGGAGGGGGGACGGAGAAATATTATTAACAGCTGTTAAATATTAGAAAGTTGTTGAACATATACCAGTATACCACTGATTCCAACAGAAGAGCCTACAATGACAGAAGGAGAGAAAAAACCCAAAGCCATTTATAAGGTCCCAACTGAGTAGTGCCGATGGACACAGGTGGATTCTAAGGGAAAGCGTGACTCGTGATCAGAGGCAGGTGGCCTCTGTCTTCAGCTAGGACATTTAGTACAGTTTAGTAACTTTCTAGAAGGAGAAAGGATTCCCTGAGACTAAAGCATGTCTAGGAATCTCTGCGGACAGGAAATGAACTGAGCAGAGTCCACCCCACCCCTCATTCCTCACTCCTCAAACCTTTTGTTTGATGTGTTTGAAAAAGAGGTCCCCCAACCTCTGCTTAAGACAATTCCCAGTGGCTGACAACCCTCCACCTCCTCGGGGTGGCTCCTTATCTGTACCGAATCCAGCTACATCCTCGTGTCCTTTGTGTACTGTTTTCCTTCCAGTGCCTGGATGACACAGACAAATCTTGTTCCTTATTTCTCTCCTTCTCTGGTTCTCTTCTGTATTTACCACTCAGGGTTTGTGCTGGATGATCTCCCAGGCCCCTTCCGGAATTCTCGACTTCCCCGAGCCCAGCCCTCCCACGGATCCCCTCTCCGCCTCCCCGCTCTCTCCCGCAGCCCTGCTGCACCAAGGGCAGTGGCTGCCTCTGGAGCCTTAATCTTTCTGATCAGTGAACCGTCCCCTACACAGGCAGAGGCACGGCTGCCTCCCTGACGGATTGTTGGCTGATTTTGTTTGGCACTTTTTTTCTGGTCTCATATAGAGCTTATTAGGGAATAATTTTCACATTCCATGGATTATATCTGTGACTCTGCTCCAAAAGGGAGCTTCAGTCGGAGAGACGGATGAGGGGGCCCGAGGAACCAAGGGAGTCCCGGTGAGAACTGAGTAAATGAGACCGATTCATTTCCTTTGCATCTTCTTAAACCATTTTTCTGTCAATTGATTTTTTATATTCATGATATCTCAACTAAGAAAACAGATAATGCTTTACTTCCATTTTATTGATGAGGAAATTGATGTAAGGAGATATACACTGATTTGCCAAGGCTCAGAGCAAATCAGAAACAGAGCCAAGCTCAGAGCTCTGATCTCCTTAGGTCCTTCCCCATGTTCTTTGCAGAGGAGAGAAACAAAGCAATGTGAACGCAGTTTATGTGGGGAAAGAAAGATCAATGCAAATTAATAAAAAAGTTGAGCAATTTAATATTTGAAACCAACATCATTGAATGCATGTAGTAACTGAAAAATGTGTCCCCATGTAAACTATTTGGTTGGTAAACTGCCACTCCTTTGGAACTTAGCTCAGCTATTTGATTAAACACAGGAGTTCTGCAGTGGTGCTGACCTGTGAGAGACTCCCGGCTGAGGTGCTGTTGGATTACCCTGTCCATCCACCCACCAGTTCCCTGATCCACCATGCTGCATTTGTTTACAAAGGCAGAACTTTACTATTGAACTCCTTGAAAGAAAGGGCTGTTTCTATTTACCTCTGTATCTTCAGCACCTAAAATAACACCCAGCAAGTAACAGGTGCTTAAAACACATGTCTCAAATGAAACCAGTCAGAAACCCTTCAGAGCCAGTGAACATCTCACTCACATCAATTGTATAGAAAAAGGTGGGAATTAGTTGAACAAGTGTTGATTACTGAAGGCCTGCACTAATGAACTGATGAGAATAAATCATAATTAGCATATCAATTCCATGTGCGATAAAACGTTGCCTACCAAAAATGCTTAAAATGTTTGCATGAAATATTGTCAATGGCACCCTGGAAATTGTGTTCATGCCAATTCATTATTTAACAATTTTGCTTTCAAAGAGAAAGCAAAAGAAAGCTTACTACCTGCCCAAATCAGTGGAAATTCTGAATTAGCAGGGTCAAAATTAATGAGATTTATAAGAATGTTCATATGCTTTGACCTAATAATCCTTCTCCAGGGAATATATCCAAAAAAAAAAAAAACAATTTAAAAGAAAAAAAATGCTACATGAGTAAAGATACTAATAACATCCTTAGCTATAATTTGGAAAAGTTGGCAATAAAATAAAATGTCCAACATAAAGAAAATAGTAAATAACCTCAGGAGAGACTTTTTGAGACATAGACAAGTGTTTGCAGAGTTAAGTCTCGCAAGAAATGCAGGAAATTCATTTTAGAGATACAGTATATATGGTAATACATAAAAAAAGAGAAAAGATGCAGTGATTTTTAGATAGTGAGAGCATGAGTAAAATATTTGGTATTTATAAATGCTGTTGAATTAAGCCCAACCTCTGAGATTTAACAGTAATTACTTAGTAGGCCTAACTGAACCAGGAATCTCACTGCTCAATTAATCAGCTAATAATTTTTCTCTTCATCCATCCTTTATTTCATGTATTGAATGTTTACAATGTATGAGGCACTTTGTATACGAAGAAAAAGATGCAATCCCTATTCTCAATAACAACTTGGTGGGAAAAACTGGCCCCACTGTTCCATATAATGCAAGATTAAATAATTGCTCTAGTACTAGAGCAGGTGAGATTTGCTTAATTCTGAAAGAACAAGAATGCATGAAAGAAAACTGAGAGGAGGAAGCATTCAGCTATGCCTTGAAGACCACTCAGGATTTAACAGTTGGAGGAAACGTGGGTAAAGCCACAGAGTTTTGAGTGTGCCCATCGTGCCCAGGAAACAGGGCTGTACTGAGCACCAACAGCATGAAGGTGCAGGAGCGGCAGCGATGGGGATAATCAGGGTTTGGGGCTGGATGATAGAGGAACCTTGAGGACCACGCGGAGGATCCCCGCCAACTCCACTAACACTGGTTCCGTGAGTGTAGGAATGAGACAGGCTATGGATGGGTCAGGAATTACACACAATTCTCATTGCTCACTGCCTTTCATGCCTGGCCTGGCAGAGATACTTCTCCGCATACGGGATATTTTATTCTGTTTTTAAGAGCTCTTCATTTGTCATTTGGGACAGAAAGTTGGACCTGGTTGCAATCTGCAATCAATCAGCCTGCCTTTGCAGAAGAACTACCAGGAAACTAGTTCTCTTCCTCTGTGGGTCTTTTTGAATTGATGTAGGCATTCAAAAATCACTTAGGCAGTGTGTATGGAGAAGAAGAAGAAGAAGAGAGAGAGAGAGAGGGGCATCATTGGTAGTATGGAATTTTCTATGGGTGAGAATAAATCAGCATTATTAGGACTTGAGGGGTATTCCGTTTTGAAAAATATTCAAAATTGCTCATTATTCTACTAGTTTATAATACATCCTCATGTATTTACCTTATGCTTATATAAATCTAGTATTTATACATATAGACATGTAAACATTTTTATAGCAACAGCCGGTCACGATGTGTGTGTGTGTGTATGTTCAACTTGCTTTATTTTTCATTTCAATGATATGTCATGGCTTTTTTCCAGATCAGTACCCATAGATTGTTTTCATTCTTTTTAATGGTTTTGTGGTGTTATAAGCATGCGCCATAATTTCTTTGAGCAATGCTTATTGATAGATATTCAGGTTGTTTCCATTTTTTTGTTCTTCTTGGCTAGTACAGAAGATGTTGCAGTAAATATTGTTAAGCACACCTCTGCACACATTGTGGGTATTTCTTGGAAATGATTCCTAACGTGGATATCTTGAGTTTTCAAAAATACAGATTTATACCTTCGCCAACAAAATCTGAAAGTGTTGACCTCTCCACACCCTCCAAGGGCTTGAACAGTCTTGGCAAGGCCCTCCGCCCCCTTGTCTCACCCCCACCCCACCCCCAGCCTGAGAATTGCTATGTGTAGAAAGGACACCAGTGTTTGGGAGAGTGAAGACCTTGAGAATGATGCTCAGAGGGAAAATGGTTGAGATCCGTGGTAAGAAGGAGCCAAGATACCCAGGTTGTGGCCCTGGCCCTGCAGCTGATACTGCCGAGACCCAGGCCGTGTCCCTTCTATATGATCCAGCAATATGGGCTGAGGCTTTCTGGACCTTGGTTTCCCATCTGGGAAAGAAGGAAGTTGAATTGGATAACTGAAGGTCTCTTTTGCCTCTGACATCCACTGATGAAAGGAGGACTGAAGGAAGATAGGAAAAAGGACGCGAAAGAGATGAGTAACGGGGAGGAAAAAAGCAAAATCGGTAACGAAGGAAAAAGAAAGAAATCAAAGAGAAGTGATAGAAAATAAGCCCATCTCCACTGTTATTGTTACAGAAAAGCCTTTAAAAAAATTCAATATGCAGCAATGCCAGGAGCTATAACCTTTGGAAGAAAGGGAAAGGGATTCTGAAAGGGGACTGGGGAACAAAAATGTTGTTCTTTTATTTTCAAAAACCCCAAATTTAATTTTGCCCAGAAATAATGTTTTTCATGTTGAGTGAAACCAAGGGGAGAGTAATAGCTAGTCACAGGGGAGTGAGAGAGGTGATAGATTACCTCTCACCGTTGTGCTTCTCCGTGTGTACTGCAAACACAAAAGCTCTCTGCCCCCGGGAGGAAGGTAGGTTCTTTTCTCTTCGATGTTATATTAATCACAGCTGCCAAAGTCATCACCCTCACTGACCACCACTTCTTAGATTCCTTTTAAACCTTGTCAGGACAGAAATTGATGACAGGACTTGACTGAGGATACCGAGCTATGGAGAGACACAAAGAGGACCCGACTAGGAGTTCATGGAATTTGAAGCCTAAATCTGCCCTTTCCTGGTTCAGTAACTGTAAATGAAATCATCTTCCCTCTCTGGTTCTACTTGGATGTTTCTTTAAAATGAGGAGGTTGAAACAAAACAGTGGTCCTCCAAGTGGCTATATGAGCAGCACCAGCATCGCCTGGGAACTTGCTGGAAATGCAGAATCTCTGGCCCTGCCCCAGACCCGTGACTCTGAACCTGTGTGGGTGGGACCCAGCAATCTGCATTTTCGCAAGATCTCTAGGTGTTTACGATGCAGGCTGAAGTTTGAGAATCACTGAACAAAACGATCACTAAAATACCACTTTGACTGGATACAGCTTTGTCCTAGGGATTAAAAAAAAAGGGGGGGCGGGTGAAATTAAACAACATGAAACAACCTTTCCTCCTCCCAGGCCAAGTGCCACATTGACACCTGATGCTATCATCCCTCCTATTTCTTCCTTAGGCCTGCTCCTGACCACCTTGCTGCTTCAATCACAGCCCTTGGACTGCAGCAGCAGCAGCATCTGGTACCATCCAGAATCATCTGGAGAAATTCAGACTCTCAGGTCTCACCCAAGACCAAATGAATCAGAGTCCATATTATTAATGAGATCCTGAGTCGATTCAGATGCACACTAATTTTACGCACACTGCCTGCCACGTTTCTCTCCTTCCCTCCCCTTTCTAGATTCCTCTTTTTGCTCATCTTGCATCACTCTCTTTTTAACCTCACTTCCCTTTGGAAATTCCCGTGCTTTCTGGAGGTATAGCTGACTCTCAGATTGTTAAAAATTGCACACTACCCAGAGACTGGAAAATCCAAATCATACTCAGAACCAGTAGCAAAGAGTTCGAAGCTGCACTTTCCTCTTCCGTCTGTGGGAGGCGCTGCGGTACAGGAAAGAGTCCTGAATTCAGACATTGCCAGGGTTCCCACCTAGCTCTGCCCCACCTCTGTGTTTGACAAAGACAGTGAAGCTTTCAGGGCCTCATGTCTAAAATGGAGATACTCTTACTTTTTCTGGGAGCGGCTGTAAGGCTCAAATGAGATAACAGAAATGAGTGCGAAAGCCCCAATTCAAATGCAAGGAATAATAACGACTGGTATCAAAGCAACTCTTTCTCCCACCCTCCCTTGCCCCCTCACCCTGTGCTGCTGAAAATGGGGACCGATTTCCACGCTTCCAAGCGTTTCCACAAGGTTTTTATTAGGGAAGCAAATACTGGATTGCTCCACTCCCTCCTTCTCAATAAATGTGATTATCGCCCTGTAAATTCCAACATATCAGTAGCTTGTAACAGAGAGAAAAGGTCGCTGCCAAGAAAGATGTGTCATTCCACAGGAAATTTGGGTTTAATATATACAAGGGAGCCGGCACATGGAAATCTCTTTGGAAATGATAAAGTCCTATAATGAAAAATACCACTACAATACTGGGCTCATTTCAGCAGATAAATATTTAATATAGATCAGCCAAGATTAATTGCTTACTGAAACATGCCCGTCCTCTGGCTGGTGAGGAAAAAGAGCATCTTTACGTTAATTTATGACGGAGTTTCTGAAACAAGCAAAGCTTAGCTAGTCCCGGGTTCATTTTCCCTGCCATTGAGAAAAGCGTCGCACGGTTCCCAGGGCCTTCTGCTCGGCTCTGGGCTCCTGCTGCTGCAGTGTGGACTGGACTGGCCACTCCTTCGCATACTAATCGAGTTCTTGCAGGCACGAAAAAAAATAAGTTCTGGAGAATCACTGAAATCAGGACACGGAACAAACCAGTGAGAAAGACCGCCTTGGTTCTCATGGGGCCGGTGCAGAGCAGATCTGCACGTTCCAAATAGAGCAGGGATGGCAGAGGGGACTCAAGAAAACGAGGCATCACGTGCATGTGCCAGAAAGGAGGAATTTGATCCGTTTATACACATTTAACCCTCACCGTCAAAAAACACTGGCTATGAGTGTCCCCATTGTATAGGTAAGGTAGCACGGAAGCCGAGAGCAGTTACTGACTCATCCAGGGTCCACAGAGCTAATAGATGACAGAAGCCTGATTTCAATTTACGTATTTCTGACTCCAGAGCCCATCGTCATACTCCTTAATGTAATTACTCATCTGACTGTCAAAGTTTTGTACTTAGGGATTAATAGCATATAGGGAATTTCAAATTCAGGCCTTTTGGCTCCCAGATACTTTGTACCTCCCAATTCTTTCTAGTTACCAATTCTCTATTTGTTTTCCCTCCTACTCTGACTATCTGTAAGGTTATCTCCTGTCCCCAGTGGATTTCTGGTGCCTTGCCAGTGGTGTCTGGTATCATCCAGGAAGAAACACAACGTCACTAGAGGCTCAAGTGAAGCTTTCCCTGATTTTCATTCACGGCATGCTGCTAACTCATTCTTCACTTAAGAGAACTGGGATCAAGCTTGATGTACTAGGAAAGAAAACCAAATGGGTTCAAACAGAACCACAAGCATGCCTGGGCAAGAAGCTGTACATATGGAAACAGGATCATACTTAATCATCCCCTTCCAATTATCAGCACTTTCAAAACCATTATTGTCATCATCTTCATCATCATTAATACGAATATCTGCATTGGAACCATTTGGAGATATTATTATTACCATCAAAACTGTCATCATTGACCTTGTCATTGCCAACATCAATATTATCAACAACTTTTTCCACCATAAACAATATATCCCTCTGCATAGCTGAGGACCTCAAGAGTGTTTTCACCATCATTTTTATCAAAGAACAACAAATTTAATATGTGATTACTATATACTGGAAATAAGTAGAAAAAAAGAGTATGGCCCTTCCATATATGAAATTTTCATGTAGCTGGGTAGACAAAATAACTGACAATACAAGACTCTGATTTGAAATGTCAAAAGAGTGCTACGTGGTATTTTGAAAGTTCAGAGACTGTCTTATCTGCTGTAAGAGGCCATGCACAAGAGGACTGGGGGCTCACTAGGTGGGGAAGATTCTAGCATTGTGTCTGTCATTAATTGATCCATGATTTTGGTCAAGTTGCCAGTTGCCTCACCACTTTAGCTTTAGTTATTCAATAAAAATTATAAGCAAGTACTAGACAGACTTTAGAACTAAAGATTCCTGGAAAAGTTGAAATGCACAAATGTGGTTGGTTGCATTTTTTCCTCAAATCCTCAAATAGTCTGGTTGACTTCACCTTGAGGAATCGAAAGTAGAGAGAAATTTGAGATAGGAGGAGAAAAAAAAAAAAATCTTTCAAATCTCATGTGATTTATCTCTCCTCTCTGGGGACCCAATCTTGGATTATTCCGAATACTCAGTTTACAGGTTACAGAGTGCTTCAGTTTTAAATAATTCACATGGTGATTTAAGCTCTCCCTTTTGAGAGTGTTCCATCATAAGAGAAACCTGGTTCCAAAGAACAGTTCTTGAATAACATCCTAAATATATCATTGCAGGATGAAATTTCCTCATTATGTCTGCTCAGAGATGGCTTACACTTTTTACTTTTATTCCACATATTCTTCTGGGAGTAGACAGCTTTCAGTTTGAATCCCAGCTCTTCTCATTACGATCTGTGTTATCTGGGACAAGTTCATTAACTTCTCTGAACTGCAAACACCTCATCAGTAGAAACAGCATAATCACATCTCTATGATAGAGTAGTTATGATAATTCAATTGGGGAGATTATTAGAACACAGAGCTTGCTACACTGGCCCTGTTCCCTGATGAACAAAGAAATAAACACATAAATGAGATAATACAAAGGACCTAGAGATCAAGATATCAAAGGCTTCCAGGACCATGAAAGTAGTGCTCAAATGCAAATATAGCTATGAAGTCGTCTTAGTGGTCAAGCCCAGGCAGTGCTCACACCTGAAGGCAGCAGCCCTGACACAGCCCCACCCATTGCTGATCTGCATAAATGATGGCAAAGGCTTATCAGACATCAACTTTTTAAGAAAAAAACAGATATTTGGATTTTTCTCTGAAATCTCCTTTTATTTGTTTAACCAGAGGCCCTTGGTTACTTTTAAAAACTCATTGTGGGTCCAGCAAAAACATGTCTTTGGGGCAAAGTTTGGATATTATATTACAGGATGATAACAGATGGGTTAGAGGCTGTTAAATGTCTAGTTTATTTGCATGCAAGATTCCTTCTCATCGTCCTTTTTTCTTCTCAGCTCACCTGAAAAGTTTCATTTAAGGAGGACAAATAACTTCAACCTCACAGTAGCTTTCTGTAAATAATTCACTATGAAGGATGTTGTCAGAATGTGACCCTTGGAGGCCATATATGTAAAAGGCAATTGTCACCACTCAGTACTTTTTTTCCTTTTTTATTTAAAACCTTTCCTACCCTTAAACATAAACTTATGATGTCATGTATGCAAAATATAATGCTGGATGTTTTGGAGAAAGAATGAATCACTACAGTATGGGTTTTGATCTCATTAGCCAACAGATTTCTTACGGTGATGAGAATGAGTGGGAACGAGTAGCAAAAATATAATACAGGAAGCAAAATAATGTCTTTCAGTAGTCATTTAATTAATCAACAACCATTGAGTGCCTACTGTGTGTTATGTGTCAAAGTTAAAACAAAGGCTGGGAGCAATAGGCTTTGGAGGAGAAAAGTGGTAAATCATAAACAGGATCACACCATTTGGCAGGGATATCTTTAGTGAGAGTTGGGAAAATGCTTCTAACTCGCCTTCAGGTATAGCACAGTGACTGGCACATAGTAGGTGTTCAATAAAAATATCTGAATCAAATAAAGATAGGAGAATGCAACAAAGATGAAGAGCATTAGGTAAGCCAATTTTTGAAGTCTGAATATTGTTTCAAAAGACAGAAAATAAAGATCAAGGAGAAAGAATATTCTAAAGCAGAAGAACAGGGCGAGGGAAATCACATAGGCAGGTCAGTGTGGATGAAATTCTGGGACTGAGAAGCAATTGGATGTAGGCTGGCCTGCATAAAGAAATGCAGTAGTCAGAAAATGACTGAAATACCAAACTAGAGAATTTGTATTCCATACCTGTGAGCCCTGGACATCACTGCAGATGACAGAGAAGAGGTGAACTACAATCTGATCTTTATTTTAGGAAATCAGTTAATTCTGGCTATTCCGTGTAAGGAAGAGGCCTAATTATGAGACTATTGCAATTATGGGACTGAGAGAAGCTGATGGCATGGATGAGGAACAGGAAATGGAAAGAAGAAGGTAGAAAAAGCAAGTCAGAAGCAGGAGGGCTCGATGACTCATTCGATGTGTGCAAAGTGAGAAAACACATGTCTAAGGTCTGCTATTAATCTGTCTGAGAAATCTCCCTGAGGACATAACCTCACATAGAACCCCAACTACCACAGAAAGTGTTTTAAGGGTGTTGAGTGTTCTGTCAGTTACTCATTGTGAGTTCTCATCAGTTCAGAAATCTAGAGGAACCCATGCACACTGGTCAATAACCCATTGACATAAGTCAGAAGCCTATGGCACTCTCCATTCTTAACTGTTCACAGGGACTGGTACCATGTTGTCATCTTAAACCTCCTGAATTTGGTAATTTCTCATAAACTCCATGGCGGCCACTGGTCCAAGCCATTCTCATCTCTTGCCTGGGCAATTCTGATAGCCTCGTTATGGGTGCCAGCTTGCACTCCAGTTTCCCCTACTGGTTGGTTCCCCCACAGTGATCCTTTAATAAGTAAATCAGAAACATAAAGGCAGAAGACTTAAGTGGTCAAGCAAAACCTCCTACAGACAACAATTACAAAAACTAAGGAAATTTTAAAGGAACAATAATAATTTAAAGGCTATGGACGGCATCCAAAGTAGACAGAAGCCATAGGGGCGTTTACTCTTGAAAAACTGCAGCTGGAAAAGGTAGGGATTATATGTCTACGGTTTTTTGGCCTGAGGGTACTTCTCAACCCTAGAGCAATAAACAGTGGTAAAAATATGCAACCTTTCACAGGCTCAGAGCAGTAGAGAACGGAGGTCAGGAATGCACATGGAGTCTAAAACATGGGATGCACTCAATAAATATTAGTGGTTATTGTAAAATTATATTCTTATTGTTATTATTGGGTGAGAAAGAGAAATGACTCAAGAACAGTGGCTAATATTCTGGCTCAGACCCCTGACCAGTGATGGTGCCATTCCTGGAGACAGAGAATGTGGAGAAAGAAACAGATTGGTAGGGAAAGAAAATGAGGATTCTGAGATTTCATGGAAAAGTCTAATGGAAATATGCGTTTGGCAGGTAGGTGCACGGATTTGGGTCTTTGAAGGAGAGGTGAAAGCTGAAGATGGACATTTGGGAGTTGTTGGTATGTAGGTGATAATGGAAGACATGGGAGTGAGTGTGATTACCTAGGGAGAGTGAAGGAAAGAGCAGCATTTGATTGATAATCTGGAAGAGGAGAGGCCCATATGGAAGACTTAGATAAAACATGTAGAAACAGTCAGAGTGTACCCTGACTTGTTAATCAGACTATCAGGACCGACATTCAAACAACAGATGGTATATAAAAATTAGAAAAGGGTGCTCTCTAAGCAGACAAATTGCAAAATAAAAGCGTTCCTTCCAGGTGTGATTATGCAGCCCCATGCCAGGATGGAACCTCCACTGGCCTTCTTCATCAAGATTCCTTTGTGCAGTGGACAAACTGTGCAACTATATATGGCAACCCAGAAAACCAGCCTTGGGTTGTCAAGGGTATCAAAGATCATGGAAGCCAGTTTCCCACCTGTGTTTATATTCTTTCTTGGTCAGACTATGCTAATTAGAATTCCTTTGGTGACAGGACTGTGACTACCCCTTCAGTTCTATTTAGGTGTTCCCTCCTGTCTTCTGGAAAATATGACTATTAAAGACTCTTTCTCACTTTCAAGGCTCTCTTTCAGCAACCACCACCAATTCCCTCTCTGGAGCTAGCCCATTAGAAACTTTCTGCTCCTCAGTGCACGTTCTGTATACATAAGTTTACAAGCTTCCTGCACATGATAGATACTGGCCCAGTGTCAGTGGCTACTTTCTCTAGTTCTCTTTGAGAGACAAGCTCACGAGTCACTGCTGAAAATCCAGCACCCAGTGGCAGATGGATGAGGAAGCAGTTGAGACGTCTGAGGATGTCTTTCACACGGCCTTGTCTCCCAGAAGTAGGTGGGTGGTACTCAGCGAAAGAATAGGATTCAAAAAAAGCAGAGAATTATAGAGTAGGCTGAAATAGAACAGCATAATAGGTACAGCCATGACCTCCTCTCTAACATCCTCCATTAGCAAGAGACAAAAGAAGCTCTATCCTGAAGTGTGGTGAGCTGGTTGTTTTTAATGATACAACATCAGTCTGCTAATTTTAAGAAAACAATCTTAGAAAAAAAATACTTTATTCTCAGCGTCAGAAATTGACACTCAATGGATGTTAATTTTCTGAAATCTTTGAGAAGGCAAACCATAGCATGTAACAGCTGGAATGGGCCTCAGAAAATATTTATTCCTAATAACTAATTTTAGAGATGAGGAGACAAAGGCCCAAAAAGACCTTGACCATATCCACTTAACAAATTATAGAGAGAGTTAGGATTAGAACCAGGGTGTCATAAGATGCATTCCAATGTTTTTCTACCCAACACTACCACACTAACCTCTGCTCAAGTTGACTATTTAAGAGGGGAGTAGAAAAGTATAATGGACATAGGATAGAAACAAACAAAAAAAAAATGGCATAAGCTGTATATGATTTTATTATAGCTTTATAACATCATTTTATAACTGTTCACTTGCCTGTCATTAACACTATACCATTAGCTCTTTCAGCTAGGAGGTTATGTTACTATTCATATTTCTATTAACTAGTAGAGTGCTTGGCACAACGTAGGTGCTAAATATCTACATGATAAAAGAATATGGAAATGAATGAATGAAGTTAAATAGGGACTAAGACACTATCCTAAGTCTAGGGCCCACTAAAGTTCAGCTTTTCATAGACTGCCAATGCAGAAAAATCCAACTTTCAGCTTGCAAGTTATATGAATTGGTGTCTCTCATAAAATAAGTGATGTCCCAGGCCAACCTCACTTACAACATGAAATGATATCAGAAGCAACAGATGAAAGTTTTATATTCAACAGTCTATTAAAGAGAGGAGCATACACAGGGATGTTTCTTTGCTGCTGTTGTTCGTATATTTGTTTGTGTTTTATCATGGCCACTAGATGAAAGATCAGATGTTTAGATGAGGTCAAGAAATATAGGAATGGGAATTTAGAACCAAGGTTAACAGCAAGAGTTTTCCCTGAAAAGATTACAATGCATTTATTGATTTAGTCGTTGATTCCACAAAGACCTGATAAATGGTTCCTATATATCAGGCCCTCTTCTTGGAGATAACGAGTGATCAAAATAAACAAAAAAGCCATGCCACAATGGAGCTTATATTCTGGACCAAAGTTTCCTAAAACATGGTGATGATGTCACTTCTTATGAATGCTCCCACTGTATGGTATAAATGATCAGTAAATTGAGAGAGTAAATTCTTCCCTGGAATAGGACATGTTATAAGAATGCTTGGGAGAAAAGGTGCCAAAATATGTACCTTCGGGTTATGTCCTGCTGCAAGAATTAATGAAAGGGAAAATCTAGCTTGTTTGTTTATTTGCTTTTTTTTTCCTGAAAGCTAAATATACCTCATGTTTATTTCACCATAATTCATAATAGCCAAAATATGGACCCAAACTAAATGTCCATCGACAAATGAATAAAGATACTAAAACACACACACACAAACACACACACACACAGTGAAATATTATTCAGCCTTTAAAAAGAAGCAAATCCTGGAATTTGCAACAACATGAAATGAACCTGGAGGCCATTATGCTAAGCGAAACAAGCCAGACACAGAAAGACAAACACTGCACGCATTCACTTACATGTGGAATCTAAAAGAATCAAATTCACAGAAGCAGAGAATAGAATGGTGGCTGCCAGAGGTGTGGCAAGGGAGAAGTGGGGAGAGGTTGGTGAAAGGACACAAAGTTTCAGTTATGCAAGATAAACAAGTTCTGGAGATGTAACATACAGCATAGTGACTATAGTTAATGATGCTGTATTGCATTCTTGAAATTTGCTAAGAGAATAATCTTTTGTGTTCCCACCACAAAAGAGAGAGAGAGAAAATAGTTACTATGTGGGCGATGGATGTGTTACCAAGCTTGATTGTGGTGATCATTTCATAATGCATACATATATCAAAACATCAAGTCATATACCTTAAATATATAATTCTTATTTGTCAATTGTACCTCAATAAGGCTGAAAAGACAAAAAAAAATGGAAAGGATTTTAGCAACCACTCTGTCCAAAACGCTAGTATTATTGAGGGACTCGAGGCTCAGGGTAATAATTTGCTCAGGTCACAGGTGATGCAGTGTCGAGAGGGTGGAGTAGGTCACAGGCTCCTTGCTTCCCTGGTCTCAGTAGAGCCTTAGTGGTCACAATCCCGGACTGCGGAACCAGACTGTCTGGGTTTGAATCGCAGTCACGTCACTTCCTGGCTGTGTAACACTGAGCATATTACTTCTCTGAGCCTGCATTTCCTCATCTCTAAAATGGCATTAAAGACAGTCGTTGTAACAAGGGTTATTTTGAGAATCAAATGACTTAATAGGGCTATATAAGCTTTAGCCATCAATACTATATTCAGTGTCATAGAAAACTAGTTTATTAGTTTCATTCCTTTGTTTATTTTTGAACTTCCTTCTTGGTTCTGAAATGAATTGCAGCTGGATCCCATTTTGGACTTTCCCCCATTATCCTGATCATTTAGGTCCAACTTGCAACATGAAGGGAAGGAGCGTTACATGCTAAGAAGGTTCTGCTTCCTCTAGAGTCTCTCTTTAGAAACTCCTTGTCTGTGGTAGTCGCTGCCCTTGCCCTTCTTAATAACAACAACAACGGTGATGATGATGATGATGATGATGATAATGATGCAGGCTGAGCCACAGCTGTTACAGTGGGAACTCCCTGCTGTCTATCGGAAGTGCAATCTCCTTTTTTTTTTTTTTCTTTTGCGGACAAGCATCCAGGCCTGGGTGCCCCAGTGCTTTTTCGTAAATCAAAAGAATATTGAACTCATTATGTTGAAGCACAAGTTATCCTTTCATCGGTCAATTTGTCTGGGTCAACTGTTCTCACATATTTATTCTGGACATCTAAAAGATAGGACATCTAACAGTCCATCTCCAACATTACAGCCGCCGCTGCTCATTTTGTTATCCTCATATGATATTCTGAAATCAGGCCATTTGAATGCAATTATTAGGCATCAAAATACTATCTTCCATCAGAGCAGTGAAAGGAATCTAAAGGCAGTCCCCTCTGCCAGAAAACAGGAACAATAGGGCCCACCTTTACATGATGGTGCAGGGCTTACCAAGCACATTTACTTTCACTTTCTCTTTTGAGCATCACACTCTGCAGTTCTGCTGGGGAGGTAAAGATTATAAATGGCTCCTAAGGAGGAGGAAATTGAGACTTGGAGAGGTTAGGCAGTTCACTACTCAAAGACCTAACAGAGAATGAAAGGGGACTTGAATGTGCATCTTCAATCTTCTTTTACAGATTGAGTTTTCCCCCCACCCCATCCCCTTCCTTCAGTCCTTCCTTCTATTCAGTGACCAACTTCACAGTATTCTCCCATGTTGGTTGAGCATTTCAGCACATGACTTCCAGACTGTGTCTTCACCCCAAGTCCTGTGTTCATTCCATGTGTCCAGCATCAGGTACCTCCAGCCTCTCGGCCCCTTCACCATCTCAATGCCCTTCACCCCACCCTCTGCCAGCCCCTTACGTCCTCCTGTGGGTGCTTCAGAACTTGCCTTCTCCCAAAGCTCTCCTAACTCTGGCAGTCTCTAACTTGTCTATCATGACACCTGCTCTTCTGCCTCTTCAAAGCCTCCAGGCCCATGAGCCTCTCTTTTTTCTTTATCCGCTACGTACTGTCTTTACATCCTCTTGTATCCAGCTTAGATCCAATGATCCCGTCCATACATGTACTTTTGGCCAATACTCGTTTTTTAATTAATTATTTATTTTAACTGGCAAGTAAAAATTGTATAATTTTTGGCATGCAAACTAATGTTTTCATGTACATACACTGTGGAATGGCTAAATAAAACTAATTAACATATGCATTACCTCACACACTTATTTTTTTTGGTGTGGTGAGAAAACTTAAAATCTATTCTCTTAGTGATTTTCAAGTATATAATATATTATTATTAACTGTTACTATAAGTATTAATTATTATAGTTTTTAATTATTGCCATCATGTTGAACAATAGAGCTCTTGAATTTATTTATTCCACCTAAGTGCAATTTGTATCCTTTGACTAACATCTCGACTTCCCCACCCCTCACCTTCAGCCCCTTGTAACCACCATTCCTTGCTCTGCCTCTAAAAGTTTGACTTTAGATTCCACATATAAGTGAGAACACATGGTTATTTGTCTTTCTGTGCCTGCCTTATTTCACTTAACATATTGTCCTCCAGGTTCATCCATGTTGCTACAAATGACAGGATTTCCTTCCTTTTAAAGGCTGAATAGTATTCCACTGTGTATGTGTATATCGCACATTTTATCTATCCATTCATCTATCGATGGATGCAGGTTGATTCCGTATCTTGGCTATTGTGAATAATGTTTCCATAAACGTGGGAATGCAGATATCTTTTTGACATACTGATTTTATTTCCTTTGGATATATGCCCAGTCTTGGGATTGCTGGATTATGTGGTAGTTCCTATTTTTAAATTTTGGCCAGTATCCTTAACTATTCTGCCCAATTGTCCTCCCATCTCATCCACTTGGCAAACCCCCACCCTGTTGAACCCAACACTTCCACCATCCATGCTGTTACCTAAAATTTTCAGTTATTTTGCAGCATAATATCCCAGCTGCACAGATTACAGCCATTATAAATTGGTGGTCACTAACTTTACCAAAGCCCTAACTGCTTCCTGGTGACCCCATTGTATTTTCTTAATCAGATCCTTCTTACAATTCTTTACATTAACTATTTCCAACTTCCCCCAAACACTACTGACATTTTTGGCACTTTCCAATACTCCTTTCCTCAGTGATTGTTTCACATCCTGCTTTACAAAATGAACAGAAGCCATCAGGAGTCCCCTCAAATCCTCCTTAAGTCCAACCAATAGACTTATCTGCACCCACACCTCTCTTTCCCTTCTATCCTCCTCTTTCAGCTGAAAGGCACCCCTCCTCCTACCCTCACCTGTGCTCTCTCTCCCCTCCTGCCTCTTCAGGAATTGCTGCATCAGAAATAACCCCTCTCTGGCCCACAGTGTCAGTCTCTTAACTGTCCCCTCCCTCTTAGAAACCAAAGAACATCAAGAAAACTTCATTCCCATCTCTGCTCCTTCTCATAGCCATGCTTCTTTTAAAAAATAAGTAAAATGTCTATTATCCTTCTCATTTCTCAACCATTGCAATCTGGTTCCTGTCCCCAGCAATCTGCTTAAACAACTCCTGCCAAGGTCAAGATTTTATAAAAGACTATTTTCAGTTCTTACCTTGTGTAATATATCAGACACCATGGACCTTGATTACTTACACCCTCCTTCTTAAAACATTCATTTATTTTCTCTTCCACGGTACCAAACATCCCTGATTTTTCTCCTTTACCACGGGCCATTCCTCAACTTCTCAATGCTTTTCTCTGCACATGCTAAACAGGCTCCCCTGTGAGTGAGCACAGCCCCAAAGGTGTCAGTGGTAACCTGAGGACTCTGAACACTATAATTTTTATCCCAGCTCTCTCTTTTAAGGGTCACAACCATTTATACAACTGCCTCCTGGGTCGCTATTTGGATATTCCAGGTAGTTTAAATTCAACGTAGTTTAAATTCAACATTTTCAAAGCTGACTCATCATCTTCAAACATATATAATCTAAAAAAGTCTCTCTGCCTCCCAGGGCTCCCTACCTTGATGAGAATCACAGCCACCCACATAGCTGACCAAGCCAAAAATGTTCCCCCCTCTTTTTTTCCTATTTAAGCTAGATCTGGTGATTCAATGCTTAGGTACAGTCTTGCCAATTCTTTGGTTTCTTGAGTATTCCCTCCCTCTCAACTTTCATATTCAAACATTCAACAAATACTGAGTCTTCTGCCCCCTCCATTTATATAATATTTTTAAAATAATAAAATCATAGGGATGGAGGACAATTTAGTGTTGGCTATAGGGTTAGGGATACTTGGGGACAGGGGAGAGGTTAGACTAGAAGAGGGTAGCACAAGAGACATCTTTGTGGCGACGGAACTGTTCTGTGTCTTGCCTGCACTGGTAGGTACACAAATCTACACATGGGACAAAATGGCATAGAAGCAGACACACACATATGTAAGATGTGACCATTCAGGAAAACTGAGTGACCAGTACACGAGACCTCTGGGTACTGTGTTTGCAGCTTCTTGCAAGTCCATAATTATTTTAAAATTAAAACTTAAAATGTATATCTCAAGTTTCTGTTGATGCTACTTTAGTTGAAGACACTTTCCTCTCTCACCTGTGTGACATATAGTTTGCATCCTCTCCCAACTTGCCCCCATAAATCCATTCTCTCTGTTTTAGCAGGAATGATCTTTCTAAGATAACAACCTGAACGTGCTCCACCTCTGAACAAAATCTCTAGAGCTCCCTATGGTCCTTAGGACGTAGTTTGCGAATTGTGTGCTGAGATGGGCAGAGTGCCACAGCCAACTCACAGGAGCACACCAGGACATTTTAAATGCTCAAGGGAAATGAAGGATATCTGACATGTATTGGACATCACAAGAACTTCCAACTCAAAGTCATTCAAAGTTTCAACATTAGAACACAATACATTCCTTCCAGTGATGGTATATCTTTGTGAATCTGGAGTTTTGGCAGTTGGTATAATTTCAAAGTACTGCACAACAATTAATGAGAAACAGAAAACGAGGGTGGTTGTATCCAATTGCAAAGTTTGAAAAGTAATAACTGTGGTTCTTTAAGAATAAAATTATATTAAAATATTGTTTTTTTAAAAAAAAATACATGTATTATTTTTTCAAATGGCCACTAAACTTGTTAGGACATAAACACTTTATTAAGTTGTTTGGACCTTATTACTTAATAAATAGTATTACAGTATTTCTTTGACCTTTGGGACCCATAAAAAAAAAAATCACTAAAACATTGAGAATATCTTAAAATGAGAAAACATACGAGCCCACTACCTTCCTTTGAATACAATTCAAAGTCTTTTATCTAACACGCTCAGGGCTTCATGGCCTGACCTCACTACTGACTTCTCTGGCCTGCGTGCTAAGATTTTCTCTGACCATTATCTATGTTAAATTACTTGCAGGCCCCAGAACAAGTCTGTCTTCCCCCTAGATACTCCCTCAAGGCACACACACACACACACACACACACACACCCCTACTTAATTTTTTTTTTCTTGAAAGCCTCCCTTAATCTCACAAGACCAACTTCAGTGCCTCATCCTTACATTGCTGCTCCATTTTATACTTCTTGCCTGACACTCCTCCTCCTAGGTGTTGATTTAGCTGCTTATTACCTTTCTCTCCCCAGCTACCTTACAGTGCTCCTGAAGGGCAAAGATCAGTAAATGCTTTGGTGTCATCAGAGGCTAACACAGCGCCTGCACTTAGTAGGAACTCAACAAATATGTGTTGCATTAATGCACAGGTGAGCCCTTCCCTCCATAAAGTCAGACAATCTCAAACCACTCAGCAGCACAGAGATCTTTTATATCATTTGTATTCACCTCCTTCTTTCTCACACCAACCACACGCCCGCATCAATGTGATGGAAAACGGGGCATCATGCTAGAGTCCCAGAGAGGCTGTCACAAGTGCTGAGGGATGAAGGCTGCACCTTGCTGGCTTTCTCTGAGCGACAAATCTGCAATTTGAGGAAAAGCAGAGTTGCCTGCATGCCCTCCCAACACACACACACACACACACATGCACGCACACACACACACACACACACACAGCCTTGAAATGTGGCTGATTGCTGTGGAGGTGCTTGCGCGAGAAGCCAGCCCTGAGGGACCAATGTCCCCTGAGCATCATACATCAAAGACAACCTGGCAAGTACCGTGCAACAGGAACGGGGAGATGAGATGTCGCAGACTGCTCCCATCACCTGGGCTGATTAATAAATTAGACGCTTGCAAATCATGGGACGTGTACTGTATACATGAATCAATGCATGCTGATAGCTTAAAGATACCTTGCCACTATGATGGCCCCTGGATTTCTACCATATATGCCTCAGGGCATCAGAAATCTTCCTCTCTCTGGTCCTCCTTCTCTATCTTCCTCCTAAAAAGTGTCTTTTTAGTCTAAGAGTGGAGCAAATGCTACCTTCATGGGGGTGCCTATGCTATAGAGCACACCAACCAATCATCCCCCACTGTTGTTGCTGGAGCCTCCAGCAAGACTCCTCAGAGTCCCTGTTGCTGAATTTCCAGGGGTGAGTGCTTCAGATACGTGTTCTAGCTACCGGTCCTTGAGAATTTGCTCTGTGCTAAATGCTATTTTATATTCTCTTCTTAAATCTTCACAATAATCTTAGAATTTATCCCCATTTTGCAGGTGGAGAAATTGAGGCTCAAAGAGTTTAATGTGTCTAAGATTTCATGAGTAGGAAGTGGCAGAGCCAAGATTCAAAACAAGGTCTGCCAGAGTCTAAAGACTTGCTAAGCTACAGTAACC
Source organism: Eulemur rufifrons (assembly GCF_041146395.1). Taxonomy (NCBI): domain Eukaryota; kingdom Metazoa; phylum Chordata; class Mammalia; order Primates; family Lemuridae; genus Eulemur; species Eulemur rufifrons. The sequence continues at coordinate 272,060,902 of NC_090989.1, forward strand.
ATTGTGAGGTTCACTCAAGCTTAGGAACTGACTTGCAGCTGGAAGTTTCCATCAAAGTGAGCAAGGACAAGTCAGTTACAGGAAAAGGGTGGAATGTAAAGTCTTCCCTGAAGCCAGTCTGGGAATCCACAGCTAATGAGACCCAGTAATTCTTGTGCCCAGAAGGAAGGCCTTGAGAGATAAAGAAATTGCCCAGAGGCAGAAACCTGGGCATTCTGATTCCTTTCATTAGAGCTAGAAGGAACCCAGCAGCTGTTGAACTCTGCATAAAAGAATGCAACCTGCCACAGGGTGCCCAGGTGGAACTGGAGGAGGTGAGCCTGGGTGCAGCTCTCAGGACGAGGCTGCCTGACCAGTAGGTCCACAGCAGCTGTTGGTGGCACTGAGTGGTAGTCGGGGGTTAATAAAGCCCATCTTCACTACCTTCCTCTTAGTTCCCACATCCCCTTTCTCTGTTCTCTCCTTTGAATTACCACCACAGCTTTCTAACCCTTCTCTCTCTCTCTTCCCCCCACCCATGCCTCAGCCTGCAGCCAGAGCAATTCTAAATATATTAATATATCACTCTGCCTCATGTTTCAAACCCTTCATTGTTTTTCTTTTGCCCACATCAGGCAAGGCACAGGTTCCAACCTGCTTAACCTGACCCCACCGCAAACTCTGCTAATCAAACATGGCACAATTTTCCTCTGATCCAAAACATGACCACATTAGTGGAGGCTGATATCAATTTAGTTGGGAGGCATCAGCATTTTCAAAAAAGTAGATGAATCAAAGAAATAAATTATATTTGAACGGAACAGAATAGAATAGACGATAGCTTTGATATTTAAGATGCATCCTATGTAGTAAGGTGAAGGTTGTTTTCGTGGATTTTTATTTCAATTACATATTTTTATCTGTATCTCTGGCTAGGTTTTTGGAGTGTCAGTGCAAAATATATTTCTTCACATGGATCAAGGTTAAAAAAAGTAAAAAATAAAAACAACAAAACACTGTTCTAAATAGCTATCTAGTAATACTCTGCCAATTAACCAGACTTTGGAGGTTGGTTAAAATCAATTTGGCATCTCAAACTCCTCTCATTGGCTTGAAGCTGCTCTCCAGCCTTATGTACTGTCATCAGTACTACTCAAAATATGCATGAAACACACAAAGTCTGGTCATACGTACCAGGTTCTCACCTCTATACCTGCCTTTGCAGGTGCTACTCCAACTGTCTAAGATGCTTTTCTCCTCATTGCCTTCTCATGAAATCCTAATCCTCCTTGAAGACTGTGTTTGACCCCCCTTTCTCTAGCATGCCTTCCCCAACTTGCCTTTTCCTCACATCCTCCCCCACCCTCACCACCTCAGTGCTATGGAAGTTCCCCACCCCTGCACAGGTGCAGCACCCTGGCATTGCTCAATGCACACGGCACTGTGGTTATTCACCTTTCAGTGAGGTTTTCCCAAAGATACCATGAGTTTCTTGAGGGAAGGAATCAAGGCTTTCCTTCCCCTATCCCCAGGAAACAGTGCAGGGCATGGCCATTTGGAGATGTGTAATCATTTTCAAATGAATGAGTAAGCTGCAGGGGCTCCAGATCACGGGTCCAGTCCCTCTCTCTCTTCTTTGGCCAAGATTTTGAACACAGAGCCTGTGCTGCAAATGCCATGTCTCCATTTCTCCTCCTAATCCCTGCAGTCATAACAATGGCCATCTTCTGTGTCACTTTAAAGACTCTGTGTCAGTCTGACCTTATGAGTGGGTGGGCAAGTAGATCCATTTTCAGCCACTGTTCCCGACTAAAGCTGGACAGTTGCTCTGTGGAGATTGCAGGAAACTATGGTTTGCAACTCACAGAAGTCAGTTCAGTAATGGCATGGAAGCAAAGAGATAAAACACTGCAGAGGTACCAGTTTGGTAGCAATAAAGCTATTGTTTTTAGATTTGGAAGATCAATTTCAAATACTCAACATAAGATTATCTTTGAATTGGCACCAAGTAACCCAAGAAACGTTGGTCGGACATCCTTCTCTACTCCTCTCTGTTCAGGGAGAGCCTGACCAGAAATTTGGATTAAGTACAAGATGAGATGTGTGGGGAGCCAAGGGGTGTGGGTCATGGCTCTCACTAATGCTGCCAACCTTAAATGGCTGAAATTGACAAATATGAACATGAGACATGGTCCCATTATCGTCTCCTTTTGAGCCAACTGGGCATGTTCTAAAAAGAAGAAAAAATATCTGTTAACACACTTGGTCTAAGCTGTTTTTTAATGACTGAAGCCACGTATACCTTGACCTAACAATGGAACCTAAACATCTTAAATGTTCCTTCTCTGCAGCAAAAAAACAAAAACTGATGCACCTCTGTTCATGTTTGAAAACATGGGAAATCCCTTCCCCATTTGATCCTATGGACAAACGTTCTGGGAAACCAACCATTACAGTTGTACCTGTATTTAAGCCTCTCCATCTCAAATTCATGAAGACCAAAATCTAATAACATTCATTCTAATATTCTTCCCACCACCGTTTTTCTTTCTTTCTTTCTTTTCTTTTCTTTCTTTCTTTTTTTTTTTTTTTGAAATACTAGAACAAGGTTTCTAAACTTCTGTACAATTGTGTCTGAGATAATTCTTTGCCGCAGAGGATGGCCCTATTTAAGATATTTAGCAGCATATCAGACTCTGGCTTCTGCCCACTAGATGCTGGAAGAACCCATCACCACCACCAGTTGGACACCAAAAATGTACCCAGACAAAATTGCTAAATGTCCCTTAAGGGAGCAAAATTATCCCTGACTGACAATCATTGTTCTAGCTCATGTCTGTCCTAGATCAATTAAATCTAAATATCTGGGGAAGGATCTAGGCATTAGCATTTGTTTACAAGCTCTGCAGTTGATTCTGATGTCCAAAAACTTCTTTGCATATGGAAGCAAGGTCTTACCTAACTCCTCAACTGTGGTTCTGCCCTCTGTTGAAGTTCCTGTATCTATACCACGGGGTAGAATGCCCAATTTGGAATGCAAAATGAAAACAGGAAAGAAAAACAAAAGATAAGGTTTGCGATGGGAAAACTGAAACTGCTAATTCCATTCCTTTCACATAAGCCAGGAGGTAGATTTAGACCAAAGAACTCTAAGCAAAAGCTCAACAGAAAGACAGGCTTCCTCGGCCAGGTAACAGTTATCCAAACTGAAGAGATGTCCCTTTTAGAGTGCTCGGATGTGGGCTGGAATCCAAGGAAGCAACGCTCAAGCTGTCCACACCAGGCAGAGCCAGCAATTCCCTAAGCCTGCTTACCAGAACTTCAATGCCCCCGAGAAAAAGAGGTTGCGTGGCCAAATATTGTTAAATAGTCTAATGTTAATAAAAGCCCTGTGGTAAGGAAGCCCAGCTTTGTCTGGGGTTCCCACATGTAGATTTATATCATTTGGAAGGCAGCATAGTGTGGTCCAGGATGCAGGCTCTAGAATCAAGCTTGCCAGCGACACATCCTACTCCACCACCAATTAACTCTTCTACCTTGCACAAGTTAGATAAATAGAAACAATAGCAATACCTACTGCACAGGACTATTGTAAGGATCAGTTGGGATAATTTCTATATTGGTTATAGTGCAATGCTAGGCACCTACGATTTCAATGTAAGCAATGAATTTATCATTGTTGTTGTCATTATTATTACTTATGTGTCTATGTGGTCCCCCTTTTTCTTCCCAGAAAACAAACACCTTTTCGCATCACATTGAACTAGAGTTCCATGTAATATACATTAAGAAATACTGACTTAGACTAATTTCAGCCACCCTAATAGAAAATAAAGCCTATGCACTGCATAATGTCCAGATTGTATCTGGTGGGAGACTTTTTTTCCAAGTTCGACCACAAGCCTCCAGAGGGGGGTAGTGGAGGGGTCCTCTCTCACCCCTGCTTGTCTATAGGCCCCTTGAGGGCAGGAGCCTCCTCTGTCTTATACATCACTGACTCTCTGGTGCACAGCTCCAGGCACATCTAGGTGCCCAATATATACTGTTGAATGACTGCCACACATGGACCACGTCTCATTCATCTCAGTAGAATCATCCACTCACTCCTGGCCCCATTCATAGCCATGTAGCTTTACCACAAAACCTCTTACAGATATTTTTGTGAAACACAAGAAAGAACCATCAGGACAGCAGATTAGAACTGAGATTCATACAACTCTGACATAAATATTCAAAACAGCTAGGCAATTAGACTTGGTTTACCAAGATTTGATTTACACTCTGCCTTCAGGTACATATTTAGAGCTCAAAGGGAGATGCAACACAAGCCACAAACCACTTGCTCTACAACCTGCAGGGAAAACACTCAATATGAAACCACCTCTTGGGACACAGTGACCATCATTACCAGGATCCCCCTTATATCCTGACTCTCCTTAACCAGAGCCTACAAATGATACCATAATTATCTTATTAAAAAAACATTTGAAATAATTGCTGAATTTACAGCAGCTATTGATGACCCCAGAGTCAAGAAAAAAATGAACAGAAAATAGAACACAAAAAGGCAGTGGAAATACAGGAAACACCTTTGGACCAAACTGATTTTTAAATTATCATGAGAAGAAAAGAAATAATTTCTAGGAAGCAATCACTCCCTGGGGTGGAGGAGGGAACTCTTCATTCACGAAGCTCCTGCAAAATTCCAAGCTCTATGTATTGGCTATCTAAGTTATTTCTCAACACAACTATGCCTGGCATTTAATATCATCTTCATTTTACAGAGGAGAAAAGTGAAACTCAGAGAGGCTGCAATTTGCCCACGGTCAAAGGAAGTCTCTTGGTATTTGGTAATAACCAGGTAGAGCCACAACAGCACGGAGTTAAAGGCTCAGGTTTGGAGTCTCAGAGCCAGATTTTGAATCCCAGCTTGTGCATTTCCCAGTGATGTGACGTGAACAATCTGCTTAGCCTCTCAGTGCCTCAGTTTTCTCATTAGTAAATTGGGACAATAAACGTATTTCCCTCACGGAATGGTTATGAGTATTTAATGACAAATAAGTGTATGGTCTTAACAGGAAGTAAAAATCAATCATTTTATTAGAGTGTTGATTTAGAAACCTAATGAAAAAAAAATTCCAAGCATAAGATAATTTAAATTTTACAAAGCATTCTCATATAAAAACTGTATCTCATTTGACCTAGTAGGGAGGACAGACATCCTCATCCCTTTCTGCAGGGAGAAAACTGAATATCTGAGGGGTCATCCCCTCAGATAAATGATTATCGTTTGCTTACTTTATTTCCCCAATCTAGCCTTCACCCTCAACTCTGAGCTTGCTGGACAAGGGGGTGTGGATTGTGTGTTGCGGGGGGCATGTATAGGTATGATTTATTGTTTTCTTTTGGTCATCTCTATACTACCCAATAATAGCACAGAATATGGAATATAATTGGTGTTAGATTCTAAAACAGTGAATGCCATATGAATGAATTTTCCCAGGATGAGAAAGCTAGATAGTGTCTCCAACATGAACAAAACCTGAGTCTCTAGACTCAAAAGCCAGAGTCCTCTCCATACTGCATGCAGTATTAAGAAACAACATTTCACAGAATCATGGAATTTCAGGATCGGGAAGAACCTTGGAGACCACTTTAGCTAGAGTTCCCACTTTATAGATAAGGAAATGGAGGCTCAAAAAAGTTCCATTACTTGGCCAAAATCATGAAGCCAGGAGCCAGACAAACCTGGGCCGGCACCCAGATTCCCTGACTCTGAGGTCACTAGTGCTGCCACTGTGCCCTGGCAGATCCAAGAGCCAGGGCACAGCCTCCACGTGGCAGCTCAAGCTTGTGGGTGACAGAGCGTGTCCCTCGTGCACCCAAACCATTGCGTGTGTGCAAATCTTACTGCTGGGCTTGTGAAACAACATAAGAGGGGGATTTAATTTGAAAGGATCTCACTGCTGCCCCTGGCAGTGGCTCCCCGCCATGAGTCTACGAGCTAAAGCCAGCCTCTGTGTGCATATGCAAGAGGAAGAAGGTGGCCTCACCCTCCTTAAATGAAAAGAGACGTCCTCCCAGGTTTTTTCTGAAGCTTTCAAGTCACCCTATGTTCCAGCCTGGATTCTAAAGAGGAGGGAACTGGCCAAGGCTTGAGGTCTGGGACAGGTCAGTGAGGCTGGCTCTCTAGAGTCAGATAATACGGCAGTATGGTAGTTAGGCATGTCTTTCATGATGTAAATGTCAAGTTTATAAAGTGCCGTGCCCATGTTAACATGCGACAAGACAGACGCACTCAGAATTGCCTGTGGACATGCTCTGGAGTTTAAAAAGAGTGGCGAGCAGAGAGGAAAACCTGTCAATGGACAACGGCCCCAAAGAGCACATCATAGTTGGCTTCTGATCTGGTCTGTACCCGGATGAGCACATGCGTCTGGGTACCTACTTGCATGTGTTTCCATGTGCAGATTATGACAAAGCCCAACCTAATCCTCACGCATTGTAGGTGCAAAATCTATGTTTGTGGTATTTATCATCTCCTGGCTATACCTGTCCTATACTTTTTCTTTCTAGCACTTATTATACACTTAAGTGTGTATTTACGCATGTGTGCATGCTTGTGTTTAATTAATGTCAGTCTCCCCCATGAGAGCAAGGACCACGTTTGTTTTACTCATCATTGTATCATCTGCCCTAAACACAGTGTTGGGTCTGCAGCTTGTGCTTAATAATTATTTGAGGATTAAATAAAGGACGGAAGGAATAACTAGATAGCCAGGGGCCTGACTTCTGGGTTGAACTCCATCATTTAATTAACCATGTGACCTTGGTTAAATCTCATACTTAATTTTGGAGCTAGAAAGGATCTTAGAAATCAGCTTGCTAGATGATTGTAAACTTTGTTTTAGTAGCAGAATCCAAAGTAAAGCGTACGTGAAATCTGAACACAAAAGCAGATGCAAATCTCCTCTTGTATAAGGGAGGTGTTGGCCTGAGAACCCTGCCTGATCATCCCCTTGCCTCTCTCTCCACCCTAGAGTGGTTTCTATGGCTACTTTAATTAATCCTCAGGATTTCAGATAGCACAGGTGAAAACCACTGATCCACATCAACCCTATCATTTGGTAAAAGAGGAAAGCAGGATCCAGGAGGAGAGGGAGCTTACCTAATGTCACAAGACCAGTGCATGAAAAACTGGCATTAGTATCCAGATATCCTGATTCCCATTTTCATGAGCAACTTTTTACCTCTCAACATCTCTAAAGCTGCCTCCAAACATTTACAAAGTGGTTGTAAGAAAGAATGTTTGGAAGAACGTTTTCAGAGCTCTGAAACACTCTACATTTGGAAGCCAGACTGGGGCGAGGCATTCGACACAGTGGGTGAAAGGAGGGCTTTGGGGTCGGGTAGGTCAGTGTCTGGACCCCAGCTCCAGTCCTCACCAGATGGACGACCTGTGGCAATGCACTCACCCTCCCCAAATCCTGGTTTTCTCGTCTGCAAAAGGCACTGCCCACTTCACAGAGAGTCTTATGAGGACCAAATGTCCTCCCTTCATGGCACATTACAAGTGCCCACTGACAGGATGCTACTGCTGGGCATTCGGCATCTATGGTGCTATTCAGGGTACTTGTTTAAGTTATTTCAACAGTAATAACAAGCATACATTGACTATGTCACATGGGCCACAGCCCCCCTTATAATAGTGCATTATAGCCACCGCCCTGCGATATCATGACTATTTGTCCTCAGGCCCTCTTATCCTCAGGGTCCAGCACTGGACGAGGCATACAGTACTTGATAAAACACATTTAAAAACAAAAAAAAATGGGTGCATCCATATTCATTAGTGTGGTTATGGACTTAGAGTCTTTGTCTCCAATCCAGTCACCACCTTTTCTTGGCTACATGACTTTATTCAAGTCACTCATCTTCTCTTCTTTAGAATGGAAATATAAATCCCAGTCGCCCCAACCTTACAGTGTCCTTAGGAGTTTTTTTCCCTTAATTTCAGCATATTATGGGGGTACAAATGTTTAGGTTACTTATATTGCTCTTAAATGGAAGGCAAAGTCATACCAAGAGGGTGTGATTATTTGTCAAAACACAAACAGAATAAGATATTAGATCCCTAACACTTCTTCTGTTCTCCTAAACCCGATGTCCCAAGCCTGCATTTCCCCAGTACCAGGAATTTCAGATATTGGCACGTTCTGTCAAATAGTCAATGAGCACCCATATTCGATTTATGTATAATCACAAACAGCAATGACTATACGCTGCCAAAAACTATTTTAAGGATCCAAATTAGAAATTAAGTAGATAACTACTGCCTGTGGGTGATTTAGGAATAGTCCTCCCAAAGGGTAGTAGCCCTTTGAATTAATAATTACATTTTTGAAATTCTGATGTTCTTCTCTTTTGAGGGAAGAACGCCCCATGTTTCTCTTCTCATCCCTTTGCTTTTTTTCCCTTCTCGTACACACACTATGTTCATTTTCCTTAGTCTTCCTGCATTTCAGCATGCCCAGAAGCACCTTTCCCCAATAACTCTGTGATTATTTACCACTCCTCAAGGCTCACAGAAAGTTCAGCCATAAACTCTTGCGTAGGCAGAACCACTGTAAGACCCCAGTCACTAGTGAGCCAACTTTCCAACTAGCATTTGAATATTCAGTATAGAGTCACAGGCAGTCACAGCTGGTAGAGATTTCAGGAATCACTCATCCTCAGTCTACAATACCACAAAATGTGCAAGCAAGACATGCCCATTTTTCATATCAACTACTTAGAAGATTAAAGATTTGAATTTATGCCTTCTCTGCTGCAGGCCAGCGTTCTTCATACTGCTTTTTCTGGCTCTCTTTTTCTAATTGATCCAGGAGTGTTAGGATTTGCCCTTCCTTCCTTGACTTGAAGGCAAAGACTGCAACTGAGAGAGTTTTTTTTGCATTCTCCAATTCAAGTCCACAACATCTATTGTGCACTTATGATAACAACAAGGCTGAGCAAAAATCACTCAGGGGATCCAGAAATGAATTCTATATATAAGCCCTTCCCTCAAAAAGTTTCCACTTAGGTGAGAAAAAAATACAAGAAAGCACTCTAGTTCCAAATGGCTTAAAATGAAAGAGATACAAGTGTAGAAAGCTGTGGGTAGGTCAAGAAGACAGTGATTAAGTGGAATGTGGAGGACCTAAGATAGTTTCAAAGTGGAAAGAACTTTGGGCTAAGCCCTTTTTGGATGAGTAGGATTTCAATAGGCTAAGAACCAGCACAGAACTACTCAACAAAAGGCTGTTCATTGGGTGCCCTACTTTTTTCCAAATGTGTGAATAGGTTTGGGTAGGATATGGGGTACATTAGTAGCATCTGCAAACCGATGCTGCTTACCCCTCATGTGGTTGACTATAATTATTCGACTATGGGTACCAATAAACCAGATTTTGAATCCTAGTCCAACTTAACCTGAGAAGTTACTTAACCTGGGTGAAGCTCAATCACCTAATGTGCAAAATGGAGAAAACAAACAAAACCTACATCTGATGGTTATTCAAATGTGTAAATGAGATAACATATGATAAGTATCAAGCACCATGCCCAGCACACTTTAAGTACTCAAATATTAGCTACTTGATCTTCTCTTTGTAATTGTCAATCTCTTGTGCAAAGTAAAAAATTTTTAAAGTGAAAAAAAGCTTGCGGAAGAGGCACGATCTCTTGACTCAGACATTTCTCCCTGCAGCAAGGGCTATGTCAATGCCTGACTCGACAAAGCACAATATAAACAAAAGGCAAGGGCTGTCTTAGCCCGGATCTTACCTGTATATTTTATATCTGGTTGTAAATCCTTGACGGTGTCTTTCCACAAAGGATAGGTAGCTCCTGGAGTGGTGGAAAGGCCCCCTGTCTGAAATGAGCCAATCAAATTCCTTGGAGACATGTTGGTCTGTCCCAGCTGGTTCCTGGTGGGAGGGCTGCACTGAGATTCGGCCCCATACAAACAGGAAGTAGAGGAGCTCAACAAACCTCCAGTTCATGCTTTTCTGCCGGCCTTTTTCCTCTCATTCTTGCTCCATTCTGTGGAGTCCTACAGAAAAAATAAACAATAAAAAGAACAGAAAGAAAGGAGGAGGCAAGAGGGAAAGAGGAAAAGGGGAGAGGAGTAAAGGAAAGAGAAAGACAAAGGAAAAGAAGAAAACGTTATTAACACAGCTTCACAATAATACCTTATATCAGTAGAATGCTTTCAGGTTTACAAGAATCAGTAGAGTTTCTGGTTAAAAACGTAGAGTCTATGGAAATCTGGACCCACGCTCCTGCTTTACTGTTCACATGCTACGTGAACATGTACAAACTGCCGAGTCTCTTAGGGATGCAGTTTCCTCATCTGTAAAAATGAAGATGGGCTTATTATGTTCCTCTATGTTTGCACTTGGCACATCGCAGATGTTCAAGGCAGAAGTGTGGAAAGAATGAAAGAAATGAAATGACACAGAAACAGGTTGTACAGAGCCAGTAAGGGACATGAAGACAACTCAAATGTCTGTTCCATCTACTGTCTTTACAAACAACGTGCTTCTCATAACCGGGATTCAATAAACAAGAGCTCCTTTTCCCTTCTACTCTCACACAGACATGAGCCCCCCCAAACACACACTTTGCACTGGCAGGATCAGATGAGTGCACAAAGCCTTGTGATGGCTTAGTGTCATGACCCTCTGGGCCAGACACCGTAAAGATGAAGAGTTCCTGGTCCTTGCTAGAATCCACTTCTGCAATGCTCAATGGAACGTCTCCCAAACCCAGGAAACATGACCAGAGAATTCATCTGTCAGCGCCTCTGAGCCTCAAGGGTCCCCAGTGTTCATAAGGAAACTGAAGGCCGAGGGGTCAGGCGAAGTCCTGCAAGCCTCTTTTATCGGGTGGTGTCACAGCACCCTGGCACTGTGCTGGGAAAGGCTTGAGACTAAGGGATAGCTTAGGCAGAGGTTCTCTGTGGGGAGGATAATTGAAAAAATCACAAGGCCATGCCAATTTTGGAAACAAAATTGACAAGTTTTGTTTTCATCATCTCATCATCAACCTACTTATTAGCTTAACGCTGTACTTTATGTGATCCCACTGTATTTATTGTAAAGAGCTTTACTTTATCCCATATTGAAAGGCAGCTTTGGATCCAGTTTGCATCAGTTATAAGCAGCATTATTTCAGGCAAGTTATTTAACTTCTCTGAGTCTTAGTTTCTTCATCTGTAAAATATGGCTAACAATAGCACCTACACCTAGAACTAGGGTGACAATCAAATGACATATTTTATGCATCTGGCATATAGTACGTGCTCAATAAATGGCATGAATGACGATGAGAATAATGAATGTTGATAGTAATGTTATCAACTTTGTCCCTGTTAGGGAGTGTAGTTCACATTGTCCCCACTAACTGGCCAAGTCCCATTTACCCATCAGTAGCCAGTTTGAGGTCATATCCCCAAAGGTCATTTTCTTTATTCCTTTTTTAAGAAATGTGAATTGTCTCTTCCTCTCATCTGTAAGTGCTCATTTCCTGTAACTGTGTGTTAGCACTTATGATCTTGTATTATATTTACAGGCATGCTTCATTATATTGCTCTTCACTTTATTGCACTTTGCAGATATTATTACTATTATTAGGTTTTTTTTGTTTTGTTTTGTTTTTTACAAATTGAAGGTTTGTTGTTTGTGGCAACCCTGGACTGAGCAAGTCTATCAGTACCATTTTTTCCAACAGCATGTGCTGACTTTGTGTCTCTGTGTCACATTTGGGTAATTCTCACAACATGTCAAACTTTTTATAATCATTATATCTGTTATGGTAATCTGTGATCAGTGATCTTTGATATTATTATTGTAATTGTCTTGGAACACCACAAACTGCACCTATACAAGATGGCAAGCTTAATAAATGTGTGTGTTCTGACTGCTCCACTGACCAGCTATTCCCTTATCTCTCCCCATCACTTCAGGCCTCCCTATCCCCTAAGACACAACCATATTGAAATCAGGCCATTTCATAACCCTACAATGGCCTCTGACTCTTCACATGATAGGAAGAGTCACATGTCTCTCACTTTAAACCAAAAGCTGGAAATGAGTAAGCTCAATGAGGAAGGCACACGGAAAGCTAAGATAGGCCAAAAGCTGAGCCTCTGGCACCAGTTAGCCACGCTGTGAATGCAGAGGAAAAGTTACTGAAGGAAATTAAAAGTGCTACTCCAGCGAACACACAAATGATAAGAAAGCAAAACAGCCTTGTTGCTGATACGGAGAAGGTTTTAGTGATCCAGGTAGAAGATCAAACCAGCCACAATATTCACTTAAGCCAAAGCCTAATTCAGAGCAAGCCTCCAACTCACTTCAATTCTATGAAGAATGACAGAGGTGAGGAAGCTGCAGAAGAAAACTTGGAAGCTAGCAGAGGTTGGTTCATGAGGTTTTTAAGGAAAGAAGCTGTCTCCATAACATACAAGTGCAAGGCGAAGCACCAAGTGCTGATATACAAGCTGCAGCAAGTTCTCCAGAAGATCAAGGCTATGATTATTTATGGAGATGGCTACACTAAACAACAGATTTTCAATTTCAACAAAATAGCCTTATCTTGGAAGGAGATACTGCCTAAGACTTTCATAGCTAGAGAGGAGAAGTCAATACCTGGCTTCAAAGTTTCAAAGCACAGCCTGGCTCTCTTGTGAGAGACTAAAGAAGTTGGTGACTTTAAGTTGAAGCCAGTGTTCATCTATCATTCCAAAAATTCTTAGGCCCTTAAGAATTATGCTAAATCTTTCTGGCTGTGCTCTATAAGTGGAACAACAAAGCTTTGAGGACAGCATATCTGTTTATAACATAGTTTACTGAATATTTTAAGGCCGCTGTTGTGACTTACTGCTCAGGAAAAAGGATTCCTTTCAAACTATTACTGCTCATTGACAATGCACCTAGATACTCAAGGGTTCTGATGGAGATGTACAAAGAGATTAATGGTGTTCTCATGCCTGCTGAAACAATGTCTGTTCCGCAGCCCACGGATAGAGAAGTGATTTCAACTTTCAACTCTTGTTATTTAAGAAATGCATTTTGTATTGCTCTAGCTGCCATAGACAGTAATTCTTCTAATGGATCTTGGAAAAGCAAACTGAAAACCTTCTGGAAAGGATTCACCATTCTAAATACCATTAAGCATATTCATGATTGGTAAGAGGTCAAAATGTCAACATTACCAGGAGTTTGGAAGAAGTTGATTCCAATCTCCATGAATGACTTTGAGGGGTTCAAGACTTAAGCGGAGAAAGTAACTGCAGATGGGGTGGAAATAGCAAGAGAACTAGAATTAGAAGTGGTGCCTGACGACATGACTGAATTGCTGCAATCTCACGATCAAACTTGAATGAATGAGGAATTGCCTCTTATGGGTGGACAGAGAAAGTAGTTTCTTAAGATGGAATCTACTGGTGAAGATGATATGAACATTCTTGAAATGATAACAACATATTTAGAATATGACATAAATTTAATTGATAAAGCAACAGCAGGGTTTGAGAGGATTGACTCCAATTTTGAAAGAATAGCTTTTAAATGTGTTAAAATTTTTAAAAAATGCTATCAAACAGCCCTGAATGCCACAGAAAAACATTTTGTGAAAGGAAGAGTTAATTGATGCAGCAAACTTCATTATTGTCTTATTTTCAGAAATTGCCAGAGCCACGCAAAGCTTCAGCAACCACCATTGCCCTGATCCACCAGCAGCCATCAACATCAAGGCAAGACCCTCCACTAGCAAAAAGATCGACTCGCTGAGGCCTCAGATGATCATCTGCATTTTTAACCAATAAACTCTTTTCAACTGATGGATATACATTGTTTTTGAGACATGATGCTACCACATGCTTAATAGACTACAGTACTGTGCCAACATAACTTTTATACACACTAGGAAACCACAAAATTTGTGGGATTCTCTTTTTGTGAATTTCACTTTATTGCAGTGGTCTGAAACCCAACCCTCAACGTTTCCGTATGTCTTGTTTCACCGGGATGTGAGCCTTTCGCTGGAAAGAATCTTTAGAAAATGGTTTCTACCCTTGACTAGATGCATGACTCTGGACAATCATGTCTCCTTCCTAGATCTCAGATTGTATGTCTTGTCATTTAAAAAGGTGGTGAGAACACATTTTGTCAACTGTGATAATACCATCTATATACATAACTAAATATGATACCTTGATTGTGTACTCTTCCAACTGAATATGGAAGGTAAAGTAAAGCTAAGAAAGAGAAAATTAAAAGGAGACAGACGTAGCTCTCCTGCTCCAGGATATTTTACTCTGTTACCCAATTGTACCATTTTATCACGAGTTTCTACAAAAATCCACTAGTCGCTACAAGCCCCAACTGACAAGGGCAAAGGAGAAAGGCACGTGAGCAGAGGAGTGGGCTGGCAAAACCTGCGGCCTGAAGTTTTGTTCTGATCCTAAAACAAAGCCATACATGTTGAGTGCAGAACTGTAACAACTACAGCTGACAAAACTGTCTGCCAGAGCCCACCTGAGTGTCAGCAGGGGGTGGAGGGAATTGTTTAGAGATCCAAGTGGTGAACTACAACACATTGAAGTCACAATGCGTCACCCATACAGCCCCTCTACACGGCTTCTGTTGTGAATGGGTGCAAGGTGGGAGCCTGTGAGAGAACACTTAGATGTCAGACTGTTTGCAAGGCAACAAGATTCAGAACATTGCAGCTCTCAAAAGCGGAACGAGGCTATTGGAACAGCAGTGCGGATGTGCATGTCTGCATAAGAGAGTGAGAATTCAGTCTACATCCTCGAATTAGCTGAAATTTGAAAAATCTAACCGAGTGCTTCCCAAGTGGGGACCATATTGCCCCCCAGGGGACATCTTTGCTTGTCATTACTGGCATCTAATGGCTAGGGGCCAGGGACACTGCTAAACATCCTACAATGCACCGGACAGCCCCCCACAACAAAGAATATTGTATCCAACATGTCAATGGTGCAAAAGTTGAGAAACCTTGCTCTAATCCAACTCCTTTTTGCAGATCATGACCTGAGTGGCAGATTAGGCTAGAATCTCACTCTGCCACCTGTCTTGGCAGGGCACTGGGTCTACGTGGCTGTGTTTGAAAACTGCTTTGTTGTTTGAGTCTATGATACGATCTGTATTTCATCAAGTAGAGATGAGTGCTTCATAGAAGAAGTCAGAATATATCTCTGTTGACTCAGAAAATTACAATAAATCCACAGAGCACTAAAAATGAAAATGAAAGTTTCTATAAAGTACAGTGTAATAGAAATGGATATTTTGTCAGGCTAGAACAAGGACTAGTACATATGTTACCCAAATGTTGTAATATGAGATATGATGACAGACAGTGGCTCCCATTCTGTAAACAGATCGTATGAGTACTCACTGTGCTGGAGACTTGGGATAATATAAGGGTCACGTGACTGATATTTATTGAGCATCTACTATGTGCTTGGCTCTAAATTGTCCCTTGGTAGTTGCCAGAGCATCCGGTCCAGAGCAAATATTAATAAAGGTGTATTCCACCAGGTGGGTGCAGCTGTCCCATTTAACAGATGAGTACCTTGGGAATCAGAGACATTAAAAACTTTCCCAAGCTCACAACTCCTAAGTGTTTGATTCGGGATACTAACCTGTATAGATCTCTTTACAAAGTCTGCACAATTTCCTGTATATCCCCAACCCCCATCCCACACCAGCTGAAATTAGATCGCGCCCTCCAGAAGTTCAAAATACACTGGGGGAGTCACCCCACGCATGAATGATTCTAATGTGAAATATGTTGCCGTAAGTGCTATACAAAGAAATAAAGTCCAATGGAGAAATAGAGTCCAAGAGGTCTGGAGGGGCCCCATAGAAGAGATAGTATTGGAGCAGGGCCTTAAGGAGCATGTAAGGTTTTATTAAGCAGAGATGGGGAAAAGGAAATTCCAGCAGGAGCGAGCAGCATACAAAAAGCCTCGGGGCTGGGGAAAGGCAGCCGGCAACAGCAAGAGCAACGGGGTGTGTGCTGACGGTAGCACATTGGGTGGTAGGGAGGTTGGTGAAAACAGGGGCCCTCAAACAGTGGGTCTCTCCTCCTCCTCAAGCAAGAACTGTGCATTTCCTTTCTGTATGCACGTGAAGGTCACAGCATTGCGGATGCTCAGTAAATTCATCCATTCGCCCATTAGCACCCTGAACACCTCCTGTGTGTCAGCACTAATCTAGAAGATAGAAATTCAACTGCGGACAGGACCCTCAGGAAGCTTATTCTCTATGAGGCAGGAGAGAGGAGGAAGCAAAGGAGCAACAGCTCTGTGTGGAGGTGAGGAGTGCGCTGATGAAAATCAGGGCGGGTGACGCTTTTGATACAGGTGTTCAGGGAAAGCATCCCTGATAAGGGGGCTTCTGAGCAGAGACCTGAAGGAAGTGAAAGAACAAAGGGTGCAGGTGCCTCAGGGAAAAAGAAATGTCGGTGGAAGGGGAAGAGAGAGTGCCAGGGTCGGTGTAGGTGTGGCTGTATCAGTCTCCCGCAGGGAGCTTCTAGTTTAGTGGCCATGAAAGTCATCCTGAGGAAGGAATCACACATTAAATGAGCATTTACCATGTGCCAGAAGCTGCACTGTTTGCTTCATACATGTGATCTTGCGGGTCTACCATGAAAGGCGGGGGTCATGGTCCTTATTTTATACATGGGGAGGAAGGGAAACTAAGACTCAGAAAGATTAGGTAGCTGGCCCAACACCACAAAGCTGGCAAAGGTAGGGTTGGAACGGAGGCTCTGCTGTCCCACTCAGGAGCACCTGGCCACGTGTGGCTTTCAAGAGCTTTGGATGTGGCCAGTCCAAGTAGAGATGTGCTATATGCATAAAAGACACACCCACGGGATTTCAAAGACTTAGTAGGAATAACAGAATTTAAGATATCTTACTAATACTTTATATTGATTACATGTTGAAATATTGTTATTTTAAATAGATTGAGTTAAGTTGAAATATTAAAATGGATTTCATTTGTTCTTTTAATTATTTTGATGTATCTTCTAGGAACTTTAAAATTACACATACGGCTGGTTTTCTCCTTCTATTGGGCAGTGGAGGCTGGGATAGACCCTTGTGCTCCACGACACTGCTTGGGAAGGTCATTCATCCACATCCACGTTTTTATCAACATTGCAGAATCCAACTTAACTCTCCCTTACAGCCCTTTGGTTGAGCCACTGGCCACTTGCCTCCTGCCTCCAAAATCAACAAACAAACAATAAACGTCCTGCCAATAGGACCTCCCTTGCTCAAGGACCGTATCTCCCAATCCCCATATCCTAGAGACAGTACTGAATAGAATAGCTACCACTATGCCTTTCAGAATTGCTGTTCTTCCAAAAGATTCACAAAGGGAATTTCCTGCCACTGGAGTTTAGAGCCTGTGAAAGAGAGGCCGGTTCTATTCTGAGAGCTGCCCTTGACCTCCTGTGACCTTCGGTGAGTCACAGGCCCGCTGCCGCTGTGCAGTTTTCTGGGTGTTCCAGAGCCGCTGACACTGGCTGTGGTGTGGGGACACGTGGGGGCCCTTGGCTGAACTGTGCTATATATAAGCCTGCAGTGTTATTAAGGGAGTAGGGTTCATCCCACACACAGTGCATTCTCTAATTGTGGCCATTGTAAATTATTTACATCCGAGGCGCACACTCGGGAGGAAGAGATGAGAGAGTGACCTTCCAGCAGCTTGTTACCAAGCTCACCCTCTGGAGCTTTCTGCATGGATCATGGGACCACGGGCCACATCTGGGCCAGAAGGTAGAAGGGAATGCTTTTCCCTACCCACTCCCCAGGGTCCCTGAGGAGCTGGGCTGATGATTGGATCTGAGAGGCTAGCCCACAGCACCTGCCTCCTGAACCTGGGTCAACTGATGATCTCATGTGGGCCTCAACTTCCAAAACTGCATCCCCAGATATGACTTCTCACCAGAGACGGGGACCCACAAAGCTGAGTGGCCTTGGACAGGTTAATTGACCCCTCTGTGCCTCAGTTTTGTCATCTGTAAAATGTGGGCAATAACAGGAGGATGCACACTTCTTAGGGTTTAGGTAAGGATTACATTGGATTTTAAAATGTAACTACCTGTCTTAGATTCAACTGAAGCCCAAAACTATAGATATCATATTCCAAAGACAAGTGCATGATCATTGTACAGGACTTACAGAAAAGGCAGCCAGACTTCACTTGCTGGGATTCTTAACTTCTCACCCACATCGCAGAATAAAAAGTAAAACATTGGGACTAGGAGTGGAGTTTGATTGGACCCAACAGTGCTGAGCTCCCCAATCCTCTAAGTTCCCCAGGAGCATGGTGGGCAATATAAGCCCCTTATTTCCAGCTTCAACAAGAGCCCTCAAAGAGCATGGTGAATGTCCCCTGGAGCTTGGGGTAACATGGTGGGTTGGTGCCTAAGTCATACCAGAGGAATCTCCAATAGGAATTCTAAAGAGAGAAATCTAAAAAGAGTCATGTTGAAACCTGGCAGGAGAGTAGGGGCTGCAATCTGGGAAGTAACTACCTAATACCCATATAAAGTCAGGTGAGGCTGTCCTAGACCCCCAACCAGAGGGATGGGGGTCTCAGCAAAAGGAAACTGGAATCATCCTGGCATTTCCCAAAGGTCCAACGAATACATGGTAGACAGACAACTGAAAAGGATGCATTTTTCTACATCCAAAGAATCACAAGTAAGAGTTCCCAGAGAACAAGGGAAGCTCCAAAAATACCCCAAAGAAATATTTTGAGTAAGAAAAGGTTAGCACTAAACGCCTGCCAAATCTGCAGAGCACTGATGCTAGATCGCCAAAATGTACTAGTCAAGGAAGAATCTTTCTGCCTCCTTACCTACCCCTCCTTGACCAAACCTTGTGCCCTGAAGAAGTCAGAGGTCAAGGTTAGCAACATGAAAAAAATAAGGTAAAATCATAACTTGGGGAAAGAGGAGAATCTGGAAAAAGTAAAGTTTCCACTCTAAATAAAATACATATTTGTTACAATATACAGAACTGGACACATTGACTACTGAACAGACTGTGTATGGGGAATAGAGGTGAACAGAAAAAATTCTGAAAGTAACCTTAAAAAAATTATGGTCTTGCCTCAACTCTCGTCCAAATGTCAGGGGAGAATTGATCTGATAGTAAGTTTAAACAGTGGAAGAAAAAAAAAGTGGTTTTTTTGGTTGTTGTTTTTGTTTTATTTTACCCCACAAATTCTGTTTAGCCAAAGTGAAGATTTGAGGTCTTAAAACACTTTATGTCAGAGCCCAATTCAGTGTAAAAGCCCAATTATGTCCAATTACAACTTACTAATCAGGGCATACAATGCAAGAAAAAAAATGTTAGAATTTCTAGTGTACTCCTTTATTACCTATTTTCAAGACTCAGCCCAAATACTAGGCAGCCACGAGTCACCAATGATGCTGAAATAGAGTAGGAGCCCTACAATACGCTGAGTCCACCTTTCCTTCATGTCCAGGGTATCGTGATGCCTTGGTATTTGTGCCTAGTGACACGGAGTTTAGAATTATATTATCTGTTTTTAACTAAAATGAGCAAGTGGCTTAAAAAGATTCCTGCAAAGAAATTGTGAATTGGCAATAATGAAAATAATTCAAAACAACGTAAACAAGAAAATGACAGAGGACCAGCCACACTGCAATGCTAAATCAACACAGTGATATTTAATTAGATTTGTCAAGAATTGGCCAGAACAATTCGAGATGATCAAGAAGATTAATTAAAATATGGATTCACATCTAGCATTATTAATGTCGACCCTTGCTCTAAGTGGATCTTAAGCACCGGAGAATTGAGATATTAACCAGTGAAGGTAATATATGTAAATAATTTATATGCATACATTCATAGGGAGGTATATCACCAAAAATCTTTACTGATTGTTATGTGTTTATTATAAAAATGTCTAGAAACCACTGGAATGAGGGTTCATTATATTTTGTATATTTTACATTATTATTTTTGACCACATAATCAGCATCTCCAGAAAATCCCATAGGCTTGTCAAACTCAAAATATCCCACACTAAATTCATCATCATCCCTTCAAACTTCTCCTCCTCTCGGTATTCCCAATCCAAGTAAACCACACAATCCCCCAAATCATGCCTGCTTGAGAAGCTAGGACTATTCCTGACTTCTTCCCCCACCTTGTTCAACCATTGACACCACCACCACCACCATCCCCACCTGGTGTCAATTTACCTTGTTTTCATATTCATCCACTTATTTTGCCAATCTTATGCTTCTCCTGTCTTCTCTATAAACCTCAGAGTGCCCCTACATTTCTCCTCCTCCTTTCCCCATACACACTTCACCTGAGAAACATCTCTATTCTATGCCTTTCCTCTCTTGACACCAGTCACTCCATTTGGAACATGAATAATCTGCACTTGGACTACCACAAGCATCTTCCTACTGGTCTTCCTGCTTCCTGGATCTCTACTACCTCCATCCTAAGCACTTGTTGCCAGAGTGAGCTTTCTAAATACAGATATGACCACAGCACTCCCCTAGGTTGACAGATCTAATCGTTCCCTATTGATTGTTCTTACCCCTTAGTCTTGCATTCAACAATATGCCGCATCTTCTGGATCCTTTGCCTGCTTCCACTTATCCACATCCCACCGGCAATGCACCCTGTTCTCCAGATTCTCTCCCCAATTTCACTGACTGAACCCACTATAAACTTTCATGTCTCAGTGGCTTTGTTTATGTTGTTCCCTCTCCTTGCAACTTCCATCCCCATGTCCCAACTTTATAACTGGCTACTCTAGTCAGGCTTAGTATTACATTTAAATGCATTAATAAGAGTGGATGAAAGGCTATTGTGCACCTCCTACTTGCTAGATCCTATGCTAGACTCTTTCTCATACCCATAACATTAAAACCCCAGAACAATCCTATCAGATAAATAGCAATATTTCAATTTTTCAGATGATAAAACCGAGGCCCTTTAAAAAAAACTAGCTATTTTTCCAATGTCATATTATATAAAAATAGCAGAATTGAACTTCAACCTAAGCCAATTCTAACTAAGTTCTATGTCTCAGAGCTTTGGTACACTAAGCTAAGAAACCACATCATCCCTAATTGTAGTTTTCTTCTTTTGATGATCATGAACTACCACAAATCAATTGTAAAGATGTTAATAAAGAGGATGGCTGATATGTCATCTTGAGACATGACATTTCTGGAAATGTTGAATCTAGGGAAGGCCATGGAAACCTGAATAAAAATTGAAATATGAAAAATACTTATTTTGAGAATCTTTTGTGATCCTAATATTATTTTTTCCAATTAACAATATAAGCTTAAGTTATGTAGGGCTTCTTTTTCTTTATAAATATTTCATTTGGAGTCACATTTAGGAATGTGAAGGTCTACATTCAGGGAAACTGCCTTTTGAAATTTCTCCCCAAACTATCAGCAGTCTATGCAGGAGATATTTCAAAAGAGGAAGTGAAATAAACCATTTTGGACTACTTATTCTAGGCTAGTTTGGTAAAATTCAATAAATATTCATTGGACACCTATTTTAATTGGCTCTAATGGTTCAGGGTACAAGATGGACACAGAAATAGGTAATTTCAGTGTAATGTAATAATAACAAGCAAAGACAGGGTGTGTCCAGGGTTTGTGGATCATGGAGTCGCAAACTGGGGTCTCTAGCAATGTTTCCTGGAGTGGACACCCAGGTGAAGCCTCAGAAAACAGAGACGTTTGGGAGGTAATAAAAAGTAGGCCCTGCATTTTAGGTCCAAGGAGAAGTGTGTAAAAAGGAATGAAGGGGTGTGTAGTGAGTCTAAGATCTACAAACATTTCACAGCTACTACTGCAGCGGGAATTTTGAGGCAGGGAGTGGCAGGAGATGATGCAAGAGCTAAATGGGGTCACTTATTTTATAATCCTCTCTTCACCCACCACCGGTAGTTTCTTAAAGACAGAGATTCTTTCTTTTCCCTTCTATGTATGCCTAGCATCTGGACCCAATCATCGGGTAGGTGCTAAATCAGTATTTACTGAATAAGTGAACTGCACAAATCAAGAGCTAGGATTAGCCCCATGGGATCCTAGGGAGCCACTGAAGTTTTTTAGACAGAGGAGTTCTGTGTGGGAGTTTCATTTTAGATGGGATCACTCTGACTGCAGGGGTAGCAGATAGATTTAAGGAGAGGTAGAGAAAAAAATTAGGAGGTTATAGGTTATATATGATCTGAACAAGCTATCTTACATTTGACAGGTGGAAAGAAAAACAATGGAATGGCAAAATTAGGAAGATAGGGTGACTGGGTGGGTGGAGTGAGAAAAGGAAGGTATCTTAGATGACTCCCAGGTCTGTTTTGGTAACTAGATCAATGATGGTGCTATCCATGATGGTGCTATTCATGACAAAAAGGAATAGATCTGGAATGTTCCGTCTTGAATCTGTTGAGTTTGAGGTGTCTGTTGAACATTCAAGTCAGGATTTCTAGCAGGCTATGGAATCCTTGAGTCCAAATAAAAAGAGGTACCAGGACTAGATGTCGAGATTTTTAAATAGCTGTGAACCAGTGGTGGTTAGAGCTCTGGGAGTGGATGAGACCACTCAGTGAACATGTGTGAATTAAGAGCAACAGAAATGAATTGTGAAAATGCTCATTTTTAGGCAGCATGAAGAGGAATAGAATCCCATGAAGGAGATTGAGAAGAGACAGGAAGCGTGGGGCAGGAGAAGTGTGAGAAAATGATGGCAACAAAGCCCAGGGAGCAGGGACGTTTAAGAAGAGAAGGGTCTCAAGTTTCAAAAGCTGTGGAACAGTACCACAAGATCAAGACTCAAAATGCCTATTAGACTTGAGATTACAGAGGTAGTTAAAAGTTTCCTAAAGCTTGATGGGAACTGAAGATTCATTGAAAAAGATTAAGGCATGAATGGGATGTGAGTAAATGGAAACAGAGTACTTAGCTAAAAAGGAAAGCCCAGAAGAGCCACAGCCAATGCCTCTCCTTTCTTCCTACCAGAGAAGGAAGCAAACAGTCAATAAAGGACTTTTTTCTTAATGGAAAGACTTTAGTATATTTAATTCTGGGACAGACTCAGAAATTTAAAAGAAAATTAAAATATGGGAGAGAAAGAAAAGTGGTACTGATTGAACGAGCAGCATGGAATCTGGGAATAGGGTAGAATGTCGAACTCTGAAACTCTTTCTTAATCACAAAGATATAAGAAAGCACCCATGGTTTTAGGGAACTGTAGGCTGATAAATGAGATAAATGTATAAAACCCAAATTGCAAAACAAAGGATTCAGTTTTATCAGAGACCTGAACAAAGTGTTGTTGGGGCAAAAGGGGGAAGAAATACCTTAGACAGAGCCAATTCAGGAAGACTTTTCAGGGGAGCTGGGATTTGACTTGGGCACTAAACAGTTCAAGCAAATATTTGCCAGCTGAAGGGGAAAAAAAAAAATCAAAGAAAGCGTCCCAGGTCATGAGACCAGTGTGAATGAAAACATGGAATACTAAAAACCCACCTACTATGTGCAAATTGCTAAACTAGAAAAAGCAAGGGACACAGAGATGAGTGAGAATAGTGTTTTTCTCCCCACAGAGGCATCCTGAAGTGTGTGGAGGCAGAAAGGAATGTCAAAGATGGGAAATGGCACGACACAGGTGCTAAAAATATAATTGCTCAGTAAATAAACAGCATATCTGGTGAGTTAATGGCTCTGAATTCTTCCCTGTGGTTAATATATTATTAATATTCAATGGAGCAAATAAATAAAACACTTAAGTTTTTTATTTGAATCTAAATTCCAGCATTTACTCATCAAAAGCTCTGACCCTTGGCCTGATGTTTCCAGCAGGTCTCTAATGAAATCAGCCGAAAGGTTCCTGGTCGGTCTGTTTAGATAGAAACTCCCTAAATTCTGCCAGTTTTTGTGCAATGGCCTCATCTTTTCATATAGCGCCTTTTAAATAATGAACTGAAAGGACAGATAGCACTGCTGCTTGTCCATGACAATCATAGAATCCAAGGAAGAAGGCAAGGGACACAGATGAGTGTTTTATTAATAGCAGGTGCTGGGTGTCCCTGAGTCAGCAATCACAGATTCAAAGAATGTGATCAGTGTGGAGACTGAGTGCTCTGCCTCTTCCCACTCTCTCAGGCTCTCCTCACGCCATCCTTGCTTTCCAGTAAAACCTCACACTGCAAAGGGTTTGAGCTCTCAGTTGATCTCAGAGCCACTTTTAACAGACACAAGGCAGGGATTTATACCTCTCATTCCAGAGAAGAAAACACTGACAGTCAGGAAGGTAACACCAGTAAATTATTTTAATAAAACATGCATAATTCACTTACTCCTCAAAACAAGTATCTGAGGAAGGTACGATTAATATTCCTATTTAATAGGTGAGAAAGCAGAAGCCAGAAAGTTTCAGAAATTTGATCACAATCTCACAGCCAATGTGAGGGAGCAGGAGGATCTGAATCTATGTCGTCGGGTTTCAGAACCTGTACTCCAATCTACTAGCCAGTGATACATCTACCACGTTCCTCGGGGGTGAGAAGTAGACTTGGACCCAAACACTTACCATAGTCCCCAGCTGGGCTTCCAGTATTATACGTTCTGCACATTGGCTAAGAACAATTTATCTCCCATGCATCCCGGGTCCAATGGTGAGGGAAGTGAACATAGTAAAGAGGATTCCAATTTCTCCCACCTTTTCTACAGGTTTCAGAATCCAGAAAGGCACTAGGAGTGCTCACCATTTTCTTTCTCTGCCTTTAGCTAAACCAGCCCTATTTCATTTCCTTGTTAAAATTGGTCCTTATCTCCTCATTGCCTGCAGGATAAAGTCAAAATTCCTTAACAAGGCATTTTACTTCCACCCTGCCTACTTTCCAGACACATCTTGCCACCTTCCACTCCCCCTACGCTCTTCCCTCCAGCACACCGAACATCTTACAGTTACTGGGAGGTTTTGCTAATTCTCTGAAATGCCTCCCCATCTTCAGGAAAAGAGCATATTCTTACTCTCCCTGGAAAATTCATCTCCAGTGGCTTGGAGGCCTTTATGGAGGGGAATGAACAATGGGAGGAGTGAACACTCCCAATATTTGGGACCTTGCTGAAACTTGATGTCTTTGTTTGTGTGTCTATCTCATTCCCCAGTGACCATTCGGTTTCAGACACTGAATGATGAGCATCCTAGAGGCAGGGCCTGGGTTCTAACTCATCCCTAAAACCTAAATCCTTAGCTTTAACATGAAAACTGGAATACAATAAATATGATAAACTTTTCTTATTTGCCTCCTAAGGGCTCCTTCCCCCTTCTTACATCAGTTTGGATTTGGAATTCTATTTCTTTTTCCACTTTCAGTTCTTGTAATGTGAGAGAAAGTTTCAGGATCAGCCCATGACTTGACTTGCAAGAAGTAAAATATAAAAAACTCTGATGTAGCCACTGGGACCGAGAAAGCCAGGCTTTGCTACTACCAGACTTGAACTTGAAAGGAGGTGAGGCTGGAGTGTCGGCAGCCAACAGAACCCTCTGAGGAGGATCCTGGGAAAGGTAGGGCTTAGGCCCGTTCTAAGATGATGACACTAGGTGAACTCTAGAGCAGCCTGCCCAGCTCTGCTCAGGAGCGTTGGTGACATAAGCCAATCCAATGGATTTGCTGTTTTGGTTCTTATTTTTCTTACCTTAAAGCAATGTGAGTTTGCCTCTCCATTGCTAGCAACATACAAAGCACAAATAAATAACAGCAATTTCTCAACACACACCTGCATCCATATATAACATTTGTTGGAATCTAGTGTTATTTAATTTCCCCTTCCCATGGTTCTGCTTTTGGGTGTTCCTGCTGCTGAAATATTTCTTGGTAAACATGGTGCATGACCAAATCTGTCTTCTTCCACCACCACTTTCTCTTTCCAGACCTCTCTAAGCCCCCACAGATTCCAGAGCTGTCATTCTGCTCAGACTCTACAGTCTTATTATTGTGAGAATCAACCAAAGATACAAACATACAAAGAGTTCACCATTGTCCTTCCCGTGACACTATCTCAGGTTTCACAAAGAGTGGTCCGCAGACCACCTAGGTCAAAATTACTTAGGATGATGAACAAATAAATGTTCAACCTCATGGACACGTCACCAGACCTGCTGAATCACAATCTCTAGTAAGAAAGGTATAAGGATCTGAATTTTTAGTAAATGCTCCAAGTGTATGTTATATATCCTCAAGTGTAAGATCCACTATCCTAGCTGGGGAGAGAGATGGGTAGGGTAAACCGAGGCCAGTGCTTAACTCTAAGAAATGCCTCACTGTTGTTGGAGTGTCAGGTCTCATGATGAGCTAGAACCAGGGTACTTCTGTTGCTCTTCAAATCCTAAATAAAAAAGCATTTCACAGTATAATTTCTAGGGGCCCCACCAGCCTCACCTGTGTGATTTTGAGAAAGCTACATCACTGCTCTGAGCATCTGCTTTCCCATCTCTGCTGCTAGATTCGTGAAGTTGGATTTAATAACTCTAGCCACCATTTCTGAGTCCTTGATATACTACTAATAGTTTACTAATGACAAAAATGTGATTTATGGACACAGCATATGATGGGAGCTGTGTCAAGAAATTTACAAACATTATTTCAATTGATCTCCACAACAACCTATGGGGTAGCTGTGGGTTTCTTTAGTGGCCCCAAATTGTCACCCCTCCCTATAATCAGGCATGTTGCCATGCAGTTTCACAGCCTTTCTACTAAAGCAGTGGTGATTATCCCCCTTTCCTTGAATTTGGACTCATCCTATGACTCGCTTTGGTCATTAGGATAAGGCAGAAGCGATGGTGCGCCAGTTCTGAGCCTAGATGCAAGAAGCCTTGTGGGTTTCCACTTACCCTCTGTGCTCCTGCTACTGCCACAGGGCATGCCTGAGGCTTCAGAGGGATGAAAGACACAGGGAGCAGACTGTCCAGGTAACATGACTCAGCTAAGCCAAGCTGGGAGTAGAGTCCCTTACTGAACTGCATGAACAGGAGTATCCCAGATCAGTGGGCTTGGGTTAGATCAACCGGCTTCTAGCTGACCCACTGATGTGTAGGTGCCAGTTCATTAAGCCACTGAACTGGGGTGGAGTTGGGGAGTGGTTGCTACACAGCAAGTTTGTGGTAATAGCTAACAGATACACTAGGTAATATTATTATGCCCATTTTATAGATATGGAAACTGAGGGTCAGTGTAGTTAAATAACTTGCTCAAAGTCACATTATGGACAGTAAGAGCCAAAGCTGAGATTTGATGCAAGTTCTACCCAAAATCTAGGCTCTTAATGCACACTATACCATTGGCTACTGGGCCGAGGCCCCTGGTCCCCAAGCCAGGTACATTTAAGCTAGTGTGGCATGAGAGTCCCAAGCAGCCTCTGCTTTTAAAATGCATTTCTCCTTCCAGACCTCATCAGAAATTCTGGACATGAGGTCCTAGAATTTGTAGTTTGAAAACAGTCCCCAATTATTTTATTGCATTAGCGGGGATGATTGGCCCATATTTGGAGTAGGGGAAAAGGGCTCATCCTAAAGGAGGGGGCACCGAGTATTCAGTGAGGTTCTCTGCATCTCATAGGCTGTGACTGTGCAGTCCAACCTAATCCATCTATGCATAAGAAAGGAGGTTTGGAGGTTTTAAGCCAGAAAGGAACAAGGTGTTTCATTGGGAGCCCGAGGAAAGAAAAAAAAAAAATTGCATCTTTTGGATGAAAGGACCCTTAATCTTCAAAACACAAACCATTTTCCATACCAAAGCCCCTTCAAGCCTAGGAAGTCTGCTGAGGCCTCAAGTCAGGCAAACAGCTTGTGTTTTGCAGATTAAGGGGCCTTTGACCCAAAGGATCCATTTTTGTGAAACTCCAAAGAAAACGTCTGGTCTATTTCTAGCCCACACACTCCCTGACAGAGGCAGCTCTAAATGCAGTCGGAGAAGAAGGCTGCTTCCCTACTGGGGCTGGGGCCTAGCACACAGTAGGTAGTTAGATGAATGGAAGGGTTCCTGAAAGAGATCCTTTGCCCCAAAATATCACACCTATTTCCTTGCCAGGATGCCCCAAATGTTCATTATAGAATAAACACAACTTTGAAACACTGAAAGTTCGTGCTCAAGGAAGGAGGTGAATAACGCCAGGCAGCAGGAACAGGCATATTTCTAGCACCTTAGAACGGAAGGGCACATGACCTCATCTGATTCCCACAACACTGTGTTGCCAGGACACTGGGAAAACAGAGTCGTCACTTCAGGAAACTGAGTTCCAGAGAGTTGAGGTAGTGTGCCTAAGATTACCCAAACACACTCTCATGCTCCTCCCTAAATCTGACCCCAGGCCCAGGCCATCAGCAAGGTCGAGATAAAGTCTGAAGCAGGCTTATTGGTGGAGGATAAACCAGAACACGCTGTGAGGTTTGGCTGACACTGGACGGAGCTAACTGAGTGTGCCCACATTCCAGCCCCGTTCCTGCTACCAAGGCAGAGACAAGACTTGGGGCAACCAACATCCCCTACATCTCTGGAACTTTGTCTCTGCACCCATACAACTAGGTGTCTTAGTAGACACAGGTGTTTTCTTAGGTTCCTTCCAAATTTAACCCTGTCTCAGACTATGATTCTATACTGGTGAAATAAAGAAGAGACTTATACATTCTGAAAGAGAGAGAGAGAGAGAGAGAGAAAGAAACATGCTCAATCTTGGCTCTCCTTGGATGAGGGGACATTGTGCCAGACAAGAGAGATCGAGTCTGAGGAAGTGAATGGATTTGATTTGTCTAAGCCTTAGGAAAGCAAATATTACTGAAATGTTGGCTGACCGCCACTGACTTCCAAACAGAAAATGGCTTCCAGATATACTGAGGGTGCTCGGCAGGGTCTGTTAGAATGAGTGATGGGGTAGCCGTGAGCTGCAGGAGAGCAGGGAGAAAGATTATAATATTCTCCTGACTGAGACCAACAGGAACAGCCAACCCAGGAGGGGGAGAGAAGGCACCAGCTGAGCCTCCCCCAACAGGCTCTGATAATTTACACAAAAGCCAGAAGTGCCTTTGGAAATGGTTAACCTCAGGCTGCTTAAGCCAAGTTATGATGTGAGATGCAAAGAGAGTCGGTCAGTGCAAAAAGCACAGTGCAAAGAGGCCTGGGCTCAAGTCCTGACTTAGTTTCCAATTTATTATGTCATCCAAGTCAAGGCTCGTCCCACTCAAGACCTCAGTTTGTCTACATAGGAAACATTAGGAGGTTTTAAATGATCTCGAAGGGCACTTCTAACCCAGGCATTGTATGACATGCTATGATTTCATTCAACAGGTACTTCTTGTACACCATTCCTGTGCCAGGCAGTATGCTAGGGGTTGAGGTAACTGACTCCAGTAAAGCTAAAATCTGCTTCCTATGAGATTATCAATACTCTTCAAAGGTGAGCAATGTCCCAAAGGTACCATCCAATCAAGACTTCTATCTTCAGGAAGTACAGAATCTTAACATTCCATGGTTTGATGCTCACCTAATTCCTGATGACCCATAGGGAAGGGAAAAGGCTTTTCTTAAGAACCACCAAGCTTTAACGCAGTTAGGAAATTCTTCTTTGGGGTTTCACCTTGCTTCCTCACCAGGGAGGGAGTTCTTGCTAAGGCTGACATATGGGTAAAAGTCTTGGTTTGCACATTTATTATGTTTTATTGGCATCACCACATACATGTCAGGTATAGATTCGAACAAAAAAAAAAAAAAACATCAGAAATGTCAGGGTGATATTTCCTCCTAGTGCTCTGGAATATTTTAGGTTGCTTGGTCCTCAAAGAGAATCAAATGCAGCTGGTTTATTTTATGAAAACGGAAACCATGGCTTGCCCAAGGTACCACAGCTAGTTAATGGCAGAAAACCAGGAGTAGAGCCCACGTTTCCATGCCCCCCTCCTGGATACTGTTTTTACTACTCCAGTCATCCTCTCCTGTTCTGACAGACATTGATTTTGGGGGTAAGATGTTGTTTTCCTTTCTTTTAGCATAAGAACCATTTCCGGTGAAGTCAGCTTCCCAAATTCAGCTTCTTGTTACTCTGCAAGCAATCACACTATAAAGTGTGTGAAGGATGGAGAGACATTTGGGCCTTTGGGGAACACACTGCAGAGGTGAGGGAGAGGGTGGGAGCAAGAAACTCAGAAGAGAGAGCACGTGCCAGGGAGCAGAGGGAACAGAAAGGCTGCAGTCAAATGCAGAGATGAAAACAAAGCAGTTGTATTGATTTGAAAAGGCAGCTCACTGAGCTGGCGCTGCCAGCCTGGCTCTTCCTGCTCTGCTCTCAGCAGGTCTGCAAAGGCACACACCCACCCTCGGAGGTTCAGAACCATCTACTCTGTATTCAGGGGGTGCATTGTGGGGAATGGGGACCAGATGGGATGCGTTCACTTGACAGGATGAGAGAGAGAAAAGAGAAGGGCAGCGAAAGACAGAATACGAGAATGAAAGAGGATGGATGTCTCTAGATGAACCTAGTATAAAAGAAACCAGGTGAAAGGGTACGAAGGGACAGGTGTGTGATTCTATGGAAATGGATGGGGCAGCCTTCTTTTTGAAAGGAGGACTGATGGGATCCAGGGAGAAGGGTCCAACCTCTTTTCCATTGTGGTGTCTCCATCCCTAAGAAGATTTCATCTGCTCTCGTCTGACTGGACCAGCCTCCCAATTCAGCTCCTGGACTCAATCCTTCCCTTTGTAAAGCCTTGCAGGAAATAGATGCTCAATAAATGTTTGATGAGCAAATAAACAGCCTCTAACATTGATTTCATCTTGTCGATGATGACGGATTTTTAGTGCCTCATCACTTCTACAGGGAATGCAAATTCCAAAGTCCACAGAACCCAGGCAGTAAACGTAAAGGAATGAAGCAGCCAGGTATAGTTTAAAGAGGGAGCGTGCCAATAACTGGTAGGCACAGGTTCCAGTCTAGAAGGAGGGAAGACTGCTTCCAAGGAGGAATGGGACTTCTAGGCTGCCACTTGGTTTCTCAGGAGAAGCCAGGAGGAAATTCAGATACGCATATGGAATCTTTCCATTTGTAAGCACTGACCAATGATCTCTCCCCTACCCCTGCCCTGTGAGGGTCAAATACGACACATCTACGTGTTGACAGGTGCATCTGTTTGTGGCTACAGGCTTACGGGATCAAGTCCAAACATCTTAATCAAAAGCCCAAGCCTCTCCCTTAACCAGATCTAACCTAATTCCCTAGTTTTGCTTTTGCTTTCTATCCAAAACTGACCCTGTGACTACAGCCAGTCCGCTTTTGACACACTGGGAGACTTGCCACTGTCTTTACAGAGGCAGAGCATTCTCTCGGCCTGTTTCTGCATCTTGAACTCTTAGTTCGAGTCCCACCTAGTCCCTGCCTCTTCCAGGGAGCTTTTTCTGACTGCATGAGCCCCTTCTCAAATCCTGTATCTTGGAGGGATATAATTGTTCTTTGTCCTTTAAAACATATGCTGTCATTCCATGGTAACTTAACAGAGTCCCACAGTGGAACGTGTTTGACTGGGAACCTACTCCTGGCTCTCCCCCACCTTGCTGTGGAGCCTTGGGCAAGTTACCTCCTCTCTGTGAAACTCAACTTCCACTACATTTAAATTAAACATGTTGGTGTAAGTCAGCAGTTGTTAGAGTGGGCTCGGAGGTGACCATGACACAGAGAGGGGTGTCAGGGTGCAGGGGAGGCTCTTCAGGCCAATACTGCTGCTGCCTTGAGAAACACCAACCTCTAAGGCTCTGGCTAGCTTCCAGCATTCAGATCACGAGTACTCGTTCTTTCCTTCTGCAACTAGACTTGGCTTTTCTTGAATTCAGCTAAGCTTCACTGACTATGATGTGCCAGGCACTATACTAAACACTTTTCCTGTATTTTTGTATCTCTTGCCTGCTCTTATCCCCTAACAGTGTGCTGGGCACATAGTGAAAGATGCAGGGACACCACCAATCGCGAAGTGGCTGCCCCTTCATGGCCACTCCCTGGGCACCTTATCTTGGGTGTCACTTCCAGTTTCTGGGGTTCAATGTCCTCTTCATAAACAGAAAAGATTGGATTAGAAGGAATCTTTCAGCTCAAAACCAGGGGGAGGGGGAAGAAAGAAGTTAGAGAAGAAGAGAGGGCAAAAAGATGGAAGAGACTGGAAGAAAGAAGAAGAAAAGAAAAGAAAAATGAGCCACCAATGAAAGGGGAAAATAAAGAAATTTTAGCTTTTCTTTCTAACTGGACGGCAGTTCCTATAATCTTATTTTCCCCTAGACCAAGAGTAGAAGATGATTTCTTGTAAAGGTCCAGGTGGTAAATATTTTTAGACTTTATGGGCCACATTGTCTCCATCTCAATCACTCAACTCTATCATTGTAGCAAGACAGCAGCCATAGACAGTCAGTAAATAAATGAGCATGTCTGTGTTTCAATAATACTTGATTGGCAAAAATAGGGAGAGGACCTGATTTGGCCCACTGGCCACAGCTTGCTGACTCCTGAGCCAGACATTAATTTGCTTTCCCCGTAGAACTTACAATTACTTCATGTTACGTTTTATATGTTTTATTTGGTTACTTATCATTAGCCTTCTTGACTAGAATATCATCATCAAGAAGGCAGAAACTTTATCAGTTTGGGTCAACTCTGTATCATCAGTTCCTAGAACAATGCCTAGCACAGAATTTGAGCTCAATTAAATATCTTTAAAATAAACGCATGCATGCATGAATGAATGCCATCAGGCATCCCCTAGCAAGTGCCAGGCACTGAACTTTGTTGTCTTTTTAATTTCCTACAAGAATTATCTTTCTGTTTTACAGTTGAGGAAACAAGCTCAGAGAGGTTAAGTGACTCACCCATAGTCACATAGCTCACTCATGAGTCAAACAGAAAGGATTCAAATCTAAGGCTGTGTCACTAAATCACCAAAATGTAACTTGCTCTGCAACATCTTCCTTCAGGGTCACATCCTACATGGCCCAAGAATCCTGGGTGGTTTTTGTTCCCCAGTGAGTTCTTATGAATAGTCTTATTTCACTTTTAAGCTGTACTCATGAGCTCACATGCACATGGTTTCTCTGCCCAGCTACTCACACACTCATCGCCTCTCCTTCTCCCTCCCCAAGTGCCCCTGTGTTCCAGAAAGAATTCCCCTTCCCAAGCTACCATCTCGGGAACAACCCCAGCTGCTATCCAGAAGACGACCTGTGAGCTGTTCTTGCTCTCCAGAGACAAAATGATTTTACTTATTTATTTAGAATTCATACCCCACCTGCCCCCAAGACACAGTTAAAGTGATATTACAAAGTTAAATAAGGTATAAATCGGGACAATTAAAAATAAAAATGGAACAAAGAACAGTTAAAATGAGTGAAGGAAGAGATGTTACCAGGCACCTGGGATGAGCTAATTGATCTGGATTTAGTTCTGAGGTTCCTGGCAGCTGAAGTAAAGTAAAGTTAATTGGTCCCCAAGGGGCTAAAATCCATGAGTAGGGTCTCATTAGCATCATATTCCAACCACTGAAGGAAAAAAGGCTGAACTGAGAGGTGTGACAGGATGCCCCACCCCCGGGGTGCAGGGACAGATCCAGGAACTGTCCCCCATCCAAGAACCTCCTCTTCCCCAATCCAGCAAGTCTTTGGCACATCACAACAACAGAAAGAAAGTACAAGATTTGGAAACAGCCACATTCTAGAGGCCTCAGAAGTGGTGAGACTTAACTGAGTTACTGATAACTCCCCAAACCTCATTTTCTGATGCGTAAAATGAGACACTAACTCTTGTTTACTCCACTGAGTTGTTGAGAGAAGTGAAATAGTAAATGCCAAATGCCCAACCTATCATGGGGACAGAGAAAACTCATGATTTGTGTTAATTCCTCCTAAACAATTGTCAAAAGGCAAATCCTCCTGAGACAAAGCTTTTTAAATTGGTGTCAGTCCTTGTCGGACAAAGGAGGGATGAGCAGGTAAGAGTCACATGAGTAGAGAGCTAACATGCATTGAAGAAAAAGTGATAAAAAAGAGAAAAGGCTACAGTGGCAGGATGAGGCTCTGGAAACAGATATCCAGCACTGGGTATTTTAGAAGCTGCAATCCCTGCCTCCCTTCTAGACGCTAAGATAGCTGAGCATAGCAAGACCACTCTTTTTCCTTCCTCCTTCCATAACTCAGTCTAGGTTCATGTCTTTCAATTCATCCTTCAATCAAGTCTGGCTCTCCAAGTATGTGGAGCCCCCTGAAAGAGTATCAGAGGTAAGGAATGCAAAAGTAGGGAGGGCACAATGGATTCCCCCATTCAACTTTTCACAAAATGAGGGCTGACTACACTGGCTAAGGCAGACATGGCTTTAAATGAAGACCTGATTTTTCATAAAGTAACTTTAACTCACATACTCATGTAGTGAAAAGAAACATCTCTTTTCAATTCTCTTTCTCAACCCTGATTATATCAAGGAGAAAGACTAATTTTGGTGCTATTATGTCTTTAGCTTCTAACATTTACAAATACAGACAGTCCCTCACTTACAATGGTTCTACTTAAAGAGACTTTAGGATGGTATGAAAGGGATATGCATTTAGCAGAAAGTAGCAGGATTATCCAGTAATGCTGGGCAGCGGCATTGCATCTCCCAGTGCATCTCCCAGTTGGCCATGCCATCACGAGGATAAACAACCAATACTCCACAGTGTACTGTGTTGCCAGACCCTTTTGCCCAGCTCCAGGCTAATGTACATGTTCTGAGCATGTTTAAGGTAAGCCAGGCTGAACTGTGATGTTTGGTAGATTAGGTGTATTAAATGCATTTTTGACTTGTGATGGCTTTATCTATATTACTTTTTAACAC
Source organism: Eulemur rufifrons (assembly GCF_041146395.1). Taxonomy (NCBI): domain Eukaryota; kingdom Metazoa; phylum Chordata; class Mammalia; order Primates; family Lemuridae; genus Eulemur; species Eulemur rufifrons. The sequence continues at coordinate 272,095,883 of NC_090989.1, forward strand.
AAAGAGGATGGGTTCGAAAATCAGAAACTTGAGTAGGCAAGAACATAGCTGTCTATGTAAGCTAGAATATAAACTAGCATATCATTGTACTGTTTTTGTTTTCATTGTATTTATTCATACCGTTACTATTTATTTAGTGCAAGTAACATTTTTTTTTAAAAATTGTGGCACCGATATGAAATGTCCTATGGAAATGTGTGCATTTAAACAAGAAGTAGACTGATGCAAAGGAAAATATTAGGTTGTACAGATGGAACAAAGAGATAGCAGAAATTGTTAAGGTGGTACTTGAAAAAGTAACATTTCAGAAACATTGATCTGATCCCATTCCTTTATTTCATGGACAAAGAAACAGAAACAAAGAGAAGGGAATGGCATATACAAAGTCTCGCATAATAACAAGGACTTTGGAGTCAGATAAGCCTCAATTTGAACCCCAAATCTGCCAATTACCTCAAGACTCTTATATCACCTGCCAAAAACTCCATTTATGTATCCACAAAATGGGAGCCTTACATGCATTTGTGTCATGGCCTTGAGCTAGACCCAAGGTTCCACCTGGAAGATCTCTAGACAGGAGACCAGTAAGACTCTCCCTATGGACGACAGTTGATTAGTGAATGCCAGGTGATTTGCACATAACAGGTAATTTGCAAGCAAAATTGACTCAATGGTATCTGCAATGGCCAGATATTATATTTGTTCCTGTTCCTAATACATAACTACTATTATAACACTGCCCCAAACTGCCCCTAGCTACGCTTGTGCTGGAAAATCCATGCACAACATCAAGGGAGCAATATGCTAGAGAGGTTAAGCAGAGGCTCTGCAACTGAGACATCCCCCAGTTCAAATCTTAGGTTTGCTATTAACTATTCAACCTTGGCAGGTTGCTTTATTTCTCTTTGCCTCAGTTTACCTATCTATAAAATAGAGATTCATATAATACATTGGGCTGATGCCTGGATCAAATCAAGTAACACATGTGAAGCAGTGAGCAAGGTGCTTGGAACATAGCAAGCACTCACTGAATGCTTCCATTATTATTAGGACACAGTGTCGAGCTGAATTTCCTCCAGGTCATTCAGCACAATGATACTTTGGCTGTTGTGCTGTGTCCAAGACGTGACCTACCAGGTGTGACGGGAGAAGGACCCACAGCTGTATAAAGTGCAGATGCAAACAGATTGCTCCGCACTGCCTCCGGGGAGCCAGATATGGAGTCAGCGAAGGGTGAATTTTAGAAGAACATCCGATTAAAAACACATCAGTAAGAGAAAGCCGGCTGTATGGGTCACGTTCTTCAAGTCATAAACCTGGAACTTAACAACTGCTCCATTCCCCGCCTGGCACCAGGCAGCAGCATTTCTCCCCGCACTCGCCAATCGGATTTACCACTGTCACTGCATTTACATTTAACTTTGCGGATCTGGTTTCTTCTGTCTATTCGTCCTGAACGGCACCAGCACCTTGTTTGAAAGCCACCCCTGCACCTCCAAGGAGTTCTTAAACCCGGAAGTGCATCTTTCTGCACTTAATGCCTGCTTCCTCGTTCTTTACCTCCACCTCTGTAGGGTGTTTCCTAATTAGGTCAGTGAATCATTCCTCCCTCACTCAGTGCCTGAGAAGTAAGTGATCCTCGGCAGATACTGAAGTCTGACGTGCTCTTATCTGGCTGAGGCTGTGCTACACAGAGGGATTAGAATGTCCCTCTCTAACCTCAACTTCATGGCTGCCCTCAAACCACCTGCTTCTCGGAGCTAGTTACTCTTCCTCAACTGTCTGTGATCGTTCAGATCTCCTTGTGTTTGCACATGTAGTTCCACAGCCTGAAATGCTCTTCCCTGACGTGCCCTCCTAATCAAGTCTCACTAGACCTAAGGGACCCAGCTTATACACTTTTTCTTCTCTGCCCATCCCCAATCACAACCATGCTAGTTGCTCTTTTCCCCAGAGCCCCTGCAGCATGTTGGGGGGCTGACAAAAACAGAGAATAGCTGGGGGAATGGGGCTGGGGTCAGAGGACCTCAGTTTGTTTTCCACTCTGCTGTGATTCTTTGTGTTTCCTTGAGTAACATATTTTAAGTCCTTTAATTTGTTTCCTGATGAACAAAATTTGGATAATAATTGTATGCTACCTCCTTCAGAGAGTGGTAGGAAGAATTATTTGAGACAGTACATCTGAAATGTTTTAGTGCAATGCCTTGCACATAGTAAATGCTCAATACATGTAAATTATTATTTGGCAAAATGTATATAAATATATATACATATTCTAGCACTCTCATAATCCATTTGCTTAATATTAATCTTTCTCCTGAACTATAAGCTCCTTAAAAGTAAAGGTCATGCTATCTTGCTCACTTTTATGTTACCAGCATTTAACACACCGTAGGTGTACAACTTATATTTATCAACTGATTAAACTTCTCCAGAGCAGAACATATCTACTTTTGCATTTTAACCACAGCCTTTAGTACAAAGAGCAGCCTATCCTCACAAGCCCATTGGATGAATAGATGAACATGTGGGCGGATGGATGGATTTCCAAGGTGCTCTAGTTAAAATGCTTACCTGGTACCCAGTGCTGAAGTTATAAACCTGCCTCCCAGTTTCTGAGGCCACACATCCACTTCAAATGCCATAGCCACCATCCAAATGTGCAAATACCTTTATTTCACTAAATTGGGTACTGAATCCGATTACCCCATTCTCCATCCTTTGCTCATGCCTGATGTCTTTTTAGCTCAGCCCCTGCACTGGCTTACCAAGATCTCCTAAGCACATAAAAAAATAGAGCTTCAGACTTCCTGCCCCACTCCCAACATGATCAGCTCCCTCTCATAATTTTAATGTTCCAGCACTTACTTCTTCCCTGCATGAAAATAAATAAAAGACATTGACAAACTTCTGAAAAACAACAAGAATCCGTGCAACATCTTGAATGCAGGTAATATCCAGATGGCAGCCTAATCTCTGGCAACAAGCGAACTCCTGAGAGCCGCAAGCACCCACACCCCCTGTCTCATCGAATATTCACACACACATCGATTGCACCACGTCATGCAGAAACCCCTTCCAGACTGATCCTGTCTTCAGTACGCTTGATAACAATTCCAGACCCTGAACAACATCATTCTAACAACTTAAATTCTCTGAATTCCATTTTCAGCTTTAGTTTCATCTTTTCATCTACTCCCTTCTGATAAGAAGGTCTTCATCACGGTAGTGAATTTCTGGGGAGAATGGAAATTACTATTTCTGGGTGTCTCTATAGGAAAGAATGCCCCATCCGCTGTAATAGTTTCAGTATCCCCCATCTCAAAAGAAATGGATGATGTTACGAATTTCTCAAAGAACATTCTAGAAAGAGGAAAGGAAGTGGCTCCAAATCTTTTCCACAGGTGAGTTCACCTCTTTGGCCACCCATCTTACTGGCTTCATAGCAATATCCTATTCATCCTTTAAGCTTCCTTATCATGGAGGCTTTTTCAACTTCCCCATCCTATGCACATTAGCTTTCTCTAAAGTCTTACTGCCTGTTTGTTCTGCATTTGGTTTTACACAAAGGGGTTAAGTGACTGTTCCACGTTTAACTCGTCTAATAAGTGGCAAAGCCGAAACTTGCATCCACATCTTCTGTCCCGAGGCAACCTGGACTCCCTGCTCCACCAGTTCTGATGTGTAAGCATTGATGAGAGTCAACATCTACCGAGCACTCACTATGTGTCAAGCACTGCTCTGAGATCTTTAAACTCAGGCAATCTTCACAAACTCTATGAGGTTTTTTATCACACTCACTCTACAGACAGGGTAAGTGAGGCACTACATTATTAAGTAACCTGCTTAAGGTTACAGAGTTAGAGCGGGAGCCTGAACTCACACCCAGGCAGGCCAGTTCCAGAACCTGAGCTCCTAACCATTAAGCATACTCAATTCCGAAACCTTGACTATAAACTTTGCATCAGATCAAAATGTATTTACAAAGTGTGTGTTTTACCACATCAAACAGGCCTAAATGTATAAAAAGTATTCAATACATTTTTTATTGCCTGGAGATTCACTTACCTATCACATATTTAATGATGACCTACTATGGGCAAGACATTACCAAGGTATCACAGGAGATGATGAAATGCAAAGATATGATAACAGTATTCTGTATGAGTCAGATGTGGAATTAGAAGTAAACTTATTTTGTGTGACTTATACCATCAACATCAACATTTTGGACTCCATGGTTAAGTCAAATTTGTAAAATAGGTGTTTTGGACCAACATGAAATGATCAACATTTTCTTGTTCTAGAAAAGGGCATTTAACAAAACAGAAATTACAATTGCCATGGCCAGCATTTTGTAAGAGAAAGTACATTTTAACCAGCAACATGAAATAGAGAGGGCATAATTCCAAAGGAAAAAATAAAAAGGTTGCCCTTCAAATTTTGAAACCAAATTTTAGACCAGCATTTAGGAGCCATCAACCTGCAAGAGTTGACCAAAAGAGAATCGCACAGACAGGCACATACAGAGGGGGGAAAAATCAGGCAGAAATTGCAGCAATAGAAAGAGATAGAATTGAGAGAGCGTAGGCATTGGTATTCACAAATTGAGAAAAAGAATAAAAACCCCAAAGACATTTCAGACCACAGAGCTTATGATTCTATGGCTCTCCCTTCAAAGAACTTAAAATGCTACAAAAATATAATTATACAAGGAAAAAAAATAAAGGTTATGGGTTGTTTTATGGCCTTTTCACTTTGGGGTTCTGTCTCTGGTGCCTTGTCAAGGAAGGCAGCTTCCATGACATTATCCAGAAATGTTAGGTACCTCCACAGCACTCACTAGGCCCGATGTAAAGGCTGTTAATTAACAGAAGCCAGAGGGCCCAACTCCCTCAGAGATCCCCACCTCCTCCTCAGATGCAGCAGAAAATTGCCCACATAAACCTACTTCTTGGAAGCTCTCACTCTTGCCCCAAAAAATCATCGTGAAAAGTCTCAGAATTATGCCTGGAATCCCACCAGCAAACTGACTTCTTTCTTACAGTTCTAAGGGATCTTATTACCCTCAAAAGTAATCCTAATCTGCTACTTGCTCAGCCTTTCCCTCTTGGCTAGCTCCTTCCCAGGCTATCCATATAGTCCTAAAATGCCAGTCTGGACAGGGAGAAGATTAGGAGCAGACAGAGCAAGCAGATAGGCTTTGCTCAAGCTGTGGGGCCAACTGTCTACATGGGCAAGTCATGTCAACCCCTTTAACCTCAGTTCGCACATCAGTCAAACATTACCTCTTTTGTAGGGTCTCACATTTTTGTGCATTCAGTGAAATGATGAATGTAAACCAACAACACAGTGTCTGGCACACAGTGTTCAGCAGGCAGCTATCATTACTGCTATTAGGCTACTTACACCTTAATCAATGGCTCCCTCCCACCTCTAGGCGTGAACTGGTATCTGCTGTCACTTCACCTCATTATCCCTCATCCCTCGCTCCACTCCCTGCCCAGCATCTCTGCCTCTGCCTTCCAGATTCCCTGCAGATATTGTCAGCAAGCCCCAATCTGTTTTACCCCTTGGCCACTTTTTCCCAAGCTGTTCCTTCTGCTTGGAATGCTCTCCCCACCCCACTGCATCCCAAACCTAATAAATCCCTTATTTTTTTTTTTTCTTTCATTAAGACTTTTTAAAAGAACAGTTTTAGGTTCACAGCAAAATTGAGAGGAAAGTACAGAGATATCTCCTATACCTTTAGCCCTTCTCATGCATCGCATCCCCCAGTGTCAACATTCCCAAAACAGGGTGGTACATTTGCTAAAACTGAAGAACCTACCTCGACACATCATTATCACCACAAAGTCTGGTTTGCATTAGGGTTCACTCTTGATGTTGTGTATTCTACGGATTTGGACAAATGTGTAACGCGTGCAACCACCATCATAGTATTGCACAGAGTAGTTTCACTACCCACAAATTCCTCTGTGCTCCGTCTATTTATCTCCTTCTCCCCACGGCCCCATTCCCTGCAACCACTGTCATCTTTCTTACTGCCTGCATAGCTTTGCTTTTTCCAGAATTCCACAGAGTCAGAATCATATAGTACATAGACTTTTCCATGTAGTGATAGCATTTAAGTTTCCTCCATGTCTTCTCGCGGGTTGAGAGCTCATTTCTTTTTAGCTCTGAGTAATATCTGGATATCGCAATTTATTTATTTACCTACTGGAGGAAGACATGCTGGTTGCTTCCATGTTTTGGCAATTATGAATAAAGCTGCCATAAATATCTGTGTGTAGGCTCCGGTGTGGACATAAGTTTCCAGTGCTTTTTGATTGCCAGATACTGCAGTAAGAGCATGTTTAGTTTTTTAGCTGGAGCTGTACCATTTTGCATTCCCACCAGCAATAAATGAGAGTTACTGTTGTTCTGCATCCTTCCCAGCATTTTGTGTTATCAGTGCTCCAGATCTAGGCACACCGTTCTACTTAATATTCAATTCAGGGCCATCTCCTCTTTGAAGAATCCTTGATCTCATAGGAAGAGGAAACAACAGCCTATTTATGACTGTATGTCAATACTTATTATGCCGTCACATATACAGGCTTTCGGAGGATTTGGACTTTGCCTTATTCATCTCGGTATCACAAACAGCAAAGCAGGGGCTGGTGTAAAGTATTCATCGAGCAAATGACCCATTAATAAATAAATAAATAAATAAATAAGGAAACAAAACGAGCTGACAAGTGAATGGCTTGGTTTGGTATGTGTAGCGTAAGTGTAGCATTTCACAATCTGCAAAGCATTTGTGCTTCAATTAGACTGTTTGACCCTCACAACCTCCTGGGGAAATTCAGTCTCAGAGACTTTGAATTGTTTGCCAGGTTAAAACATGGCAAAGAAAGAACCTGAACCCAGGTCTTCCAATGCCCCTTCCACACAAAAACATAGTCGTTGTGAATAAGAACTAATGACAGTTTATTAGGAAAAAACCCAACATGGGAGCTTGGTAAGAATAGGGGACAGGCAAAAGCAAGAACAGAATTGATGGCTCTATTGCAAAGGAGAGTGGAAAAAACAAAACGTGGGGGCCCAGCATACTCCTAGACACACACAGGGGAACATAATGGCACTGGCTGGATAGATGGGACAACTGTTAGTTTGAAAAAAATGATAATCAAAACCATATTGGAAACAGATTTTACCAATCTCTTGCCTTCACCAGTGGCCAGCCCTATTTCCTGCACTGCATTCCTTGCTACCACTGAAGTTTCAGCGCTTGGAGAGAAGCCGAGAGATTTCTGCAAATGTTTTCTCTTCACCAGATGGAGCAGAAACCAAGAAGCGTTACAAGGAAGATGGATCGGTGCGTCACATTTGCAACAATAAAAATACAGCAACGGTTAAAAGCAGTCTCAGTTAAATAGAACTGGGAACCCAGGGTTGGCCTAAATCTTTTTTTAATTAAAAGTGAAGGAGAATTGCAAAGTTCTATTTCAGCCCCTCCAAGCGTCAGTGCCGTGGATGCGGAATGTTTATGTGCTTGGCTGGGTGTCAGACTGCCTGAGATTTATGTGGGTTTGGGTCATAGCCAGAGAAAAGCCCCCGGCATAGGAATCGGTGAAGGGGAAGCGCAGGAGAGGGGAAAGCACATGGGCAGGAAGACCTGGATTCAGAGCCCAGCTCTGTTCCTGTGTGAGTTCAAGAAATTACTTTCCTCTTCCTCCGCATTCCTTTCCTCCCAGTGCTTTACCTCTTTCTCCTCCTAAAGCTTCTGCACCATGAACACCCTCTGACACTTGCCTCCTTTTGCTCCCTCTTCTTCTATCTCTGTAGACTATTTTATTGTCTAGATGAGCAATTCACAAACCGCATTCTCAGGATCACCTGAAATGGACATAGATTGGTGCTTTTTAAATGATTTTGGGTCCCAACTACGGACTTGCTGAGTAAGGCTCCTCCGAGGACCTCGGAGGCTGGGATCCTGCCTGTCAATCAACGTTGAACCTGTGGTGGAAATACACACCAGCACTTGGGAACTACCAGTTTGGATAAAGGCTGCCGGAGCAGAGGTTCTTGGTCGGAGATGCTCTTCAGAACTGCCAGGGGAACTTTAACAAAACACTGAAGTTAGAGCCCTACTCCAGAAAATCTGATTCTGTGGGTCTAGACAGGGCCTGGGTATACTTACTTGGAGAACAAAAGATCTTGGGCATTCATACCTTGTGGTATAGAATCCCTGAAAAGCACATAGTCATGTCAGTAATGTGGATGAGTTTTTACTAAGCTGTCATCCTCTATCTCTTGAATGCTTTCCCCCTTCAGCTCACATAGTCCATGTTCACCTAGTCCCCAAGACCAGCCACACAGATCTGCTTTGCTGGATGATGAGGATTTCCGTGGATGTATATATATTTACTACAAGCATATTCATATATAGAGAGAGATATATCTATATATACCCACCTATGTTAAGACACACATATACAAAAGGATTACATGCACCCACATGTCCATGAATATATGTGCACATACACACACACACACACACACACACCCCTGCTCCCACACACCTGCACACTCAAAAATATAAGCTCCATTTCAAATATCAGCCCTGGTCATTTCAATTCTAAGAGCTTTAATTGATACTACTTCAGAAAAAAAGATGATATCTACTTCATAGTTGTAAAATCAAATATATTAGCATCCACAAAAGCATATACTTCATTGTCAGAAACACAGCAGATGCTCAACCAATGTGTGTCAAGAACCACACACGTATTGCCATATCTTACCTGTTCATAATCACATTCATTTCCACACAAGTTTATCCATGTATGAATGCACTGAAGAATCCATAAATACATTTAAACTCAATGTAAAAACCACCCAAACTGAGCTTTTATGTGAGCAGCACACACATGTGCACACATACACAGAGCTTTCATGTTACAGAACCAACAGCTCTACTCCCTCTACACACTCCTCTAAACCAGAGTATTCCTGTATCTGTCAAGATATGCGATCAGATCTGAGGTCCTGTGAGAGAATGTGGAACGTAAAGGAAACAACTGCCCCATACAAAATGGATGCCAGGTTCTTAACAAAACAGTCTTGACAATACAAGCCAATGCGTCAGAGTAAACACAAGCAAGAATGCCGATCAACAACAGCTCATCCCGTGTACACAAAAGGAAGCTCTGGGGGAAAAGATAATCAGACTGGATGCCCAAAACACCCAGCTATGCAAAGCACTTTTCCAGAAACCCTACAGAAATCATATAGCGCTACATGTCATGCCTACCCTTCTGAAGCTTACAGTCCTAACAAAGTAGACCAATATTTAGGGGACCATTTTCTAACATGACAGCATGGACAGACTTGGCCAACATGAATAATTACAGCAGAGACGGTCAATGAACAAAATCATTAATCCTATTTTGCTTCAAGCTTTCTATTACTCAAGATAAGTGTTTGTCTTAGTGTCAGCAAAGTCCACAGTCACTCCACCAAGGACTTTTATAAGCTCCACTTGTCTTTACCATCAGTGTCTCTGACCAATGCGTTTACCATTAGCGCTATTAAGCATTATATATCGTTCATGAATATTTCTTCCTATATTCTTATAATCAAGAATATTTACATTTTAATGCTATATTAGTATTTTTCTTGAATTGGAAAGGAGGGTGGACCAGATAGCTACAAAATCCCATTCTCTTCCAAATCTAATTACATGATTCTACAATTTTTAAGATTTGATTTTTATATTCCATGAATATTACATTCTATGAGTCTATGAGATTCTGGCTCTGAATTTTTATTATTCTGAGATTCTCTGATTCTAAGGTTTGATAGATTCTAAAGTTCTACAACTATGATTCTAAGATGCCATTATAAGACTCTGACATTAGACCTTACAATTCCAAGTCACCATCACCTCCGTACAAAAATCGGGTTGCCAGATGATTCTCTGTGAGACAGGAGAGGCCCAAGTCAGGGTCAAATTGTTGAAAGGGGAAGGCAGAGCAACTGTGTAAAGAAAGGATGCCCAGCAGAGAGAAGAGCTTCTAAAGCACACATCAAGGCTTTCCAAACACCTCCCTTAGCCCAGTTCTCTCTTCTGACTTCATTCTATGGCCTAACGATTGAGGATATTTATTGGCAGAATATAGGTGCCACTGAGGCAAGCTTAAGCTGTTTCTTGCCCTTTTATCCCCAGCATCTAGCACAGGCCTGAACGTAGAAGGCGTTCAGCAAACACTGCAGTTGAATGAGTCAGCCAGACTCACAGTACTCTTCCTCTTCCTTCTTTTCCATCCCTTCCTTCTCTTTATCCTTCTCCGTCATCTCTTAACAGTACTTTAGAACTTTCACGTATATTAATTATTCAGTCCTCACAGGAATCCAATGATATACAGATTATTATCCCCATTTTACAGATAAGTAGCCTGAGGCTAAGAAATGAAACAACTTAGCAAAGTTCACGTAATTAAAATGACAGAAACAAGGTCGAATTGTCTGACTCCCCGTTCAGAACGGCTTCCTTTATCCACAACTGCCTTATAACATTCTTAAGGACAATAAAAATAACAACATCAGAAGAGATTAAGAAAACTAACGCATAGGAGGCACATACTTTCTGTTCCTGAATTTAACTCTGAATTTATTTTCTCAATCAATACCACTCCCCATTCCAGGCCATCCAATAACTGAGGGCCTTCTACACCTAATGGCTCATTTCATTTTCTAGCCCTTTCTCCTCCTCTTGAGAGTGCTGTACATGGCATGTGTTTATTTTTCAATTAAAGCAAATTAAACTTAATTTTGTTTTGAGAACTTTTTTTTTCAGAATTTCACAGCCCACGGTGAGATAATTGAGACCCTGCTGTTTCTGGAAGCACTATTTAGAGAGAGCAGGCCTAGCTAGATCTGGAACAATCTTGGAGGAAGTCATCCTTAACCCCTCTCTCTCCCCTTGCCCCGCCCCCCATCACAGTGTTTCTCCAGCCTCCACTCCCCTGCCCCTGCCCTAGTCTAGAAGGACATCTTCCATCTGTCATCTCAACCGTCACCATAACCTGCAACAGGGCCTCCAGGCTTCTCCTCTCCCCTCCTCCCCGCCACCTCCTTGTCTTTCTTAAGGCCAGATCTGATCAAGTCAATCCCTGTGTTAAAAGCTACCAAGAAGGGGATTTGTGCTGGGGATTTTTTAAACTCAGATTACTTAACATGAGTTCTGAGGCCTTACAAGCTTTACCCCTAGATTATTTTTCTAGCCTCATTTCCAGTTTGCTCCTAGTCACGGTGAACCACTTCCTCCACCACGCTCCACTTGAAATGGGCTTCTCCATCTACCCGACCGGCTGCTCAACCTTCACAGCTCACACACACAGACCTCCTCTCTGCTCCCCAGCACACTGCCTATGGTCCAACTTCAGCACCAGCTACTCTGTATATTCTCAAATTGCACATCTGTCTTCTTATCAGATTGGCAGTAGGTTCAGATCAGGAAAATGTCCTAATAATCAGAGATCATCCAGAATCTGGGACATAGTAGCTCCTCAAAAAAAAAAAAAGGTTTTCTGGGGGGAAAAAAAGGATGAGAAGAAAGCAGGAATAAACCAAAAGAGAGATAGAGGATAGGAAGAAGAAAGGAAAGGGAGAAGCAGGAAAAAAGGATGATACACACAGAAGGAAGGAAGGAAGACAGGCCGGCAGAAAAGGAGGGAGGAAGACAGAGAAGGAGAAAGAGATAAAACTTAAACTTGGGAAACTTCCCCTGTTACTATTCTTTGATAATTTTCTTAATATGGTCACCATTTCTGAAATAACATAGAACATCAGAATTGTGTATACAAAATTTTTCCACCCAAATGATATTCTGATTTCTCTATGGAAGATAGATTTGTCTAGCGTAGGGTTTCCTAAAGTATGCTATATAGGATATTAACAAAAATTAAATGAAAAATTTGGAAAGTTGAAATTCTGAGGTCAAATAATTTTGAGAAATCTTGAGTTAAAGATTTTTAAAGTTTCCTCCACTACGGGCCTTGTCAAAGCCTTGAATGTGCTGGTATACATTAAAATTTCCAAGAAGAGGGCAGATCACGAAGCATATCATGAATCATCTCCCAAATTTATTTGACCATACAAACACATTTTTCTCAGTTTTTGAGGAACTAGTGCACCAAGGAAAATGACATGAAAATTCTCTGCTAAAGGAACGATTACTATCTGGGAGTCAGGAGTCTGGGGTCCGAGGGTTAGTGTTCCTACTCGTGAAGATTGTGGGCTTTGCCAAGACAGCCCACCCCCTTGTCAGAGTCTTAGTTTCTTTACCTGTAAAAAGAAAAGAATTGCATATGATGGCTCCTAGCACCCCCTTCTAGCTCAGCTCTAACATTCCGTGGCTCTGTGATAAAAGGGAGACACAAGCTTAGGATAGTTACCTTTGTGTCTGCTATTTCCTGGACCTGGAATGCCCTTCTTCTCCCCCTCCAGAAGTGCAGATCCTTCCAGACCCATCCCCAATGCCGCTGCCTGCCTAAAGCCTTTCATGGGCAACTTGAACTAACATGCTTTTTTCTCCTTAGGTTTCCTATGCAAATATTTCATTTCTATAAGAGGCTGCCTTAAATATAGCACATACTTGCTTCAATTCATTTCATCTGTTGATGGCAATTATATGCCAAGCATTGTGATTAAAAAGGTGACTAAGGCACAGTCTTACATATGCCTTCTCTTCCCACTGAAGCCTCGGGGATGTGTCTTAGTCATATTTGGTCTCCCAAAGAGCTCAGTACAATGACTTAATCTAGCACAAAATCTGTCGCCCATAAATCCACTTTAGAGACCATTTAAAGTTTAAACCAATGATTTCAAGTCATTTTTAAAGGCTTAGAGCCTCTTATTCAAATCTTATACAAAAGTGTAAGAAAGCATAGCAGATAAAGTGGAGCTGCTGCTGAGGCAGGAGGCAAGCAGGGATCGTCAGCGATCCAGTCTCACCTGCTCACCCCTCCCTCCTGCCGTGGTCGGCCGCGCCGGTTCCCTTAAAACCTCTGCTGAATCTCAGCCTTCATTTCACCAGGCAGAAAAAACTGAGGCCTGCAGAAGGGATGTTATTTACCCAAAATTAAACATAAAGATAGCATGAGAGTGAAAGTCTCCTGACACCAGGGTGGGAGCCACAACCCTGTGCTTCCAATTTGTGATACACAAAGTACGGATCAGCACGAGAAATTATCCCAAGTGGTACCAAGGTGGCACGGCTGTCATTTAAGGGTCTGACAGCTACTTTTATGTGTATTAGAAAGTACAAATCACTTAGAAAATCTTCAGGTTTTATGAGTATTATTGCTCAGGCCAAGGTCAAACAAAAAAAGAAGAAAAAAACCCTGAATCCATTTAAATTTGATTAAGGATGGATGAGTGACTTAGAAATTCAGAAAACTGAATTAAAGCAGGCTCCTCTGCTTTGGTTCCTGTTCCTACCACAAATTGCTCACTGATCCCCCACATCCTACTAATTAAAATGTTGATTGCCCAAGAAATTCACATTCATTAAAGAGTTATTAGGAAATAGAGGTAAGCATAAAGGAGAATGGAATTCACTCGTGACCCATCACCCAAAGATAACCGCTCGAATATTAAGGTGCATCGTATAAAACAGTCATGCTATAGATGATATATTGTTCCTTATGCTTTTTTAAATTAATACTCTACCAAAATAATGTTGATGTTGGTAAATGTCAAGAGTGTCATTGATTGAACACTTAACGATACATGACGCACGTTGCTAAGTGCTTTATGTATGTGATACCCATTCTCACAGCAAAGCTTTAAGGAAGAATGTATTGTGGTCAGCCCCATTTCACAGATGATACACTTTGTCTTCATTCCACCTTCTGATGTATAAATGTGCTTCCCTAATCTCATTCTTCAGGACTGTGGAGTATTCTGTTATGTTCTTTGTTTTTTTTTTTGTTTGTTTGTTTTTGTTTTTTCTTTTTTCTCCAAACATTCTGATAAAGTTCCATCTTCACAAACTTGTGCACATCTAATTAATTGACTTCTTAGAATGGGGAGTTTTTTAAAATGGAAGCATTTGCATCTTCTTTTTAAAAAATAGGATAAAGACAGAGACAGAGATAAAAATAGAGATGATAGAAATTGAGGTGGAGACCCAACCCCTGCTCTCTCCTCCTCCTCTCCTCCTTCCTATTGTGCCATCCCCTCCATCCACACTGGTGTCCTTCCGCTAAGCACAGTCACACCTCAAGAACTTTTATTCTTGCTGCCTCCACCTGGAATGCTCTTCCCCCAGATATCCCCCTGGCCGCATCGCTGACTTCCCACGTATCTCTGCTCCAATGTCAGCATCTCAGCAAGGGCTTCTCTTACCCACCTACATAAAACAGCGAGCCCCCCTCACCACACCATCTGTCCCACATGTCTTAGCCCCCTAATCATGTTCTATTTTCTTCTATTACGCTTATCACCATCTGATGCACTAGACGTTTGCTTGTTTATTTATATGTTATCTTCTTTTTCCATTAGCTCCAAGAGGGCAGGGACTTAGCTTTATTCACTGCTGTATTCACAGCTGCTAGAACAGTGTCTGGCAAAGAATAAGTGCTCAATAAATAATTTTTTGGTTTTTTTAATGAAAGAATTAAAGTCACATTTGATAAAAAGCTGTGCTCGATACAGATTTTCACCAATGCCACATGAAATTGTCATTTTTCCTGCATTGTTACTAAAACTGGATGCTGCCATTAAATTAAAAAGCTATTTGATGATGCTATATGGCATCACATTGCTACTTTCATTTATTTGATTACTAGGGAAAATGAACAGTCTATTTTTATGCATTTATTGGCTACATGTGTTCCCCATTCCATTTTTAGATAGAAGTTCCACACCCAGATTATCTTCTGATAGTACATCATCTTAAGACCATATCTGGGCTCATGTTCCATTACTAGAGAAGGAGAAATCTGCCTTAGATTTCCCCTATTTTATATTTATATGTACATAAATGTGTGTGTGTATATACATATTTTATTCTCCTATATCTACTGTTCTTCTCCTTTCTACCTGTTCTAACCATGGTTTATACTCCTTTCTTTATACATGCAGGTGTGTGTGTGTGTGATGAGAAAGAGATACAAGGACAGAGACAGGGACACATACAGAGAGATTGCAGTATCAACATCTAGCTGTCACAAGTCATGCTACCTCTACTCCAATTTCCTGAGCTGCTTTTAAAATTGCTACAATTGTCAGAGTTGGCTTTGATGGTTCTATTCCCAAGAAACATAAGATCTTGGCTATTGGCTCAGAGTTACAAAGTAGCTTGTTCTATGACCACCGGACCTGGTGTCAGCAGCATTTGAACTAAGGGTGCAAATAAACATGCTAAGCTAAGGTTTCCTGCCAAGGCATTGTGAAGTTAAATTACTATTTTAAGAGGCCATGATGTTGGCAGCCAGAAAGCCCTGGAAGAGTGGAAGATATTCATGATGCTGACAGATAAAGAAAGAAAGCAAAATGCAGATTGTTAAGGATATTTAAGAATCCGCCTTCTAGTGACGCCATTTATAACATCTTCTGGAACATGGAAGATGGATGCCTTTCTCATTTCGGCATGTACAGGATCGAGACTGAGAGCAGAGCATACATGACTGAATACTTGAAGACTTGCAATGACTGATGTGGCCCAAGACAATGCAGACCAAGAAGCAATAATCAACCTCGACTCTGGGAGGCCACCAAGCTGCTAATGGCTGGACAATGCCTTCGGCTTGCAGATGAAAGGAGGGCAGCTTCATGAAAGCACATTACTTACAGTAGCTGATGACACAGATGGGCTTGAGACCTGATGCTGTCACCTATTGTATACCATGGAGCAAATCCTTTCATTTCTCAGCCACAATGTCCTCATTGAGAAAATGGGGAGAACAATTCCAACTTCAGAGTGTTATTATAAAGGTTAAATGAGACATAGCATGTAAACACACGCAAACACTTGAAAAAATAGATGGTAACAAGGAAGAGGAGAATCAGGAGGAGTGAATCACACGAGAGCATCCAGCATGCTGTCAATCAGCCACTCTCCCTTACGCACCTGGTGAATGCCCTGGCCTTCTAAAGGTGCAATGAGATGGGTTAGAGAGAGCTGGGTTCTAGAACCAACTCAGATACTATTTGATCTTAAAGAGGAAAGAGTCTATATGTGAAAAACAGAGAGAGAGAGAAAGTTGAACTGGACCATGTTGAAGACAATTTTCATCTTGGATGTCGGTTGATCCTATGTCTATATCTGGTCTCTCTGCCTGTATCTGGTTTCTGGCCCATGGTAATATAGAGAGTAAAAGAATCTGCCTCTGTCATTTTGCATCTTCCTATGCCTTTTCCTACGTTCTCAATCTCTCTTCTAATCACTGCTCTCTCACTGCCACCTGGGGAAAGGGGGAATGAGGATTGGTAAAAATGATTGAGCTCATCTGCAAGGTAGCGCCTTGAACCTAATAATAATAATCTCTTTCCTAGATGTTATTTCCAGTTTGAGAACAGACGTAGGAGTATGGCAATGGTTAATCTAATACAACAGGGTGTGGCAATCATAAAAATTAATAATGGTTAATGTTTATGTAGTGTTGACGATCTGCCGAGCATTGTTTGAGGCCCCTATCATACAGACTCATTAAATCCCCAAATTACCTCTCTACAGAGTTACTATTATTATCCTCATTTTACAGATGAGAAAACTGGCAGGGGAACATTAGGTGATCGGGCCAAGGTCAGGCAGCTAGCAAGTGGCAGAGCAGGCGTTCACACACCAGCACTCCCCAGCTTTCATCCTCTGTGCTTCCAAGTCAGACAGGAAGTGACAAGTATATGAGGTAACGTATGTTAGTAAGCTTGATTTAGCCGTTCCAGAATGTATGCATGTTTCAAAATAACATGCTGTACGTACAATTTTTGTAAACTTAAAAATAAATAATTTTTAAAACTTGCCAAAAAAAAAAAAAAAAAAGAGAGAGATTCAAATCCTCACCAACACACCATCAACTCAGTGTTTGGCCTTAGAAAAGTGGCACTACTGTTCTGAGCTCAGTTTCCCCATGTCTCGAAGGGGGGCAGTGCTACCTATGCATGAACTTGTTGAGAATATTTAGCCGTATATCTGTATCAAGTACCCGTCACAGCACAAAGAATACGTGACATGCTTGGCACATACATTTTTACAAGCCAAGAACTACTTTAAGGTAGTGGAATTTCGGCCATCTTTAAATATTGTGGGTGAAGATGCTTCCAGAACCCCCTCAAATTCCATGCTATGCTCTGCCTAAACATATCATTCCTGATGTCAGGAAAGAGAGGAGAGGGCAAGCAAAACTGTGGCTGACCTAGTAATAGTCTCAAGAATCATTTGTAAGGCTTCACTAGACTTTGAATGTTGCTCTCCTATTGATATGCGTTCAGAATAAAATGTTTTATGACCCCTCTCGACACTCCCCGCCAGCCTCGGCTATCTCTGGCAATAGCATTTGATGAGGTCCCACTTCATCTAGGCGAGTCATGTCTCCAAAATGTATTCCAGCAGCAAAGCCATATTACCAATCCTTGCCGGGTAATCTATTTTTCAATCTTTCCCCTACACTACTACACATACCAAAGTGCTGGTTTTCTTTTTTGAATGGCTCCTGTGTTTGTGCAGATGTTTTTACACTGCCAGCAGCCAAGGCTCCTTGTAAGTCCTCCCCTTATGATATGCCTATACACTCAGAAACCATCAAGCTACATGAGAATTCTAGCTTCATCGCCAAACAGAAATGTACTTACTTCAGGCAGTTGTCTCTGTAACAGTTCTAGGACTGCGCCTCCAGGTTTATCTTGCAGCTTCGGGAGACTCTAGGAATCCACAGCCTACAAGAGTTTCATCTACTTTTGCAGACGGCTAATTCTTAGAACGGAGACGTGAGAACTCACCACTCACAGGGTGAGTCCTCCAATAAGCAACCGTATCCTGGATGCCTGCCTTTCCTCCATCTGAATCAGTTTGTAATCTGTAACCCGGCTGTTCCACATTATCCCTAGGATTCATTATTTCTCACAGATGTTCCCACTGGCTCATTTGCGGGACCTTTGAAAGGCCAGATAAATTACATCTTCGAGACCTCCCAGGACCAGTATTGGGTTAACCCTTACAAAGGGTTCTAGCTGTTCAGATGGGCCATTTACTCGGAGCCCTGCTGCTCCGACCTTTGCAGTTTACACAAAAAGCGATTGCATCTTGCTTTTGTTAATTGCCTTGTGAATCTACCTCCCACCCTTGCGGGAATACAGTCTCTTAGCTATTCCCAAGATAGCCCCAACATTTTTGTATACAGCTCTGCACCCTGTGAGGAAACCTTTGCAAACGGAGAACAGGATTTGTTCAGAACGATATATTTTGTGTCCTCACCAGGCTCCCCACTCCTATGTGTACAGAGCAGGCAGGCCGGGTAATTTACCAGGCTTAACTTTCTCATACTCAGTCTCATTCCATCTATTCTCCTTAAGGCCACCTGCAACCTCCAAAAGGTAGTTCCCTAGGGAGGCAAAGATCCCCTTCACCCTCAGGTGAAAAAAAAAAAAATTAATTTCACTTCTCCTCAGCCTCATTATCTTCTTAATTGTCCTCTTTGCCCCCTCAGTAGCAAGGACTGTCTACAGATTTGTAGGCAGCCTATTCGGGCTGCTGTGTCCCAGGACGAGGGTGGGTTTCGTGTTAACACTTAATCACTTTGATATTAAGAGTTGCGACAGCGGCACAGGATCACCATCTCACCACCTTCAGCAGCCCTGCCCTGAGTCACAGTCTGTGCTCTGAGGTGGCCTTCTTGTAGATTTGCTTATTTTTGAGAAAACATCTAAACCTTATGATGACACATGGCCACCATGCGTGTGTCTCTCTCTGCTTTCACAAGAACTCCGTCATGCAACATTTCCACAGAGCCGGGCAATACCCCTTCAGCGAGGCAAGCCATGGTTTGGTTCTTCTCAAGGTATAGAAGGCAGGTTCAGAGAGGGAAAGAGATGTTCTTAAGAAGGTCCAGATATACAGTGGTAGGAGCCAGGACTAGAATCACGTTCCCTGAGTCTCTGTGCTCTTGTTGTATGGAATTTGGAATTAACGGAGATACAAAATGAAAAGATACAGTCTGTGATCTCCGAGATCTTATTATCACTGCCATCCTGCTCCTCATCATCACTGTCACTACTGATGTGTCTTCCTTTAGACTTCCCTTTCCCCAAACTCTCATAGAATTTCTGGAATGACAATTGTCAGTCTATCATTGTCACGAATGATAATTATTTATGGACTTGCAGGTCTCTTCTATGAGATTGCCAGCACCTAGCAGGATTCATCACCATTCTCCCAAGGCGCTTTGTTCAAGGCCTTTCCCAGACAAGATGTGTGCAATATGTATTTGCCGATCCAAACTGAATCCAGCTTCCATCCCATTTCACTGGATTTCACTTCAATTACCTTTTCCCCATGTATTCATTCTCTTCCTCCTTTTCTACCCATTTCCCCTACTGTTGTTTCTCCCTCTCCCTTTAAACTTGGGTATGTCCAGAGTATGGCATTCAGAACAGGACTAGAAATTAAGGTTAGAAAAACTTGTCAAAATGACCGATTAAAAATGGACATGATAAAAATAAAACATTGAGAGTATCTGACAATGACTTTCCATCAATTCCCAAACCCTCCTCAGTCCTCAGATTACTCACTTGTCAGCCAGAGAGATGTCAAGACCTTTCACTGCCTCATACACAGCCTTTGTGACTGGCCCCCGCCCACCCTTCTTATTCTATCTCATGTCATTCTCTTCCTTCAAAAGTTTCAGCCACACTAGCTTTTAGTCCATAGCTTAGAGTTCCTAAGCTTGCTGCTATGAAGTGAGTCCACTTTTGTTCTTCTCTCTGGCTCTGATGCTCTTACCCCGCATAATCACACGATTGGGTTCTTCTCATTTCAATCTCAGCTCCAATATCATTTCCTCACTTCCCTGGATACCCTATCTAAATTTATATCATCCTAGATACCCTATCTAATTTATATCATCCACACGTTTCTAGCATGTTACCCCAATTACTTGTATGACATTTAATATTATATGAAATTATTTGGCTTATCTGTTTACTCATTTATTATCCATCTCTCCCCATTAGAGTGTGAGCTGAGCTCCATGAAAACAAGACCATGTTCATGTTACATTCCAAATGTCTAGACTTGCGCTGTTTAATACAATAGCCACTAGGTACAGATAGCTACGTAAATTAAAATGAAAATTAATGCAAGTTAAACAAAGTAAAAAACTATTCGTCAGTAACACTGGCCACATTTCAAGTGCTCAGTAGTCATGTGCAGTTAGTGGATACCATATTGGACAGCAGAGAAAACATTTCCATCATCACAAAGTTCTATTTGACAGCATTGGTCTAGAGCAATGTTTGGCAAATAGGCACCTGATAAATATTTGTTGAATAAATCTTCCCTCAATTTTGGGTCATCTCTCTCCCCTTTTGTGGCTTCTGATCCTTAAAAGTGAGACAAAATGCCCCCAGGACAATGTTCAGTACGTTGAGGGGCTTCCAAACGAATGTTACGGGAGACAGGGCTGTGGAGATGGGCTCTTGTACTCTGACAGTAAGTAGTTGTGGTGATATAATTACACTTTCATAATATGTGAAATACTAATAGCTGGAAGAGAATTATATTTGTGTGATTTCAGGGACATATGGATAGAAGGCAGATTTAGGGTCAAAGTAAGAAAATATTCCAAAAAAGCTCTCCAAATACTACACAGGCTGGTTTGCGTGGTAATGAACTTGCTATCACTAAAAGTACAAAAACTGAGACTGAATGGCCATGTATTATTGCTATTACCAAAAGGAATCTTCATTCCTGAATAAGGAAAAAGGTTTGGTTATTGAGAAAGCTTCAGAGATTTCTTTAGAGAAACCTGTCAGAGAAAACACTGAGATTCTTTGATCCAATGACTCCATGACACCTTCATACCATCAATTTAAAAGAGTTGATAATAGGTCCCAGTTATTTCTGGCATGTATTGAACAACCTGATCCTGTCAGCCATTGATAACAATTGCCATTAACTCAGTAGTACAGTGGAAAGGGCAGAGATGCTGAAGGAAGGAGGACTGGGTTCAAGTTCTAGCTGTGCTGGTTATGTGACCTTGGTCAAGGAACCTAACCAACATGAACTCCATCTTCCTCTTCTGTAAAAGGGGCTATATCTGCTTCCCTGGGTGGGAATAAAGACTAAATGAGAAACAAAACTATAAAGACCCTGGAACACGGTAGGGCAATGTTCACTTCCAAGTAGGATGTAATTTCACCTGCCTATATTATCATCCGTATCTCTATATTGTTAGGTGGCATAGGTGGTATAATTTTCAATTCCATAATTGCATTGCTTTGAGTAAATATGAAGCAATTGTCAAAGAGAAAAAGTGAGAGATAGAGAGAGAGAGACGACAGCTGCTATTGAGACCGGACATAAAATGCAAATGCAAACATTTATAGAGCAACTACTATGTGTCAGTCCCTGAGCATATAAAGATGCTCCTAAGAAGACCATATTGAAGAGGGTAAGACAGACCTAAACCCATGGAGCTGTAAAGCAGGGCAAACAGGGACACAATCTAAAAATAGAGCTTTGGATAAAATTATAGAGAAAATCAAGGGAGAAAGAGATTAATTCTCAAATAAGGTCTTGAGAAGACTTCTTTGCAGGGCCATTTTAGCTAGCTGTTGAAATATGGATAGGGTTTTAAAAAGTGGAGGCTGAAGGTAAGAGATGGAGGGATGAATGATAAAAGTATTACTCACGGAGAGGTTAGAATGGAAAACAACTGGAAGAATTATTGGAAGAACATTTGAGGACTTGCCTTCTTCACATCACCCCTATTTTGTCTTCAGTATGGTTACCAGTGGTTCAGTAGCCAGTTTGTCAAGCTTTGTATTTTAGCAATGGGAAACAGGAAGAGAAGAACGGCTGGGTATGTCTAATCCTAATGGCCCGTTCAAGTGACAGGTACTGGTCATTTCATCTAAGAAATTTGGAGGGGAAAAGAGAGAGGATGCAAGTCAAAAAAAAATGTCTGCTCACACAACTGAAGGGCCTCTGGGCAAAGACCTTTTCAGAGAACAGAGCACTCGCTGGTCAATAACATAAACTCCTGCAAGCAGTAAGAAAGAGATGTCTTATTTGAACAGGACAGGGGAGGGTGTTTTAACAGTCCCGTCTGTACCGCTGCAAAGAGATTCATTACAGCTTGAGCTGGACAGTCTAAACTCAACGGGGGCCCAACAGCTGATTTGGAATTTGTCTCGAAACTGTTTCTCCTTAGTTGAAATGGAGTCACAGCTCCCCCTTCTGGGAGCTAACGTGCCATCCAGCCCCGGAAAAGTCTGCATGGAGAAGGCTCTACTGCGGATGGGCCTAAAACCCCTGTTTCTCAGTATTTGCCAGCAGCCTGAAACAAGCATGCAGAAGTCTGGGAGGGCACTTTTAAGTGAGCCTTATTCTGAATTCTCAAGGGCCTCTCGTTCACAGGGCTTTACATTTTCCCTTTCCAGGAGCTATGAGTCCCAGTCTTCATAATGAGATACTTTATACTGGGGAGCACAATTTGGTGCGGAGGTTCTCTTTCTGGGGAATACAGCAAGCAGGAAAAGTTTCTAAATCTGTGTGTGCACATGTGTGTATGAGTGCATGTATGCATGTATGTTTGCCTCTGATCCTATGTCTTCAATATGTATAAATGCATAGGGATGAGATTCTAATTAATATAAAAATTAATTTGCCTGAAGTATTTGCATTGGTGGGTGGATGTATATTTTACTTTCTGAAAAGTAAGGCAGTCCTTGATAAAGAGCTCAGATACAGCCCAGATGTGTTGCTGGGTTCTGTCTACCAGTTATGTTGGGTCCCTGCTTGTGGATAATTCTCTGAAGACACTGGAGAAAGAATCTATGTGCTCTCTCTGTGTGTGTCTCTCTCTCTGTGTCATGTGTGTGTCTAGTGGGGAGAGTGATTGAGATATTGGACTCTTTATGGGGTCATGTTTCCAGATGGAGAAGCTTTGAAATGTATCTCTGAAATGAGAAGTTGGATGACGGAAGACAAATGATTGTCTTGGGTGGGAGCATGGTGGCAGGGTCGGGGTGGGCAGCAATGTGTAGTTTCCATGCAGTATGGTGGAGTGGAAAGGGCATGGATCTAGATGTCAGGAAATCTAGGTTCTAGTCCTGGCTATGCCACCAACTCACTAAAGAACATTGGGAATTCTCCTCCTTTTTCTGGGCCACAGAGTCCTGCCTTTCTGCTCTTTAATATTCCTCCCAGCTTCGATCTTCTATGAATTGGAAAAGAGAAAATGAGAGCAGGTGCCATGATGGGGTTTCCTCCTCTGCCTTCACACCCCCTACCCAAAATGAACTAGGGAGCTCTGCTTTGACATGAGTTTCCTGAAGGAGATTCTCTGTGTCTGTGTGAAGGCTTCAGCCTGAGGAATCAGCCTCTGGCCAGAGAATGGTATTCTGCAAGTGCCTGCAGGTGGAATCCACCCGCCAGGGCAGGTTCCTGAAAACACATGTTTGCTTTCATCTTTCCCCCGAAGAATATATATATATATATATATATGCCAAGTATATTTCTACTTTTTCCCCCAAGAGGCCTTTCTAGTGGTCCCTCCAAGCTGAGGTAGACAAGAAGCTGTGTCTCAGCTTCACAGCCCTTGTCTTCTAGCCTCCCTGCCTGAGAGCAGAACGGCTGCCGCTTACCTTGAGAAAGTAACAGCTGCCGAGTCTGGAAGCCATGCTAACAGCAGTAAAACTCAGCATTTTTGCTGAGTAGGGCAAGCCTTTAAGAGGCAGCCAGGAATCAAATCAATGGCTGGCCCCAGAGCCCAAGCCCAACAGTACCTAGCCAGGGTGGCCAAGGGACTTACCTATAGAGCCTCTTAGCAGGCAGAGGGAAGAGGAAAGAGGGCCTTGGCCAAAACTGTCTTCCTTACTGAAATTCTTCCCAAGGCCCTCCTGCCCTTGGCAGTATTTTGGAGCCGAGCAAGAGATGTGAGGTACAAATCGACAAGTCAATTACTGCCACATTCTGTCATGAGTTCCCCACTCAAATCCCATTTTCAAATTGTAGGTCTTCCTCAGTAGTCAAGCACGCACGCACACATGCACACACACGCACACACACGCGCACACACACACACGCACACGCCACCTCTGTGCCTCCTCCCAGGATCCTCCTAACTCCAGTGAAGCCATGGGGAGGTACGTTTAGGAAGAGATTCTCTGGGGGCTTCCCGGACTGAAATGGGGAAGGAAAGAGGAGTCTGCCTTAGGGAAGTGGCCCATCCATCTCCTTCCATATCAACCAGAGCTGCCCCCAAACGAAATTTCCTCTGAGCCCCTGTGCAACTGTGATGGATGGGCAAGTCCCCGAGGTCGCTTTCTCCTTTCCCTGGAGGGGGATCCACGCAAACTTGCCCAGATCCTCCCCCAAAGCACCAGAAGCGGGAGGTGCTGTGATGGTTACGCACGGAGAAGCAGGGCCAGCCTCTATCTCCGACTTGCCAAGCCCCAGATAAGGAACCCACCGCGGACTTTCCCCTTTCTCTGTCACCCACTACCCAGTGTCTCCAAATTCCCATCAGAATCCTGGAGTCTGCCCAATGCAGAATTTAAAGTGACAGCGTCTCATTTGCCTCAGGGTTTGGTCATTTCTCGTTCATATTAAACGGTGGGTCCAAGTGTAGCAGGACTCCATCGTTTGGAGGAATTTTCCTTCAAGGATACCAACATGGGGCTAAATAAAGTGTCATCTATGGCCCCATAAGCCTCCTCAAACCCTAAGCCCAGAGCTCCAAGAGGAAGTCCACAGCGGGTTTCCCGATGGCTACGTGATCCTATAGTAAGGATGCCATTCCGTGTAAGCTAGAGAGACCTAATTAGAAAGACACACAAGCGCACACATGCAAACACATACGTACAAACATGCACAAACACATCGCACCGTAAGTAGGTTATAGGACCTCTCTGTTCTTCCCCTCCCCTACACACACACACACACACACACACCACAAACACACGCATCAAACGCAAACGACGCCGCGCACACAAACATACACTAGCACCACATCAAGTTCCCACCACGGTACACACGTCGGGAGCGCGCCGGGGCACACTTACTAAAACCCGCATTTAACCCTTTGAGCCGCAGGTACAAGAACCCCCTCCCCGGAACCTGAGAGGACTTGGAGGTGGCCGCGCAGCCACAGCCGGGTGAAGAGTGGCCGAGGGTGCCGGGAGGGGGAGGGGAGGGGCGAGGGCGGGCGGGGGCGCCCCGAATGCGGTCCGGGGCCGGCTCCAAGGGCAGCGGGGCTGCCGGGCGCTGCACCCGGCGCCTCCTTACCTGGAGTCAGTGTCCGTCTTTGGCAGAGAGCTGCGGGCGGACGCTTTTTATTCGGCTCGGGGGGAACTTGGGAGAGCCCTGCGTCCAGCTCGCATACCGGGGACGGCGCGAGGACTGCAGGCGTGGGGGTACCTGGCTCCTAGCAGCCTGGCTCATACTCAGCCGTAAAGTCCCCTTGGCTGGTCCCGAGGACAGGCATGAATCCCGGCTCCGGAAGGCGGTCACTACTCCCTCTGCCTCCCGGCTCGCTCGCTCTCTCGCTCGCTCTCCCTCTCTCGCTGGTTCGCTCGCCTGCGCTCTCCTCCCCCCGCGCCAGATCAGTTTGCAGCCGTGGGGACCGGGAGCGAGGCGGCTGGCGAATGGAGAGGGAAGTCCAAGTGCGCCGCGGTCTCCGGGCGGGGAGCAGCGCGGAGGCCGGGCCAGGCGCGGGGAGGGACTTAGCCGGCGACGGGCGAAAATGAATGGGGGAGCGGACGCCGGGGGGCGGGGAGGGAGGAGCCAGGCGCCGGGTTTTATTCTGAGGAGTGTTTTGTACAGCTTTAGGCGGAGGAGGAGGAGGAGAAGAGAGAGGAGGAGAGAAGGGAGGCCGCCTTGGAGGGAGGGGCGGCCTGGGTGGGCCGAGGCTGAGCCACCGGAGAGTTTCGTGGGGATAGGGTGGCGTGTCTCCGCCTATGAACACCCCAAGGGACCGTGTGTGCGCGCAAACCCGGCATCGTGGTGTTCTTAAGCGTGTCCGTAGCTGTGTGCGTCGCGAGTGTCTGCGTGTTTCTGGGGATGCGGGTGCTTTTATGGCCTTGTGTACCCATCTGAGTGTGGGTTTTGTCTGGGGAGGGGCCCACGGGGGCCCATGTGCGTCCGTGTGTCTCTCTCTGAGTATTTGACGCTGTTTGTTTCTCTCTGTGTGTAGGCGAGAGAGAGCTCACGTAATCTCCCAGAATGAAGCAAGCGCTTCTTTACGTAGGCACGATGTAGGAGTGAAAGCTGAGGGGACGCAAAGTTCTCTGGGGACCACCAGAGGCGGGGAAGGGGCGAGGGAACAGGGACAACGACACGAATATAGACAGCCGAAGACTCCCCATTAAGCCTTAGATGCAGGCTGGTGTTTCTAACATGGGGCCTCTCCCTGAAGCAGAAAAGAAGGCCCTTATAGGATCTAAATTCCCACACAATACATATTCTGTATGTTTGCTTACTTTTCATCCCTCGCGATTTAAACAAAATCAGCAATGCAGAGTCCTAGTCCCTTGAAGATTAGGCAAGAGTAGGAAGCATTGCTGAAGCTACCAGATGGAGGGGCAAAAAGTCATAGGAAAAAGTGATGGAAATTTTTTTAAAAACCCAGATTCAGTAAAAGTGCAGGCTCTTGATGGGTTGGAGTCCTGTAGCAATGTGGTGTTGGCCAAATTACTTACCCTTTAAGCCTCAATTTCTTATCTGTTGAGTAGAGTAATATATCTACCTATCTAATAGGGTTGGTATGGCATTCAAACGAGTTAATGTGTGTAAAAATACTTAGAACACTTCCTGACACCTAGTGAGTGTGCAATATCTGTTATCTGTTATTATGATTGCTATTGTAATTAAGGTTTTTATTATCCAAAGGGTGATAGGAGAGAGATGTGACCACCAAGGAGGCCTAGAAGGATCTAGGAGCCAGTGAACTAATTGGAGGAAGATGATTCTTGAAACAAAATGGAAGAGAAATACTTGAGTGATGAACTAGGAACTTGAGAAAAATTATTTAATTCACCAAGAGAGAGGGAGAAAGAGAAGAGAAGAGATGGAGGTAGCCAGAATGATGCTGGGTCTCAGAAGTGCAGGGCAAAGGGGAGAAGGAAGAGAGGGCAGCAGCAGCCAATTCAGAGCTTCTCTACTTCTCCTTCCAGTCCAAATGAGGAGAAATCAGCACCACGGACAGCTCTCCAGCCACTGACCAAACCAGGGATTTCTCTTTCTGCCTGGTGGAAACTTCTCCCTTTTTGCTTGGACAACTTTCTCCTTCCCCTGGCTTCTGGCCTGGGTTCAGATCCTGGGCAGTGGTCCGCCAAGGCAATTCTGACTTTGATTCTGACCACGAAGAAATACACTTACCACACACACTGCTTATCCCATCCACTGCAGTATGAAGTTCCAAGTTGCTATTTCCTACCACTTTCCCCTTTCTTTTCTCTCCCTCTCTTTCTCTGTCCATACCCCCTCCCTTTCTCTTTGTTTCTTCCTCATTCTCACACTCAGATCTGCTTCCTTGTGTGATGGCAGGCAACAGCAGCCTTGCCAATAATGCAGTTCTGAAATCAATCTGAGACAACCTAGTGAGGCACTTCAGATGAGGACCAAGATACAGACTGATTCCTCTTAGCTCTTTCTTGGTAATCATCCTCTCAAGGTAGGTTGTGGTCCAGATGCCTTAGAAAGAAGGGAATTAATGCTTTGGAACATTTTTCTGTCTTCTTCTCCACCTCCCAGAGTCAACAGTTCCCTCCAGAAACATAGAACCCTCCTTAGTTGCAACTGCTGTTACACAGAAAAAAAGAGGAGAGAGAATTTTTGAACTTTCACCATGCACCAAGCATTTCATTTGGAATGTTCTCTATATTATTGCTTATGATTCTCAAAATGCTTTGAGGTATGAGATAGATAATACTGTCCCATTTTTACTTAATAGGAAATTGGACCTTGGAAAACTTGAGTAGCATGCTGAGTACAGCTAGTAGGTGATGTAGCCAGGAATTCCACACTCAAGTCCACCTCCAAAATTTTTTTTCTGTCCTCTAGGAATAATAAAGAAGCCCTGGGGTGACTGGAAGATCTTAGAATTTAATGGGACTACTACACCCAAACCTAAACCTCAACTTAAATGTCTGGGACCAATACATTGTCTGTGCCAATGGAGGATTTAGTAGCTTTTGTCCCTGGAGGAGGAAGTGAAGGCTTTGCATGGACAGATTTAATGCTCACTTGAGCCTTATGGTTTCTGAGTTTTGAATAAAACTCCAACCTTTCCAGGCCTTAGTTCATTTGCATTTGGCTCTGTTTAGCTTGCCTGTTTCTATGAAGAAAGACTAAGAGGGCCATTTTAAAATGTCTCCAAAGACTCCTTGGTCATCAGAAAAGTTCTCAATGCAAAGCACTTCTAATGACTTATGGAGAGTGCCGTCAAAACCATATGGATAACATTTCTGCAGAAATACACACGGGTGGGAAAAGGTTTAGAGGCCAAAAATATATTTCTTTTTTTTTTTCTTCTTTGCCAAAGAAAGAACATTTAAGGCAGCTTGAGATATGTGAGAAATGTCTTGTTCTTTCTTTGGGGTGGGTGTTGGTGAGCAGCTGTTTGCTATTTCCACTGAATTTACTAAGGGCTTCCATGGGGAGGAGTTGCCAACAGCTTAGAGTAGACTTAAGAAAGAACTTCCTGTCTGTAGATCTTGGGGTGATACTAGTATAGGACCTTTTCCCAAGGGCATTTAATTAAGAAAATGAAATGCTTCACAGCATCCCATTTATAGTGTGATAGATTTGGTAAACAATGGAAAATATTTTTAGGGTCACAGAACATTTTAAGTATCTCACAATTGCTAAAGACCCTCACTGTTATGAAAACTGTACTTACAAAAATGTCCACAAAATTTTGCATGGAATTTCACTGAATCCCTCTTTGCCAGCCTTATTCGTCAATGTTGATCCCCAGATCCCAGTCTCTAGAGTAGATGACTTTTCTTGTCTCCAGCCTGACCTTAGATTTTATAGGTTGCTTCATTTAGATCTAAGCTTAAGATATTGGAAAGGAAAAGCCAACAGGGAAATCAATAAGCAGGTAAGCAGCCTTTTTTTCTAGAAATAGATAAGAAATATAGATAAATGTTCAGTGATGAAATGGAGATTCCACTTCCCCCTCCTTAAATAAAGACAAGATTTTGCCCTGTTTGTGCAGGACTCTGAGCCACCTGCTGCTGCCTCAAAAGCTTAAATTTACTACTCCTGTCAAATCTCAAAGGAGTTAGAATCCCTTAATCTGGGGTGCTTTGGGTTCAGAACAGGCTGAACAACTACAGAACGAAGCCTACATTTCTTAAGTGCCTACTGACTGTGATGTGGTGTGAAAGATTCAGAGATAAATATTTTCCCTGATCTCTGTCTTCTAGGAGTCAGAAGGCCATTGCAGAGCCATATCCATGCCTAAATAATCACAATGCACCATGGAATGTAGCAGACATGTTCAGGTTCCATAGGAAATACTGCAACAGCTAAGAGGGAATAAAGTTTGCCTCCATATGAGGTATAACATTTTGCACCTATGAAGAGCTATTTTTATTCAGTTTTAAAAGCAGCTGAATTAATAAGAATGAACATTTATTTATGTGCAAGCAACATTCAGGTCTTCCATGCCTCTCATCTAGGTTGTAATAAACATCTCCTCACTGAATAAAAATGCTAAGCTATTTAGTATCTCTCTTTCTCTCTCTCTCTCCCCCAACCCCCAACCTTCCCATCCCATCCCAAACCTGCTGGGGCAATACCCTTAAAACACGATTCTCATCTATCGTTCTGCTTGTCTAAAACCTGGTGGAATTTTAACTGCATGCCCAAGTCAGCCCAGAATTCAATGTCCTCCATCATCTGGCCCCTGTGCTCTTTACAATTTTATACCTAGCTATCACCCTGTACCTTCTCCGCCAGCACAAATGAACTGCTCACTGGTTCTAGTTCCTAGCTTTCCTCTCTCCGTGTCCTAATTCATGCATTTCCCTTTATTGCCATGTCTTTTTCTCCCCAGCAACGCTTCATTTCTGCGTGACCAAATCTGACCTCTCCTTAAATATTTAGTTCACATGCCATCTCCTGTCCCACTTCAGTTAGGATAAGACACATTTTAACATGAAGTGCACAAGGCTGTGCATGATCTGGCCCTAACTTTCTCTCTACTATCATGTCCCTCCTGCCACTCCAACCACACTGGCTATATTCCATTTGCAAGAGTTTACCAAGTTCATTTCTACCTCTAGGCCTTGGTGCTCACTTTCCACTTCTAACCAAGTCCTGCTCTCCCTTTAAGTATCAGTGTAAATGTCACTTCTCTGATCCCCATACCAAAGCTGTCGTCTCTCTCACAACCCTCAATATCTTCTTCACATGTATCATCATTGCAATTAAATGAGTATTGTGACATTATTTGTTCAATACATGAGGTAACATAAAAGATATCTTCATGAAGAGAGCTTGGTACATAAAGATGCAGTGAGCATGTATTAACTATGCCCTAAGTCCCAGGAACTACTCTGTGTAGTTTGCTTCACAAATATTAATTCATTTAATCCTTCGGACACCCCTGTGATGTCAGTAATGTTATTATGTTATGACCCCTATATTTAGGGGTGATAGGGAAACTGAGACATAGGGAAGGTAAACAAATTGTCCAATATCATATATCAAAACCAGGATTCAAACCCAGTCTGCCCTGCAACAAAAGCCAAACATATGGCCACTACCCAGCTAGCCCTTTACATGGGAGGAGCTCAGTACACATTTATTCAATTAACAGAAGTGCTTTCTAAACCCTCCAATCTTCAAGTATATTCTCTGACTCTGTGGCTGTCTTCACTTTCTGACTTTCATGATGATTATTTGCACATGTGAACCTTGCATTTGGTATTCCCAGCTATTGGCTAGGGTTCTTCCATAATTATACTCATATTCTGGAGCCATGCTACCACCTACCAATGCCTTGACCAGAAGGACTTGCACCCTGTCTGCTCCCCCCATCAGGCTGCCCAGCCATGAGAACAGGTGTTTGGACATGAGCACATGCAGACTGCTTTCACTGGACACACCCAGCTTTCTCTCTCTCTCCTCTCTCCTTTTCATGTTGCTAAAGTTCAGACTTCCTTAAGCCTGAGCCTGCCCAAGTCTTTGTCCTAGTGGCACATGATGTCTAAAAAATGGTATAGAAAAGTTGTCCAGGAAAACACTTTCCTGTTGTCAGCTGAGGTTCAAGGAATATCCCTACTGCAAACGCCTTCAATATCCTACTTGAATTAATCATTCAGCATATGCAAGCTATTTTTTTAAATTTTTTTTTATTTCAGCTTATTATGGGGGTACAAAAGTTCAGGTTATATATATTGCCCATGCCCCCCCATTCCCCTGAGTCTAGGCTTCAAGCGTGTCCATTCCCTAGACGGTGCACATCGCACTCATCACGTAGGTAGGCACCCATCCCCTCCCCCCATTTGTTTTGCAACCTTGCTTTTTTTTCAGTGATTGAGAGATGAGGTAGATACATCAGCCCCACTTTACAGAAAAAGGAAACAAAGGCTCAAAGACATAGAATGACTTGTATAAGGATAACGCTTTTTGTAATGATAGACCCACAAATTAAACTGGCTATTCAAACTCATCAAGGCTGGCATAATGGTTCTCTCTTTATTTCCCTGTTACACCCTGTTTTAAGTAGTTTAATGATCAAGCTATTCCAGTGGATTCCCTCCTGTACCTTCCACTTTCTAACACACTAGCCCTACCCCGCCTCTCACTCTTTGCCACATTCCACGAGGGGGAGTCCTATGTAGGCTATTTTTAGTTCTTGCTGCCTCATGTTCATATACCCCTTCTGCTAACAGTACCTTTGTTTTCCTTTTGGAAACCATTTGTATAAATTTCTCACTCCATGATTCTAGGGGTGCTGATCCCATCCTCTGGCTCTAGGGCACATGACAAAGGCTGGCCAGTCTGGGTGTTCTACCCCACAGTCACTGTGGATGGTTTAGACATGGGTATTGATATAGATTGGTCTAATCAGAGCCAGCCCGCTATGAACATCTGCCGGACCCACTATTCAAAAGTACTCCTAAAAACAAAATATGATAATAGGTATAGCTGGTAAGATTCAAGCCTGGAGTTCTGGCAGTTATCTTTGCCACCACAATGAGATATGAAGGCAACATGGAGGAATACTTAACCATGAAACAGATCCAGAGGTTTCTGAAGCCATAAATGGGTACTTGACCCTATGAGCCAATAACTTTCTTTTCTATTTAAACCAGTCTGATTTGGGTTTTTGTCACTTGCTCCCAAATGTATCCTAATAGAGCATTATAAATCAGGGCGATTGAGTTTTAGATACAGAACTTAGGAGCATTTCATTTTGAGAGACCAGAAAGTAGAGTAGAGAAATGAACTTGGAGCCAAGTGAATGGCCATAAATTCGATTTTATATCTAGTAAGCCCTGTGTACCAGACAAGTCAAGTCTACTTGTCCTTCTGGGCCATGGTTTCTTAACCTGTGGGGTAGGCAGCATCCTAAGATCACCCCCAGTGACTCCTGGCCTTGTGTAATTCCGTCTCCTCTGAGTGTGGGTGGAACATGGGTATAAAACGAGATATCACTCTTGTGATTACATTATATTATATGGCAAAGGGGAAATTATCTCAGATGGGCCAGCAAAATTATGTTAGCTGTGAAAAGCAGAGAGTTTTCTCTGGGTGATTGCAGAAGAGGAAGTCTGAGAGATGTGCTCCAGCTATTCTAAAACAAAGCAGATACCTAGATTGTAAACTGCCCATGGGGTTATATGGCAAGGAACAGTGGATGGCCTCTAGATGCTGACAGTTATCCCCAGATGACAGCTAAGAAAAAAAAAACAGGAACCCCAATCCTACAACCATAATAAAATGAATTCTGCCAACAACCAGTGATCTTGGAAGAGGACACCAAGCCTCAGATGACAACCACAGCCCTAGCCGACCACTTATTTTCAGTGTGATGAGACCCTGCATGAAGAATCCGGTCATTCCATGCCTGGACTTCTAACCTACAGAAATTGTGAGACAATAAATATATGTGTCTTAAGCCACTAAACGTGTGGGAATTTGTTGCACAGCAATAAAAAATTAATCTATAAATAAGGTAGTTTGATCAAATTATCTCTATAGTCTTCTCTTTCAACTCTAATATTGCATGGTAAGGTGGCAATACCTGCTGGTGCTGAACTACCTGGGGATTCCTATAATACATCCCAATCCCTAATAATCCACCTCATGTCTATTCATAAATACCTTCCAGGCTAGAGAGTGGGGAAAAAAATCTTCCATTCAGCTTGCAAAGCTATTTCAACCAGTGACTTCTTTTCTGAATAAAGCCTTATCCTGTTGATATACAATTTTGAAATAAATTCCATCTGGGTAAACATGATTATTGGGGTGGGGGATGTGAAAATGAGTTTCCTTTGCTCCCACAGCTTGCTCCCAATAAAATGGTACTCTCGTCCAGTGACATCATTTTTTGAGGTGTGAATAAACACTAATTATTTTCAAGTCAGTGAGCACAGTGAATATGAATCTATTTGACTTTCAAGGCAAAGAAATTTGAGCTGAAATCTGGCATCACCACATTTCAGGAAGATGCACAGTAATCCTTACCAGGAATCTTATGTGCATCATTCTAACTTTGTGAAGCCTCAGCATCTTCATTTGGCAAATGGAGATCCAGTAATTTATCCATAACTTATGTTTTGAGTACCTTCTCTGAGTCAAATATCTGGTCTACTAGTAGCGGACTAGTAAATCACTCACTTTTGGGAAGCAGAGAGTCTCATTAGAAAGTAATACTTATACCAATAAGGTTGTTGTAATGACTAAATGAGGTAAACATTTAATATGGAACCTGACATGTAGTAATCCTCAATCAATGGAAGTCAGGCTTAGAGGTGTTATGCTTCCCAATATAAATTACATAATTGTTGATAACAGTATTTATTGAGCACTTACATAAGATCAGGCATTTCTCTAAGTGCTTTTCCATGTGTTAATCCATGGAATTGTCACAAAAATCCCAAGGGGTAGCTGCCATGATTATCATCCCCAATGAGACAAGAATTGGCAAGTATGAAACTAAGGTTTAAGTTCAGAAAACTGGGCTCACAAGTCAATACACATAAACATGATTTCCTACCAACTCTTATTAGGTGTCTTTAAAGCAAAAGGGATGCCACAATATAGAGAGTTTTTGTTTGCTTGTTTGTTTTTTGAATGGTGAAAATGTCCCACACCCTTGCCGCATATGCTATCTCCATACCATGAGTAGCCACATACAACAAATTCTGATCCAGTTACTACCACTGATCAAGGGATAGACAAAATGGCATTACTAGTTCTGCTGTTGTTCTTTGTTGTTTTATTTGCCATTTGTTTCATGCTTCTAGCATTCCAGAAAGTTTGTTAAGTGCTTCACAAATACTGTGTAATTTAATAAATTGATACCCTATCTGATGACTATACATTGTATCTGTTTAAACATCACTATGTACCTCATGAATATGTACAATAACATTAAATTAAAAAGCTGTGAGTCACAGATTATCCATATTATAGATGAAAAAACTGAGGATCCGAGAGGTAAACTAATGTGCTTAAGGACACACAGCAAGAGCAGATTCTACACTTGAAACCTAACCCTGTAATCTGTGTGCTTAATTGCCATGCTGTTTTGTGCTCGGCTGGGTTGCGTTTCCCAAGCCATGCTGTGTAGCACAGAGACTGCAAGCCTCGTCCACCTGAGTGCAACATAACAACACTCCGGCATCTGAACATATTTCCTTTACAGTTTCAAGTTCGTTATCTGAGGGAAGTATGGTTGGTCTGTTATTTTATGACATAAATATATTTTTGTCATTGTTTATAATTGACTTCTATTGCAATTAGCTGTAGTTCAGATGGTTAATTTTCATGTCTGTTTCAGATGGTCACATATCATTAGATTTTCAGTATGTTTTGGTTTCTCCTTGGTGCTACAACTTGTCCATCTCTTGCCTGGGGCAGCCATTCCTAATCCATCATGGAACTCTCTCCTGCAAACCCCAAAGCACTTCTCAGCACAATCCCCATGCAACCACTACCAATCAATTAGATCTGGCACAGGAGATGAAACCTAAGTGTCAGCCCCGCTTGTTCTCTCCCCGAGACAGGTGAAGGCCCTTTGTAGATTTTAGAGATAAAAGCTTGTCGGTCCAATGGCAAGATAAAATGGAAAGAATTATCTAAATTGTGAAATAGGATATCTTTACCTTTCTACTCTGAAGGTCAAGCACCGCATAGCTCGTATCATTTTCTGTGTTTTATTACAGATGTCAGCACAGAAAATTGTTTACAGAGCCTGGGTCCCTGCTGCTGCTTGTGTGAAATATAATATGAAATTCAGACATAGTTGTAGGTATCAAACCCTCTTTCACTAATATATGGGCACTGAAAGCTTTACTAGGGACAGGTATACCAAGAAACAAACTAACGTCTGTTTGATTTAACAATGAGAGAGTAAACAAAGCCACGGTTAATGAATTTAGTCATTGTTCTTCTGTGCTAGGACATTTGCCTGTATTAGATCTTGCTGATAATAACACTATTAAATAATCAGACCATGATACAACCAAGCCATGTACTTTTCTATGTTAATAATCTTGCAGGATCGCTATGCACTCCAGGGGGCTGCAACAGCTTCAGATAGACTTTGAGAGGGAGTAATCACACTTGCCATACCAATTAGCACTCTCTTGCTTGTGAATGACATGAAACTCATATGAAAATGGATAAAGCAAAAAAAAAAAAAAGAAGGGGAATGTGTTGGTTCATGTAACTGAAAAGTCCAAAGGTAGAACATGCTTCAGGTTTGGCTCCATGTCACCAAGACACATCTTGCCTCTCTCAGCTCTTTCTCCCTCTTGGTTGGTTTGGTCCTCAGGTAGACTTTCTCCATGTATAGCTCAAATGCCAATAGTAAGCACCCCTATCAGTCCCAACCAAACCCTCAGATTGTGGTCCTACCGCCTGAGATAAGGTTGTGTTCCCATCTCTGAATCCTTGTCATGGTCCTCTGATGCTCCACATTCAAAGAA
Organism: Eulemur rufifrons; assembly: GCF_041146395.1. Taxonomy (NCBI): domain Eukaryota; kingdom Metazoa; phylum Chordata; class Mammalia; order Primates; family Lemuridae; genus Eulemur; species Eulemur rufifrons. The sequence continues at coordinate 272,132,267 of NC_090989.1, forward strand.
TGAGTCAACATTATCTCAACCAGGTGAATTAAGGGAAAAAAATGACTCCTCCAAAAAATTGGGGTGCTATTACAAGAAATACGGAGAAGAGATAAGGGTTACAAAAGCAATGAATGTCCACATCACCAGCCCCTTTGACTCTAATCAAAGTTTTCATTAGTTGCTCCGAGGCAAACACACATATAATTTTAAATATTTTCTTAAAACTTTCACCTTAAAAGCACTGGGTGAAGCTTAGGATACTCACTTCCCTCACTAGTTGGTTGACCCTCAGAAACGTTTCAAAACTTCTTCATCTTCAACTTGGAAATAATCTTCATCTCCAACTTGGAAATATCTTCGTCTTCAACTTGGAAATAATATTTTTCTTACATCATTTACATTGTTTCAGAATCCCAGAACACTTTATCAGAACAATTCTGAAATCCTACTGGAACTTACACATTTTACAACTCAGTGGTCACAGTTAATCTTGAAATATTTTAATGATGCTATTAAACATGTCCAAAGATAGTAAAAACTTGATTTTTTTTTAACTTTACATGCCCAAACTCACAAGCATCAAAAAGAACAGGAAAATATGAATGTGGTTAGGAAGTGAAAGTTAGGACTGTCTTTTTAATTGCCTCTTTTCCCTGGCTCAAGTAGACTACAAAGAATATTTCAGGTATATATGTATTGAAAACATCAACAAAACACTTAGCAGTGACCTGTATACGTCATTCTCTTACTCCTTAATCTCTATCAGTAATTTTAATACATTGGTTTTGTTAACCTACACAGGTGGCTATTTCTAATCAATATGTTGTGAGGTCTATGCAATCAGCTTTTAAAAAATGAAGAAAGAAAAGGAACCTAAGAATTTAATTTGAAGGTTCATGTTCTCCTCATGGCTTTTTCACTCATTCAAAGTGTAATACGGTGATGGTTAATCTCATGTGTCAACTTGATCAGACCACAGTGTGCCCAGATATTTAGTCAAAAATTACTCTGGGTATTACTATGAGGGTATTTTTGAATAAGAGTAACATTCACATTATTAGACTGAACAAAGCTGAGTGCCCGCCCTAATATGCAAGGCCTCATCTAATCAGTTGAAGATATGATTAGAACAAAATGACTAACCCTCCCCCTTCCCTCCCCTACAGTGGGAAAGACTTCTTCCTGCCCGCTTGTCTTCCAACTGGGACACTGGCTTTTTCCTGCCTTCAGACTTGAACTGAAACATTAGGTCTCCTAGTTCTCAGCCTTTGGATTCAGACTATAACTACATTTTTAGCTCTTCCAGGTCTTCAGCTTATTACATAATTCTGTAGAATCTTGGGTTTATCAGCCTCCATAATCATAAAAGCCAATTCTTTATAACATTAATCTATTTATCTATCTGTCCATCTACCTTCTGTCTGTCTAGCCTATGAGTACTGTTTGTCTGGAGAACTCTGCCTGACACTGACCTAAGAAAATTATTTAATTTCTATGGGCATCAGTGTTGAAAAGTTTGAATGAAAACATCTTGAAAATTCACCAGCTAGTGAACCCATGAGCTTTAGTGTATATTTGGGACCTAATTGCAGCACTGCTGCTTTCTGTGTCTCAACCAGGAGCTATAGACCCAGGACCAGGTGCATTACTAACTCTTCAGACAGAGACCTGGCTGAAATGCTGATCTATCCAATGCACTAGGCCTAAGAAGAACAACGATCCATTTTCTAAAAGCTGGCTGGTAAAAGCACTCACAAAACTCCTAAGATCCCATAGAGATATTTGGGGTAGATATATGAAATCAGCTATATCATATTAAAACATTATAAGAGAACAGTTCTGTGTGGTCATAATGATTTTCTTATAGTGAATAAGAACATAATTTTTGAAGACAAATGAACTTGAATTCAAATCCCAGCTCTGTCATTATTAGTTCAATTGGTCCAGGTTACTTCAACTCTCTGAGTTGCACTTTCCTCATATGTAAAATTGTCCCAATAATATTTAGCTTAGAGAACTAACTGAGTAAGGATTAAAAATATTACTGCTTGGCACAGTGCCTACACTTAATTCTCAATCTAATGACTAAATTAGGTTGCATATTATCTCATTGTCAAGGAAATTAAGGTTCAGAAAGTACCCTAGACCTCATGGTTTATAAGTGGCAAAATTTGAAATAAAACCCAAACTGAGGGCATCATTGTGAATAAAAACAGAAATCAACACATCTTCACCGATACCTAATCTAGTAGTCTTTTTTTTCTTTTCTTTCTGCCTTCAAAGATATTAGAAAATTCTATGACATAGTGAGCAACCAGAATATATTTTCTGCTTGGTTCATTAACCTGGATTATGATTAGTCAAACAATGGAAAATATTCCCCTGTTATGTACAATCTTTACCATATACTGTGAGGAAGGTTAAGGATCTATAAAAAGAGGAGGCACTATTTTTTTTTTAACGTTCACTCTAAAAACAGAGAAAAATAAATATTGTAAACTGAAATGCACCTAGGAGCTGGAAAAAGGCCCAAAAAATCCTTTATCTCTGGTTGGTTCCCCAAGTCCTTAAGATGTTACCCAGGGTGGACCAACATAAGGCGTGCCTGCTCTTCAACGCTTCTTTGAAGACAGACAAGGGGTTCTCTGAGCAAGGGACCCTTCATTTCCCATTGATACTCTATAGACAAGACTTGTTGCAAAATCCCTTGAATCAAAGAGCTAGAATCAAACCTGGTTCCTTGCTCCTCTCACTGTTCTCACACGATGCAGCTGGTGAGCTGGGAAGAGGCAGGGAGGTGTTTGTTCCAACCTATTTTCAAGCACTTGCAGCATGCATTATTTCCAAGCCAGAATAGTTATGTTGGTTCATCGCAAGCTCAGACCTGGTTGAATGTACTCGTGGAGAGCTGCGTTGATATTCCACTGCTCTCTCAGGCTCTAGTGGAATGTGAACTGTATTTCTTCTCTGCAAACAAATACCACTCAAATGGTGAGACTATTTGACTATGCCCAAATTCACTGCACAAACATCTGTCTCCTGGGAAGTTGCCATATACCCTAGATAAGATCAGTGGGTCTCAACTGCCTACTAAATGATCCTAGGTCTGGACCCCTTCCACAGGCCTCTGCAGAAACGTAAGGGAATCAAGACTCTTCCCAGGGCTTCTGTGTTTTTAGAAATACAAAGACAACTTTTCAAATATTAATAGCTACAGAATCCCATGATTAAGAAATTCAGTTGAGACTGTCTGGTTCTAGAAGATTTTTGGGCTAGTCTAGAGATTTGGGATAAAATGTAATTTCATCAGTGCATAAAGGAGTTTCTGTTTTATTTTTGTTTTTGATTGTTGGTGTTGCTGATGTTATTTTTTTTAACAACCATCACCATTTTCATCCAATTTAAATTGCATAATCCTCCATGCCTTAGCGAGCCTGCCAAATTTAGGACATGGTAGACTGAGCAAGGGTCTTATACACTTGGGCACAGCTGCATTCATGCTGTACAAACAGAATCCCTTGAAATCCAATGGCCTTCTAACTCTTAAATATTGTTGGATGGAAAAAGAAGGGCCCTGGGCTTTTAATCTGGTCTGGCCCGCTTTCTTCTCAGCTTTATTTATCTGAACAACAAGAGATGCAATTAAAAGTATTCATGGGGCACCGAACCAGGGTTAAAATGATCGTGAAAGGTCAAGTCCTACAATATACTCCATCCCTCTTTCAATCTGATGTTTGAATCTCAAATATCAGTAAAAATGGTTAAACTGATTAAAACTCCAAAATTGGACTGATATTATGGAGTGTTCCCCAGGCCACTGACATGGCTGTTGCCATCCTAGAGTAGTCTTAGGAAAGCAGTCCACAGAAAGGTAGAACGTGGTCTCCTCTTGGACTAGCTCTTGGGGCAGCAACTAGTCCCATGTGGCTACTGAACAGCTGAAATATGGCTCGTCTAAACTGACAAGCGCTGTAAGTGTGAAATACACACCAGATATTGAAGACAGAGTGGGGAAAAGGAATGTAAAACGTCTCTAATAATTTTTATTTTGGTTACATGTTAAAATGATGGCATTTTTTGCTACATGGGATTTAATAAAATGCTATTATAATTAACTTAATCCATTTCATTTTGTTTTATGTGATGTGGCTACTACTAGCTGTTCCAAAGAATTTTAGAAGAGAGGACGGAAGAGAGGATGGCCACTTTAGATGAAGGTGGTAGGGAGTAGGAGGAAAGGGTGACTTAGTCATGACCCGGGAGAATGAGTAGAAGGTAAACGATAAACACTAACTAAACATTCTCATGATTACTCTCACATTAATATCCAGGATGAGTCCATGATGACATCAACAATTACATTTCCATTTGAACTGCCATCTCCCTGAGACCAGCAGAAGTGGTGTGCTATAAATCTAGCCACGGGAAGTCGTAAAATGGGGAACATCAACACAGTTCTTTCTACTGTGAAACCCGTGCTCTTTCTCTAATACCAAACTGCACCTCTCTAAAGTGTACTTTCTTTAGTATATAGCCAGTGGGCTGAAGATTTTCAGTTTTGATTCCTCGTCTTCTCTTCTTATCTCCCTTTACCTATCACTCGCAGGAACTGCAAACAGGATTTAATATTGTTATTTTATTTACTACAACCATTTCTGGCCCCTGCACTCTGCTTGATGTAGTTCAAAAATAGTTTGCCCTTTGGGAAGAGAATGCTGGGTCTGTTCACCTCCATGCCTGTATCTGTGTTTACGAACCAGGCAGGGTGGAAGGAGATAGCAAGTTGGCTAAATATGGCTCCAGGGGGAGTAGATTTCTGGCTGAGTTGATAATGGAAAATGGAGAATTTCATCTCCAGGTTAGTGACTGAATCTGGTCCAGTCTTTCACTGTCTGCTCTATATGATTACTTAGTGGATAGCAGCCGGGATTTGGGACTTCCCCCGAAGATTTCTTTATTCTCCAAGTGCTCTTCCTCCCTCCTTCTAGCCCATTTCTATGTCACTCTTTTAGGCCTACTTTTCTCCAAAAGCTCACCTTATTAATTGAAAATGAAAAGTTAATTCCCACTGACCTCACATCCTCCTATAACTGAAACTAGAGAAAGAATAAAAAGCAAATGATATAGAAACATGGGATTAAATGTCATCTCCTGTATATTCTAATATGGTTACTAATACCACCATTAAATTGTATTAATTTAATAAAATATCTTGTGTGATTTGTTTTGGAAACTAAGATTTTAATCATGTCATGGTAGTAGGCTGCTTGCATACATTGTTCTTATATATCATGCATGAAACATCATTTTTCAAAGGGTAAGACATAGTGGTGCAAAGGAAGTTAATTGGATTCAGAATAAGACTTGCATTTATTTATATTAGACTCTTTTATTTACCTTATTTGCAATCTTAGATGTCTCTTACCTATCTAAGCCTCAGTTTCCTTATATATAAAATGTGAATAATGGCCTTGTACCTTATTAAGTTGTTACATGTCAACTCAATAAGTCAGTTACCTTCCCTGGTCTTCATTTATTTTATGCTATTTTATATTTGAGAATAGTTGTCTCCTAGCTTGTTAAACATACATCTTAGAGATGGAAAAATAATCAACTATGAACTCTGAGAAGAAAATATTAAAATTCTATTTCTGCACATTTTTTAATCCTTCAAAGTTCATTTTTCTTAGGTAGGTAGGTGATGACAAACATATATAGATGTAATAATGCATAACACTTATGAATAAACAAATTACATATAAAGAGAATATAGACATAGGATATTTTTACTGCTAGGAGTGCACTATCAAAAGTACCACCAAGACCACTATTTTAAAGGGGAGTCCTTAAAGATTTTCTAAGTTATGGTAGTTAAAAATAAGAAAAGTGAAGAAAACTGAACTACATTAATTAAAATGCAAGGATATGTCTTAGAAGATAAATTTGAAAGTTAACTAATCATATAGTTTTCATGTATATATCTCTCTCTCTTTTGCTTATAACATGAAAGGTAGAAGTATACTATCTTTGCTCCAGATTCTGCTCAAAGAGGTCTAATACACAAAATTCCAACTTTCATGGCATTTTTGAAACTGTACTGTGTCTCTGTTCCATATCTCTTGGTCAAGCCATTTAAACAATAAACCAGTTTTTAGCACAAAATACCCCTGGTAAAGATGCCATAACTCTTTCTTTGCTAGTTCTATACTTTTACTATAGGCAGTAATAACTTAGTATTTGGGGGGATATTTTTGTGTTATTTTTGTAAAGTGTACAAATGTCAATAGCATTGTTTTGGTAATGAAGTTACTTATATGTACAACTATAAAGCACTAATTAAATGAAGCCATACACTATTCAACAACATGTAAAATTGAGTTGCTAAAGAACATTTAATGTTTTAGGAAAAAGTTCACAATAAGTGGAAACACAAAATAATCTATAAGACATCAGGTATAATATGATCCCTTCCAAAGGCTGTATATAAGACACCCACATCTGCTAATGATGGATTAACTGCTATGGGAATTAGCTTTTATAACTTGAAATCTAGACAAAAAAAAAATTGAAGACAAGACTTTGAACAACAGGTAGTGCAGGACTGTGTGATGAGAGATGCGAATACCTTGATTATTGCTAGAGGCATTTTTCAGGTTGTAGCACAAGGAAAGGGACAGAATTGGGGCCTAGAAATTTCACCAAGTTAAGGAAATGGAGAGTATAATTCAGGGAGGCCAAGAAAACTTGAATTTTTAGGGCAGAGTACCAGAGAGGAAGGAGCTGCACAGAGAAAGATCTCTATATGTCTGCATAGGACTCCTCCAAGTTTTTAGCTGAGAATGACATGTATATGTGTGAGATAAAATTAACTGAGACCAAAAAAGATGTTCTAGGGGCAGTAGGCTGATCAATTTCTGGAGCTCATAGAGGGCTAGGAATAGTGCCTGTTCTCACCAGCTAGAGCATAAAGAACTTCTAATATGTGAGGCACTGGGCCAAATTCTGAGAATGGAATTGCCTTAAGAGCAAGATTAAATTAGTCTCAGAATAAATGCTGCTCTAGATCAGTCATAATAAAACTTTCCAAAAGCAAATTTTGAAACAAACTGATTCCTGATTCCCAAGCATTGTAATGTGGACCAGAACAAAGGAACACATGATATAAACCTGATACAAGTTATACAGAATGTTCAGCATCCAAAACTAAAAATTCACAATATCTAACATCTAATAAAAAATTACTAGGCATGCAAAGACGCCAGAAACTGTGATAAAAATCAGAAGAAAAACAAATTAATAGAATCAAATCTATAATACGCATAATGAAATTTGAATACAGGAATTTAAAACAATAAATATATTCAATATGTTCAGAAAAATAGAATACACATGAACATGGTGAGAGGAGAAATGGGAGATTTAAAAGTATGAAAATGGAAGTTATAGATACAAAAATACTATATCTAATACTAAAATAGACATTGTTATATGTCACACCAAAGAAAATATCAATGAACTTGAGACATAGTAATGGGAATACTTCAAAATGAATAACAGAGAGAAAACAACAATAATTAAAAGTCAGAAAAAGTCAAATAAGCTTCACTGAGCTCTGAGACAGTATCAAGCAGACTAATGTGTGAATAATCAGAATATAAGGAGCAGGGTAATAGGAAAGAAAAAAATTGAAAAAATAGAACCTTATTTTTTCCCAAATTTGTAGAAAATTTTACACATAAAGATCCCAAAACATCAACAAACCCAAAGAAGAAATTTAAGAGCACCACATCTAGTCATATCATAATCCAATTGCAGAAAAACAAGGCTAAAGAGAATGTATTGAAAGCTTTCAGAAAAAAAGACACATTACTTCCAAAGGAACAAAGGTGACTATTACAGAAGACAGTTTATGAGAAATCATTAGGGTCAGAAGACAATGGAAATATATTTTTAAGGTACTAATAGTAAACTACCTTCAAGCAAGAATTTTATACCCAATAAAAATGTACTTTTAAAAGCATAAGATAAATTAAGACATTTTCATACCAAGGAAAGCCGAGATAATTTGTTGTCAACCTACCTGTCCTGTTAGAAATATTAAAGGAAGTTTTTCAGATGTAAGGAACACAATACAGGATAGAAATTTGGATCCACACAAAGGAATGAAGAGTACCCAAAAACCAACCATATGAGCAATATAAGATATATTTTTTCTAATTTTTAAATATTGTTAAAAGATAATTATATGTTTAAATCAAAACTTATTTAAAGTGTTTTGTGAAGTTTATGACATATATAAAAGTAAAAATACATGAAAACAATGTTATAATGGCCAGAATAAGGAAAATGGAAGTATACTGTTGTAAGGTTTTTATGCCATTTGTGATCTAGTGTAATATTGTTTGAAGGTAGATCATAATGAATTAAAGAGGTATACTGTAGACCTTACACCTGTCAACCACTAACTTAAAAAAACAAACAAACAAATAGTAGAGATGTAATGGAATCATAGAAAATTTACAATTAATCCAAAAGAGAAAAGTAAACAAGAAAAAGTGAACAAAGAGTATACAAATAGAAAACAAATAGGATGACAGTAGCTATAAACCCATCCATATCAATAATAAATCAAATATAAATAATGAACTCCAAACAAAAGGCATAATAGTCAGACTGGGTAAAAATAGCACGACTTAATTATATGATACCTACAAGCATTTAAATATAAATTCAAAAGCAAGGTAAAATAAAGTAATGAAAAATAGTGTGCCCACTAACAGAAAACAAAATAAACCTGGGAAATCTATATTAATAATCAAGTGAAGTAGATGTAAATAAAGGAATATTAACAGTTATAAAGAGGAACATTTTATAATAATAAAGGTGTCAGTTCATTAACAAAACCCTAACATATCAGTAGATATACACCTAATAAAAGAACTTTGAAAATAGAAGGCAGAAAATGATAGAAATGAAAAAATAGATAAATCCAAATTATAGTTGGGATTTTTCTATGCTCTTTTTTAGTAATTGTTTAAAAACAACTAGATAAAAAATTAGGAAGAATTTAGAAGAATTGAACAGTACTATCAACAAACTTAGCCTAATTGACATGTTTAAAGCACATAGTAACAGCATACTACATATTTTTTTCAAGTAAAAATGTCATGCTAGCCAAATTTTATAACATTCCAGGACCCCTAGAAATCTAAGTAAACTTAATTGAAAATTTACAGAGGACATTTCCTGGCCAAAATAGAATTAAACTAGAAACCAGAAAACAGAAGTGTACTTGAAAAAAAAATCTCAAATATTTGTAATTAAACAACACATTTCTAAATAACCTATGGGTATAAGAAGAAATCACAAAGGGATTTAGAGAACTATTTGAATTGAATGAAGATAAAAACACAAAATTACAAAATTGTGGGATGCAGGTAAACCAGTGCTGAGAGGGAAATTTGTAGCATGGCATATTTATATTTTAAAAAAGAATAAAAGTCTCAAATCTATGCTCTATTTTCTATTTTTAAAAAAATAAGAAAAAGAAAAAAACAAACGAAATCGAATGTAAGTACCCAGTAATAGGATTGCTAGGTCAAATGGTAGCTCTACTTTTAGATCTTTGCAGTATCTCCACAATACTTTGCATAAAGGTTATACCAATTTGCAGTTCCACCAGCACTGCATGAGTGTTCCTATCTCACTGCATCCACACCAACATTTGTTGTTTTAGAACTTTTTGATAAAAGCCAATCTCACTGGAGTTAAGTAATATCCCTTTGTGGTTTTGATTTGCATTTCCCTGATGATTAGAGATGTTGACTTTTCTATAATAAAGACACCTGCACTTGAATGTTTATAGCAGTACAATTCATAATTGCAAAGATGTGGAAACAATCCAAGTGTCCATCAATACATGAGTGGATTAATAAAATGTGGTATGTGAATGCCATGGAGTACTACTCAGCCATAAAAAAACAATGGCAAACTGATACCTGTTGTATTATCCTGGATGGAGCTGGAGCCCATTCTTCTAACTAAAGTATCACAAGAATGGAAAAACAAGCACCACATGTACTCACCACTAAATTGGTACTAATTGATTAACACCTATGTGCACGTATGCGAAGTAACATTCATCCATTCATCAGGTGTTGGGCAGGTGGGAGCGGGGAGGAAGGGATGGGTAAGTTCACACCTAACGGGTGTGGTACATGCTGTCTGGGGAATGGGCATGCTTGTAGCTTTGACTTTGGCAGTGCAAAGACAATTTAAGTAACCAAAGTGTTTGTATTCCTGCAATATTCTGAAATTAAAATAAAATTAAAATAAAATAAATCAAATGTAAGTAGGAGAAAAGAAAATACTAATGGTAAGAATGAAAATCAAATAACTAGAAAGTAAACAAATACTTGATAAAATCAATGAAATAAAAATCTGATTATATGAAATGATTAATAAAATTAAATAAAACTCTAACTAGATTTAACAAGGGGAAAAAATACCAATGACCAATATCAGGAATGAAAAAAAGGATATCATTACATACCCTATAGACATTAAATACATAATAAGATATTGTCACATCACAAACAACTTTGTGACAAAAAAATTGACAACTCAGATGAAGTGTATTAACTACTGGAAAGACAATATCACCTAAAGTTCACTGGAAAAGAGATAAATAACTGGAACACTGTATCTATTAAAGTTATTGAATTCATATTTAAAAACGTTCCCACCAAGAAAATTCCAGGCCCAGATAGACACAATTGTAAATTCAACCAAATATTTAAGGAAGAAAAGATACCAATTCCTCACAAACACTTCAGATAAATATAAAAAGACTTTCCAACCTATTTTATGAATATAGCATTACCCTGCCATCAAAACCAATTACAGATATTAAAGAAAAAGAAAACTACAGACTACCTCTTATGGATGTAGATGAAAAATTTCTTAAAATATTAACAAAGTGAGATCATTGATATTTCCGAAGTATAAGTCTTTATAAATAGATGGAAATTTTTTAGAAATTCAAAATTGGTTTAACATTTCAATATTGCAATGCAATTCCAACACTAACTACCCTGAGTTAGCACAGACTTCACAAGTTAAGGAAACAGTCCTCAGCAAGACTACCATGACTTCATACACTGGCCACAAATTATAGAATTCTAGGCCACCTATACTTCTGACTAACTGGCTTCAAATTCGGGGGTTTTCACTACCTCCTTGGGTTTAATAATTCACTAGCATGACTCACGGTATTCAAGAAAGCACTATGCTTCTGATTACAGATTTATTATAAAGGTTACAAATCAGGGCCAGTCAAAAGAAGAGACCCATTGGAAGAGATCTGGAAGGTTGCTGATCATGAAGATTTCAAGTTCTCTCTCTGTGGGATCAGGATGTATCATCATCCTGGCACATTAATATATTAATCAACCACAAAACTCAACTGAACCTTGGTGTCCAGTATTTTTACTGTAGGCAGATTGATGGAATCATTAGCCAGACACATGACTTAACTCAATCTTCATTCCCCATCTCTTTCCTAAAGGTCAGACTGGTAATCAACTAGTTTAAAACTCCAAACTTCTAATCTCGTGGTTGGTCTTTCCAGCATGGCTTGTACAGGAATGTTAATAACAGTTTCATAACAATAGCCCAAATTGGAAACAATCTAAATATCTATTAGCTGGTGAGTGGATAAACAAACTGTTGTATAACCATAAAAATAAAGATCAGGAACAAACTATTGATACATAATGCCATGAAAGCTTTGTGCTCTACTAAAGAAGCCAGACACTAATGACCACCTATTGTTTGATGCCATTAACATGAAATTCTATAAAATGCAAACCCACATGTAAGAGAAACCGTATTAGTGGTTGCATGGGGTCAGGGGTGGGGAGAGATTTACTACAAAGAGTCACAAGGAACATAGAGGGTGAAGAAAAGTTTCTATATTTTGATTGTGGTGGTAGTTACATGTGTGTATACTTTTGTTATGGAATTGTATACTTAAAATTCATGACAATTATTATATATAAATTATACCTCAATAAAACTAGTATTTAAAAATAAGTATGTATATGTTTGCCAATGAAAAGTCTAGGTGGAGGTATGCTACTTGTTAATATTGGTTATCTCTGTGTTCCAGGATTAGCTGTAATTTTTTTAAGTCTCACTTGCAATCATTTACTTATTCATATATTCAGAATCTATTAGTTAATTAGTCTGAGATACTCTATAAATCACTGAGGACACAATTGTTGGCAAGATCAACATAATTCCTACTTTCATGGACTATATACACAAGCTAACTGTTTCCTTCTCTGCATTTCTTAATATTGCTATAATGAACATGTTTTATTTTGTCATAGAAAGGGAGGAAATTCCTCATAACTTCATGAATTATAGTGTCTTTGGTTCTCTTTTCCTATAAATTTGCTTCTCTGATGTTCTACTCTGTGACTGTCATGGTCATCAACATATGTTCAGTATACAGAATGCATTGTGTAGATCAAATGCTGTCACCATGAAAAATAAAAAGAAATGAAAATCTGACTGCTTTCCAATATGTACTAGAGCAAGCACATGACATACTTCAAATTTTACACTAAATGAGTCAATATTGGTATTTTAAATAGTTACATAATTTATATAAGTAAATGCCCCATTTACGTAAGCTATTTGAGTGAAAACAAGGAGAAAAAAATGTGCTGGTATATCAGTATGGAATGAGTATGCTTGTTCTATATAAACTTCCTGTAAAATCACAGCCTATTTCAGCTGGATGAAGGCTTATCAATCATCTACTCTAATATTCTGATTTTACAGACTCATAATAACCTTTGAAAAGAAAGTGACCTTTTGAAGACCATAATACTCACTAATGGAGAAGTCAGAAACAGCATATCTGGGTGACTGGGTAACTCAAAATCCAGATTACACAGATGGCTAGTATTTTGGAAGTTTGGATTTACCAAGGTTTTAAATTATATGGCATGTGTGTGGCCCTATTACCACCACCACTGCCTTGTGTCTGATAGACATTATTAATCGGTCACCACACTTCCTGGCTCAACTCTGACACAACTTCAGCTTCCTTCTTAGCAGCTCTTCCCACAGTTACTACCAATAGACCAACCACTTGAGTCGAAACCCTAATGAAGCACATACACACACACACATGCACACACACACACACACACAGACACAGACACGCAAACAAACACATCCTTACGGTACGTATAGCAACCCATCAATCTATCCAAACAAGTCTTTCCTTTCCTGTCTGTGTTCACAGTCTTCACATGGAAAATGCAGATGGTAATCCCTATCCTAGCTTTGGGTAAAGATTAGATGAGACAGTATAAGTGAAAGGACTCTGGGAGTTCTGACATTAAACAGTGGTAAATATTCTCCTGTTTTTCCTATTTCTGATTTCCCTCCCTACCTCCAAGGTTTGTGTGGCTATAGGGCAATACAAGCTCAATTCTGCCAAAAATCAGCTTGAGTCTTGACTTAGGACTAAATAATCATGAAAGGAATATATTTTGTTTTTGTTTTTTTTTAATTTTAGGATTCCCTTTCCATTATATACAGTTAAGAGAAATTAGCTATAAACATGGAAGCTGAATAAGATGGTCCCAGAGAGAATACTAATTAGAAAAAAAATAACATCAAGCCATTGGATGAAAACCTTAGTGATACAAATTCCTCCTGGACATATTCCCTTATCAATCTGACCAGGTGAGCAATGATTTCATCCAGCCGTGAGCTGGAGTGGACATGGATAAGGTTGCTGCTCTTTAAGTTACTTCCTTCCAGCATGGATAATGGATTTAAAAATCACTTCTGGATCCTAAACACTGGTATTTGCAGCAACTGAGAATATCCCCAACCTCTCCTCTTAGCAAAGGTGATGCATCTGAGAACAGCCTCCTGAGTCTACCACTACACACTTAATTTGATGGCTAAAATTACACCTCGATGGAAAGGACTAAACACTAAACAAATAAGAATTAACAAAACAAAGCAAGAGGCACATAGCAAAGAGTCACAAAGAGAAACAATACTATGGGAAAACATGATACAAAAAATGACAGATGGGCAAAGCAGGCCCATTTGAAAAGATGCCATGGAGCCAGGACCTGAGAAATTTGAAAGAGCCAGCTAGCAGAAGAACCTAAGAAGAGATTCTGGAGGCTGGAAGGAGCTTGGTCCAGACAAAATTCCTGGTGGGGTTGAGGGTAGAGAGCACAGGCAGCTAAGAGGGTTAGGTTGGACAGTATGAGTGAGAGGCATCCATGGTTTGAGATGAGGCAGGGCTATTATTTAAATAGAGCCTCTGACAAGGTGATAGGTGTTTGGGTTTTATTCTTCTAAACTGTTATAGGTAGGCTTTGACAGTTTGCAAAAGGAACACGGAGTCCATAGCTCTGGAAAGAAGGGATATGGGAAATGAGCTTTATAAAAGATGCAAACTCTTGGTTTGTCTGCAAAACTTCAGTGAGAGTACAAACTCCTCTTCCAACATTGCTGGTTTGAACCCAACAGGTCTGCGTGGGCTCCCTGTAATCACATGGAAATGTAGACACATAAAATAAACATCATTCCCCTTTCTCTTAACAAGGTCTGTGCGTGCTACCTTTAATAAAAGGCTTGGCTTAGCTTGAAGACGATTAATTGTAGCTACTCGGAGGACGGGACATGTTGTGAGTGAATTAATGTGCTTCAAGGGCCCTGTGTGTCTAACTTTTCATGTTGTCTAAATTTGTAACCTGTAAGACTGCATTTCCGTAAGTTTTGAAATGCAATGTGTTCTGTGACACTCGGAACTCTATCAGGATGAAAAGAGCTTTAGAAAGTAAGATGTTATTATTGTATTTGCCTTCACATGAGAAAATAGTCAAAGGAAGACAAACAGAGGGTGAAAAAAAAAGATCCTATATAGATTAGCACTCCCACACACCCTGCAACCTGGGGGGGGGGGGGGGGGGAAGAAAAGAGAAGCAAAACCAGAAAATCTGGCATAAGAATAAACCTTATCAAAGACTGAACACTACAATCAGTTCTCTATGTGCGGAAAGTTTTACCTTTTTGAACCCCAGAGAAGAAAATTATACTCACTAGAGGAAGAAAAAGAGTTATTAACAAATCAGTTATCTGATGCTTAAATAATACAGCTGCTAAAATGAGCCTTCTAAGTAAACCTACAGTGGAGCTAATTAGTTCAGCATTTTTCCAGTAACCTCATCTCCCTTCCCTTCAGCTTTTTTTTTTTTAAATGATGGGCTCAAACTATTAACACATAACACCAACTATGTGATAAAGCAAGTATTTTAAGGAAATAAATTTGATAGGTTGGTCTTTAAATCTAACTGCTCTTTAAATAGTAGGTAAACTTGGCATTTTCATTAAGGATTCTGAGCAAAGCCCTTTTCAGGAAATTGGCAACCTTGAGTTCTAGAATAGGCTCTGCCGTTTACTGCCTGTCTGACCCTAGACTCACCATTTAATCTCTCTGAACCCTGGTTCTGCCATCTCTACAATGAAGATATTAATACCTACCCAGCTTGTCTAGTAGGTTCATCAGATAAACCATTACAGAGGCAAATATCTGAAAGTTAAGTTCAATATGCATACAATGACTATTTTACAAGGAAAGTAATATAAAAACAAGGTTGCATGCTAAACTTATGCGGTCCGATATAGTAGCCACTAGCCCTACGTGGTTATTGAGAATTTGAAATATGGTCATTGTAATGAAGAATTTTATATTTAGTTTTATTTAATTTTCAATACAGTCATCCGTCAGTATCTGAGGGGGATTGCACCCTACGGATACCTCCTCAGATGCTTAAATCCTTTACATAAAATGGGGTAGTATTTGCACATCCTCCTGGATACTTTAAATCATCTCTGATTATTTATAATACCTAATACAATGCAAATGCTACGCAAATAGTTATACTGTATTATATTATATATGTATTATTTTTTATTGTTCTACTTTTATTTTTTATCATTTTTTCTTCTGAATATTTTTGATCTGAGGTTAGTCTAATTTGTGGATGCTGAACCCCGTGGATACAGGGGGCCAACTGTAATTTAAGTTTAAAATTAGAAGTTGATAATTCAGTTAATGGAAAAACTTTAAGTATGATTGGAAACTTGGGTCTATGAATCTACATTTTCAATTATATAAATTTTATGAAATCTAAATTCAGATCAAGTTATTCAATGGAAGTTCAGAGTTTGAACTGAGGCATGCTTTGAGTATAAAATAAACACTTCATTTTAAAAATTTAGTATAACAAAAGGAAACTATTTCATTAATAATTTTTATATTGATTACATATTGAAATGAGAGTATTTTGGATATCATGGGTTAAATAAAATGCATTATTAAAATTAATTTCACCTGTTTCTTTTTTTTAATGTGGCTATATTATAATAAAATTTAAAATGAACTGTGTGGCTTGCTTTATATTTTTCTTGGACAGCTCCTGGCTAATCTGGTACAGGGCCTTCAGTGAGCTAGGTTAAACATGCAAATGTTTTCACAACTCCAGAAAAATGCATCCTCCCCATTTCTTGAAAGGAAACAGACTAGGGGAAATTAAGCATAAACTTGGCATAAGCTTGTACAGCCACAAATGTGCAGCTGCGATCTGAATTTATGACTTGAAAGCCCCTGTTTTCTTGTAACATCAGACTGATGTGTGCAGCATGCCAGTGGCTGCTATAACTGGAAAAGAACATGCTGATAGAGTTTTGGTCTGAGAACCAGCAGGTCTGAGTGCCAAGCCAGCTTGGCCACCGAGTCTCTCTTAGGACCTGCCTGGGGACAGAGCCTGTCTCTCCTTAAGCCTGTTTCAGGCTCTGTCTAATGAGGGTGATGT
This sequence comes from Eulemur rufifrons, assembly GCF_041146395.1. Classification (NCBI taxonomy): domain Eukaryota; kingdom Metazoa; phylum Chordata; class Mammalia; order Primates; family Lemuridae; genus Eulemur; species Eulemur rufifrons. The sequence goes on from NC_090989.1 coordinate 272,149,168, forward strand.
CCTAGAAAAATGTTTTATAAGTGAGCTCTATGTGTCACTGGTAGAAACATAGTTGGTTTGAGGAGGTGCATAGAGACTGTACAGCTACATATAGCTATTTATAACTATTCAATATATTATGATTATAGTAAAAGAGTTATATATTTATTTTACATGGAAAAAATACATAATGCACATACCATGCTCATGTTTTCAAAGGTATTGTTTTCCTTCAAAAATAAACGACTTCAGAAAGCAGAAGGTTGTAAAGAAAATGAATCACAATGAGTGCAGTGGTAGCTACAACAAAGATTGTGAGGTGATATGCAAATACCTGAAGTTTGGGAAATCACTTTGGAAGACGTCCACTGTTTCTTTGAGCTCAGATATTGCAGAGTTATTTGATTAGGAGAGACAACTTCTCCCTTGGAATGAATCCTCTGTGTAAGACATGGTAGAAAGTACAGATGGGGCAATGGGGCCTCTGCTTTGTCTCAGCCAGAGGAGGACTAGGATGTTCCTCTCCTCATTGCACGTGCAGATTCAGGAAGGCATCCTAGATCGCACTCTCAGCTCTTGGCCGGGCATGGAAGAATGGGAGAATGTAGGCATGCCATGAGGCAGGGGGAGAGAACTTGCGGGCTCTACTTTCCCAGTGTGGACACCCTGTGGCTTCAGTGTGAAAGTCTGGAGTCCAGTGAGCCCCAGGCACATCACAAAGCACATGTTTGTTTAAAAAGAACCAGGGTAGCAGGCTCATGTCCTCTGCAACGTAAACGGCATCCAGCATTCATTCCTACAGCCGGCAAATTCAGATCCCGGCACAAGGAGTTCCAACTGTGCCCACTGGACACCTATTCACAAAGAAATTTAAATAGTAATCAGGGCCTCAGCATCTGCACCCTGCTAGCATGTTCTCGATGCAATTGTTACACACTCTTCCAGGTTCTACACATAAATCAATTTTCATGACAGCAGGGTACAGCGAAAAGAGCCCTGGGCAGGAGGCAGAAGCCCAGGTCTTCTACCCTGCTCTCTTACCAATTAGTGCTGCGACCTTTCTCTACACACATTCGCTGGGCACCTGGTATGTATCAGAGGCTGCGTGGACTCCTGGAGTAGCCACAGTCAAGGGTGGGCGGGACCTGCTCTCTGGCTGGGTGCTGCTCTTACTGCCTGATCTCGGAGAAAGGTAATTAAATGAATTACTACAGAGTAAGTCATGTCAGTCTCTGGCCTTGTTTTCCCTCCTTGATACTGATGGGCTGTATTAAGTGTTCTGTGGAGTGGGCTCTTTCAGTCCATCCATTCATTCATTCATAAATACTGTTTTTGGAATTCCTACTATGTGCCAAGCACTTTTCTAAGTTCTCAAGCTGCACTGTCCAATATGATAGCCACTAGCCATATGTGGCTTTGGCACACGGAAATAGAACTATCCTAAACCAATTGTGCTGTTAAGTATAAAATGTACAGCAGATTTCAAAAACTTCATATGAAAAAAGGAATATAAAATATCTCATTAATACTGTTTTCTATTGATTCATGTTGAAATGATAGCACTTTTGATATATTCATTCAAATAAAATACATTATTAAAATTATGCTCATGTGTTTTACTTTTTTAATGTGACTACTAGAAAACTTAAAATTACACATGTGGCTCACATTGTATTTCTGCTGAACAGAGGTGCTACAGAGATGTGGCCGCGAGCAAAAAAGACAAAAGTCCCTCAAGGATGGAGCCCATACGAGAGCAGTGGTTTGCTCATTTCAGTGTCTGGCCAGCTGAGGAACACGGAAGTTTTCTCTGGCAAGGCCTCGTGTCAACATGCACATGTTTGCATCTGAGGGTCATGAAAGGAGGGGGGAAATCAAGTCCATAAATTTGATTTTTGTTCCCTCTAAGCCACTAACTGCCTTTGTGGCCTTGACTAGGTCATCCCAACTCTGGGCCAACATCCCCCACACCCATACAGTAAGAGGCGTCAACATAACAACTCCTAAGGCCCTTCCTGGGTCTGAAATCCTGTGCAACTAGAATGATGAAACTCAGGCCCAGAATGCGCATTGAAACATCAGCCTTGAGTTACCTTCTGATTTATTGGAATTCATTAGGCGACATTTTAATACATCCCTCCTCCTTCCCAGAGGGGTGTTTAGAGAAAAGTAGAGGAGTGGGGGATCCTCAAAACATATTGCGTCAAACTTTAAAAGTAAAAACCCCCAGAGAAGGGGGAAGGCTGCATCTTTCAAGTGAAGGCAAGAGTTGCTGTACTGCCTCCAAGCTGCCTGGTGGTCTTCTACGGACATCCCGTAGGAGACTGTGGTTAGGATAATCCCTCAGAGATCACAGAAGGCAGATGAGAAGAATGTTTGCTCAGTTCGCAAGAGAACAGCTTTGGGTATGACCTGCAACCAAAGCAGGGCTTTGGCAAACCAGGTGGCAGCCTGCAAGGCACTGTGTAAGGGGTCCCAGGCAGGGCCTAGCCCCTGGGGCACAGTGGGCCATTCAGCAGGCAGCTTCATGTTCATGGAATGCCTCAGGTTTTTGACATTTTCTACACATGAAGTTACACATAAGTCATTTGAGAGTGTGTGTGTCTGTGTGTGTGTGTGTGTGTGTGTAAAGCATTAACTTTTCCAGCCAGTGTTTATACTTACTAGATAGGCTGCCATTTAGTTTCCACACTGGGTATTTATCCCTTTGCTATATGGTCTCAGCTCCCCCACCCAGTACCTCTCAGAGGGGCTGGTCCTAGAAGAGTAAAGTTTCCAACTCTCCAGGCAGCCAACACTCCACACTTAACAGAGTCCTTCTAGGTGTGATTAAGACATTCAAATGCAAATACCACTGATAAAGGAACACAATGCTGGGACATCCACACTGGGCTACAGTGGAGAGATTGTGTAGGGATAAGAATCAAGAAACCTGGGCTGGCTTTGATGACTTTAAGTAAATCTGTCTCTGGGCCATGGTTTAGTCATTTGGAAAACAAGGGTTGGGTGAAGTCTAAATTCATTTTATTGTATTCAGCTTTGAATACACATTCAAACTGCCAGAGGTAAAGTATTTAACTCAGAACCAACTAGAGTTAGGTCACCAGCTCCTCTGCTTTGGAGTGAACCGAGGCTTTCTGATGAACTGGTTGACTATATTAAGAGCTAGGAGGTCACTGTAAGGGAAAGCAGTGAAACAAGTGTCAGAGAAGGGAGGCTCACTGTATTAAAGGAACAGTGAGTGAATTGACCATGGCGGCCAGACAGTCCAGGGCAGTGCAGTTTGGTAGAGAGATCATGAGAGCCACATATGTAATTTTAAATTTTCTAGCACCTACATTTTAAAAAGCAAAAAGAAAAGAAAAGCAGGTAGAATTAATTATAACCATATATTTTATTGAAACCAATAATAAGGTAAGTCTATAATCAAGATATGTCATCTAAATTTATTTTAATCACATTCAAAAAGCAAAAATGGGTTAACTTTCTTTTAATGATACATTTTATTAACTCAAAGCACCCAAAATATTAACATTTAGCAAGCAAACAATTAAAAAATACTAATGAGACATTTTTAGATTCTTTTTCTGTATCTTGGTCTGTAGAGTCAAGCGCATACTTTTCCCTTACATTACATTTCACGTTGAACCAACCACATTTCAGTTGCCCGATAACCACACGCGGCCAGTGGCTGCCAAGTTGTACAGCACCGGGCTAGACCCTGTGGCTTGGGCCATGTGCACCTAGTGCATCACAGGAGAGTCTGTTAGCAAGACAGGATCTCAGGCTTCCTCCCAGACCGACTAAGTCAGAATCTGCATTTTAACAAGATCATTAGGTGATTTGTTTACCCATTAAAGCTTAAGAAAGTCCCCTCCTGTCCCATAGCCATGGACAGCATTCCCCTGCACTAACATAACAGCCTCTTGACTCAGTCCCTTAAGCCCTTCTAGACTTGGCCACTTCCTACTTTGCTGGCCAATTTTCCACCAATTTACCCACTGGTCACAACGAACTGCTCTTGGTGACTCAAATCAGCATGTCCTCTTACACTTCTGAGTATTTGTACATGTTATTACTTCTAGGAATTTTCTGCACCACCTCCCTGCTTCTCATAACTGAGTCCTATTTGAATGTCAGCTTTGATGTCATTTTCCTAGGGTCATTTCCATAACCCATTCACCCACATCCCCACAACTTTTTTAGTCTCTTGTATTTCTCTGTTCCTTCATTTTCTGTTACGATTTAATGATTATAGAGATTTCTGCTGGACAGGAAGATCCAGGATGCCGTGGATATCATATGGCTTAGTCACTGCTTTATTCCGAGCATCCAGCACAGAACTAGCACAGGGTAGGTAGTGGGGGTTCAATATATTTTTGTTGGAAGAGAATGAGAAAAGATGAAAGGTAGGAAGGCAAGAAGGGAGGAAGAAAGGTAGGTCCCCTCCCCCACAATGTGAAACTGAAACAATGTAACACTAAAAACAGGAGCCAGAGCTTGGGGAAGAAAAGGGAACCAACACAAACTAAAGGCTAGTGTGCCACGTACAGAGGCCAGACCACGTGGATTTAAGGGCCAGTCATCTGGACAAGTCTCATCACTTCTCCAAGCTTCAGTTCCCTCAACTATGCATGGGGATGATAGTGTCTAGATCAGGTGGCAGTTGTGAAAATTAAGTGAAAAGAGGCATTTGCAAGGTATCATAAACTATAAAGTGCTATAAAACAAGAAAGAATTGTTCATTTCCCAGACTTTGCAACCTCTCACCAGCTTCTCTCCGGGCACTGAGTTTCATTTTCCACTTGAGTTTAGAAGTCAAATATTTAGCTGTGCTAATGGGGTATTGGATCTTTTTATTATGGCCCCACCACTCAGTGTGTGCAGCTTTGCCGAGATAATAAAAGATGTTAGACCTGGTCTCGCAGCTGCTTAATGCAAAAATGCTATGGGAACACACCTGGGGTGCGACAGCGAACGGAATCAATGGTGAAGTCAGCCATGTCCCCAGCAGAGATAAAAGCATTAATATCCTATTTCACCCTCAGCCCACACTAGCATGACGTTGATTAAAATTATTTTCTGCAAGTTGACTTTTTTTTTTAAGAAAATTTGTAAAGGGGTGTGTGTGTGTGTGAGAGAGAGAGAGAGAGAGAGAGAGACAAATTTTAACAGGAGTTGGATTTGTTACCTCTGCTTGATCTAGTTTTGATGGCATGCATTTCACAATTCCATAGCTTGGCTGGGCCTGGGTGAGGTTTTGTTAAAAGCACTGCCCCCCTCTGTCTTCTCCTGTACTAATGTGTGTGTTCGTGTGTGTGCATGTTTGCCTGTTGGCTCAAGCCTGCTTGATGTGAGATACAACAGAAAGCCTCTGTTGCTGAGTTGATGTCTGTGATAAGAAAAGGTGCAGGTGCGGGTGAGTGTGCCTGGGCTCTGTGTGGGCACACACACATGTAAACATACGGGGAGTGTAGGATGTGTATGGACATGGGTGATAACTGCTAAGGGGACTATCTGATGTGGAAGAGGTGAATTATGTATTAGGTGGCAGGAGGTGTGTGCCATAAAATGTGCATCTCTGTGTGGGAAGCATAGTCCAAGCGTGTGAGGTCTTGTATACAGAAGGAGTGGCCATTGGGAGGGAGGCATGTGTGGGCATGTGTTTGTGCCCAAGACTGGTCCAAGGGGGTATGTGTGTGAGTCCACAGATACTTACTGAGCATTGATAACAATCAGTCAAGGTGCTTGTGGCTCAATGTAGAATATAAGGTTATGAACAAGACAGCTGAAGTCTCTGCCCAAGTCCATGGCAGGGTTCCTCAGCCATGGCACTGTTGAATTTGGAACCAGATAATCCTTTGTTGGAAGGACTTGCCCTGTGCATTGTAGGGCATTTAGCAATTATTCCTGGTCTCTACGCAGGGATAGCATCTCTCAGTTGTGACAACCAAAAATGTCTCCAGACATTGCTAAATGTCCCTTGGGAGCAAAATCGCCATATAATGACAATCACTGGTCTATGGGGAAAGGTGGATACTAAACACAAAATTATAAAATTGATTACATAGGCAACTACGTGTCCGTGAGAGAGAAGCGCAGGCAGCTGCCAGAGTGTCATACTGTCAGGGGTGAGGGTTAGGAAAGGCCTCTAGGAGGAATAGGGTGGACAAATTGGGCACAAAAGATGAGTATAACTCAGCTGGGTGAAGCGAGCAGGAATAAACATTCCAGAGAGACAGAACAGTGAGTGAAGAAAGAGCATGGCATTCAAAACAAAACCAAACAAAAAACCAGGAAGGAGACCCCTGCTGGAGTGGAATGAATAGGTTTGGGGAAAGGAAAGCAATGAGACCAGCTGCTGGGGTGGGACATGAGCTCTCTGTCACTAGAATATGGCAGCAGAAAAGGGGTCAGAGGACGTGGGCTCTGGCTGGTGGCACTCCAGGAGTCACTACGGTTCTGAGAAGGCTCTGGGTCTCTGAAAGAATGTTGTCATTGCGGGGACAGAAGTGCAGAGAAAGGCTGCATACCCTGCTTACACCTGAGGCTCCTGCTCAACGAAGGGGACTTAGGGCAGAATGGAGTCGGCCCCAGCTGGTCAATGAGATCTTTGCGAGAGAGCAGCTGGTTGCATTTTTACGGAGAGTGAGAATTGGGCTTTTCGGTAGAGAGCATTTCCACTTACCTTTGAGGTACACCTGGGGTCCCAGCCATTTCTCAGGCTCACCCACCGAACTGTACAAACACCCTCCACACACACACACACACACACACACACACAACTTCACCTACTTACAATGAATCAATCAATAATGGACAGCATAAAATACATTGAGACCTAGGTCAGGCTGACCTCAGGGTCCATGTTCACATGCCTCTGTCTCCCTGGGAAGAAGTACATACATGACATCTGCAATGGGGTCAGTCCCCTCTTCATAAACTTGCAGCCACTTGCAGAGCTTTGCCAGTGTCCCTGCCGTGCGGTGTTCACCCCTGATCCAGGCTCCACAACATCACCAAACTTGCCAGCCAATGTCCTGCTTAAAATCAGCCCTCCTCCCATAGGGCTCAGAAAAAGACAGCCTCCTCAAGGGGATATCAAGTTTCCCTCTGCACTCTTCTGCCATCTCTGTTGCCTCGTCTCAGCTGCCATCAGAATAGCAGTTCTCTTATATCTTCAAGTCATTGCATATGCCAATCCCTCATCCCCATCTCTAGGAATTCCCTGGACCAATTTCCTCCCCTTCCTTTGCTTTGAGAACCCCTTCTTGTCTTTAAAGGCTTAGCTCATTTGTCACCTCCTCTGGAGTTTTTCTTGATCAACCCCAAGACTTGAACAAGCACCTCTTTCCTCCCTCCCCAGCCCAAAGTATTTTACTCTCTGCTTGCCAGGACCTGGTGCTTCCAGCACCCAAGCTCATGGCACCCTAGATTCTAGACTTCTCCAGGACAGTGATTTTCTCTCTGTCTCCATAGCCCACAGTGGACGCTCAAGAGACTTTTTTTTTTTTTTAATTCGACTCTTACACAGCCCTCTCAAAAGTGCCTTCACTGTCTTTATGAGAGTGAACCTACTGCCAGGTTAGGCACTCTTCGAAATCATCAGCCCCATTCAACAGAGAGAATGGCGTGGGGTGTGAGGGTTGGGGCAGAGGGAGAAGGCAGGAAATGTGTGTTTGAACAAGTGACCAACAAATCTTACCAGGGTAGAGTCTATCATTTGTCTTTGTTGATTTGTTCCCACCCACTAGAACTAGAAGAGGGGTGAGCCAGTCTATCAATTCTGATTTCCAGGAAGAGGGAACCACTAGAGCTCATTCAAGTTTGGGGACTTTCTTCAAGGACCCACGATGGGAAGCCCAAGGACTGTTGACTGTCCCAGCTTCAAGATGGCAGACAATGCAGTGATGCAGACAACTTAAACTTCTGAGGAGCAGTCAAGTTCTCCTCTATTAACCTAATTAGTCTGTTTCTCTGACTGCTCTCAACTAGCCAAATTCTTTCTACCCTTCCAGTTCCAAGTGTCATAGAAGAAATCTGATGTATTCAGCTCACCTTCCCAGGAGAAGCCACTTCATGCTTCACTACCAGCCAATGAATTGGTATCAGGTGAATATGCATGGTCCCTTCTGATACCAGGTGACTATGCCTGGTCCAACTAGGGAGTACATCTATCCAAAACAGTAGGGCACTGTGAGAGGGGCAGTTTTATCTAGAAGGGGAAGTTGGGAATAGCAGACACAATAACCAATAGCAGCCCGGTTAACCTCACAAGGATAAGGCAGGTTCAGTAAGTTGAAGCTTGGAATAATTCCCACCACTGCAGAGCAAACACTGAGGACCACATCCCACATTTGGAAGGACATTGCTTCTCAGGGATAAAACACAGGAGTGAGAGGCTGGGGTAACATGCAATGGGATCAACACAGTGGGCTTTAGGTTTATATTGTGAGGAATTCAACGTCAAATGTGCTTGTGGGCATTTGGTGTGTTTATGATAAAAATTACCATGGCCTGACACCATGTATCTTCAAAGTCTGGACCACATTCAATGGCAAAAAGAGTTTATCAAACTGAACCAAATTCCTTAATGGCTGTTTAGATCTACCTTCTCTATCACAAGCTTGTAAGATCCTTGAAAGGAAGGCTGTGCTCTGTTCATTCTGTTATCACCTCATTAACCCAGCACAGGGCATGACAAATAGTGGGTGCTCAATAAATGCCCACTGAATATGTTTCTAAAAATCACACCACACACACATACCTCTGGGTTATCCCTAATACCCACTGAGAATATCAGTTCTGGAGTCCGTTGCCCAGGTACAAATCCAGGTCTGCTACGTAGTAGCCATGTGACCTTGAACAAATTACTCACTATACCTGAGTCTCATTTTTAAAGTGGGAATAATAATCCCTACTTTATAAGGCCATGGTGTGTCCTAAGTGAGTTAACACATGGTAACGTATTTAACGCAGTGCCTGACAGATAATAAATGCACACTAAATTTGTATTATGCTTATTTTCCCTCATGTACGAACACACTCTACAAAAAGTTCCAAATATACATGCAGCAATCCAGTAATTATTTTTAACTCCTGCTTTGTTTATCTGGAATGGTTTCAAAGCATTTCTTTGTTCCAAAACTCTCAATCAATTGATAGCTTCCTAAGCAGAACTCAAATGGTCCAAGGTATTGCTCGTGAGCTGACACAGAACTGCTTGCTCATGTGTAAAGGTCTTTTTGTTCTTATTTTTTTTCACAGCTTCTCCTGAGTATTGATTTTCTGTGGCAGCCGTGGATGGTCTTCCGGAGGCTCCTGCCACAGTCTGCATTTGTGTACGTGGTTTGGGCACCAAACCCAGACACAAGGCTGCCCCTGCATCTGGCACGCCCTTCGCCCATCCCGACCCTGAAGATATCCCAAACGTTACATGCCCCAAGGATTGTGACAATAAAGAGGAGGGAAGAATGACAATGAAGATTAAGAAGAACATATACTGAGCTTTTACTATGTTCCAGGTAGGTCCTGTGCTGATGGCTCAATAGAAATGAATAAGACATGGAGCCTCCTGGGTGGCGCTCACAGTGTGATCATGGCATGGTGAGGGTTTTGGCAAAGAGACGTGACACAGAAGAAGGGACATCTTGTTCTACTGATAGGGTCAGAGAACACTTCACAGGAGAGCTGGCGCTTGATCTGAGCCTTGAAGGGTGATTCATGCACGTGATCATTCATTCATTTTGTCATTCATTAATTCACCCATGTATTGAGCACCAATTTTTGTGTTGCGCTTTTGGCTAAACACTGGGCACATAGAAATGAGCAAATTTGATCCATGCACCCTGCCAGACACACAGTCTATAGGTGAGTGGAGGGAGACACACAAGTGACATTCAGGTACAATGCACAACACAATGATTGCAGAAATTGGTGCATATTCAAAGTGCATTTGAGTAATTCATGGAAACAGTACCTAAGTCTGCATGTGAGGATTAAGGGAGACATCATAGAGAAGGTAATATTTGAGCTAAATTAATAATAAAAATAAGTCATTTGCCAAGTACTGTCCTGTACTGAATCCCCATAACAACCAGAACAGTAGGAAATAGTCTCTCCTTTGGACAGAGGAGGCAACTGGAAAGTAACAGAGAAGCTGAGTAACGTGTCAAGGACTGTATGTAGTATGTGGGAAGCCAGTATTCAGTATATCAAAAAGCCAGTACCAGGTCTGCTAGATGTCAAAATCTTGGCTCCTAGCTGTTCTCTAAGCTCCTGAATTTCCCTGAAACTCAGGAGATAATCAAAGTAGAGGGAATTCCAGGCAGAAGGAACTTCACATACAAAGGTAGAGAGATGTGGGAGATCCAGCAGATTTGGGAACCCATCGCCCATTGTTGCTGGTGGAGAGGAGGTTGGATGGCAATGAGGGCTGAAGGACACAATGCAGGAGATGGGGTGGGGGGCATTCATGTAGGGGCCTTTTTTGCTGCATTTAAGACTTCGGGTTATATGCCATCAAGTACAGGGAGGCACTGAAAGACTTTGAGTAAGACCAAGATAAGACCAGATCTGACCATGGAAAGACGGATTAGGGCAGAGGCTAGGAGCTTTGAATGCCAAGCTTAGGGGTGTTTGCAGTTATGTGTAAAAGCATTGGCAAGAGTTAAAAGAAACCCTCCTTTACCTTTCTTTCTTTATCTAACCCTGTCAGTCTAACCCACTGAAATGGAAGGCTTTGGAGTTTATTTGATTTCAGGAAATGATATATTCTTTATGTCTTTTTTCTCTGTCTCCCTATCTTCATTTTCCCCCTAGACTGTATATCGTTGCATGCAGTGGCCTGCAGGTTCTCAGTTTTCACCGAGAAATGTACATTTGGGTTTGCTGGGCCTGTAAAACCTGAAATTAACCAGTGTCATATCTTTCACGCCCTCCTCCCTGCTCACCCAGGAGCCCAAATTAAATTTCACACTGAACAATCTGAGCAGCTGACATGCTCCACGGACAACCAGCACATGGCTTTCATGGCCACAAGGTGGATGTCTCTGTCACCAGGCTCCACATCAACTCTGCTGCCTCTGTTTTGATGGCAAAATTTAGCTGATTTTGGACTTGGTCTCAAGCTGCCATCAACTCCCCCAGGACCAACACGATCTGTCCCAGCGTATACTCCTGAGTGTTTGCATAGTCATTGACCCCTTACAGAGCAGCATTCATGCAATCCTGTAGAACAGGGAATGTCATACACACCTTGCAGATTGGGAAACCAAGCCTCTGAGAGGTAGCCAAGGCCGGACAGTGAGCTCAACACGCTCTCCACGAAGACAGTGGTCTTTTGGACGCATGGCAACTCCCCACGACACCTTCAGATAGGAGGCGTGTAAAGGTAGCAAGGAAAAACCTAATAAAAAGTCTGTCTCTTGGTAATTTTTTAAAAGTAGAAGTTGTCACTATTTCCTCTTTCAATCTCTTTGTTTTGGACCTCACCTTCTTTTCCAATTTTACAAGACCCACATCATCGTTATTACCATGGCCCTTGAAATATCTTTCTCTCTCACTGTTTCCAAATTCAGCTCCACAAAACTCCTTGCCCCCTAACGCCACCGACTTGCACTTGGCACCCGTGATGCTTTTCTCCAGAACATCCATCTGTCCAGGACAGTTTCATCTTCAACCTCAGCTAAAATTTCCCATCCATAAAAATGTAATTTCTTATCATCATAATTAATCTCTCCCTATGCCACGTTCCTATGGACTTCTTACAATACACAGGTTGCCGTGTATTTCGGTCTAACCATGCTGCCCGAGGCCAGAGACTTTATGGAGTCCGTGCTGGATCTTAATGCAAAGCCATGTTTTGCATACAGCAGTCACTGGTGTGTGCTGTACCAGATGCACCAGATCAAAAAATGTTACTGTGTTTTATCTTTCAGCGCCTTTCTGTATGAGAGTATCTAAGTTGGTTTAACAGAGGACCCTGGTATAGACAGTTAATCTCATGAATAAACCTAGCGAATGCATTTGATAGGTGCTAATGAGTATGATTTTTCCAGGATTTGTTTATATTTTATGTTGCAACAATAAGTAGATAAACTTCGAGGGCAGAGAGGGTTCAGGGGGAAAAAAGGGAGAGAAGACAAGCCTTTCTAGTGGTGCAGAAAAATCACACTAAAAGGCAATTTGAGTTTGTCTCAAAAATGTGATGCCTTCTACACTGTTCTTCTTCAGATAAATTCTCCTTCAAATACTGTTGCAACTTCTTCTGAAGCAAGGAGATCATTATAAGTCATCCCCTCTTATGGTGGAATCTCATTGTGAGACAAACTACCTTAATTAAGTCTAAATTCACATATCTTCTTCCACCTAGTGGTCCTGGTTCTGTCCTCTGGAATTCCATTTAACAAGCCTAGGTCTTCCTTCCATAAGACACACTTTCTGATATCTAAAGACAACTCCCATTTTTCACTTTCTTTACTCCACGTATTCTACAGACAGTCACATTGAGTTTCCCATGAAAGAGGAAAAGGATTTCCCAAGTACTGTGATCTGAATGTTGGTGTTCCCCCTCCCCCAATTTCATATGTTGGAACCTAATGCCCAGTGTAATAGTATCAAAAGTTAGAGGTTTTGGGAAGCGATTAAGTCATGAGGACTCCACCCTCACGGATGGGTTTAGTGTTCTTATAGAAGAGGATTGGAAGAGCTCCCTCGACCTTCTGCCATGTGAGGACTCTGCAAGAAGATGCCATCTATGGGGAATGGGTACTCGCCAGGTACTGAATCTGCAGCAACCTTGATCTTGGGCTTCCCAGCTCTAGAACTGTGAGTAATCAATTTATGTTATCTAAGGTATTTTTGTTATAGCAGCAAGAATAGACTAAGACACCAAGAGTACAGAAAGTTAGAGCCGTAACCTTTATCCTGGTGGCCTTTCCATTATACCACAAGGAGTATAATGCTTTATGTGCCAAGTTTTATGTGCCAATGTGGATAGGCTGTATTACCCAGTTATGCAATTAAACACTAATATAGGTGCTTCTATGAAGGTATTTTGTAGATGTGGGTAACATGTACAATCAGTTGCTTTCAAAGGAAGTGATCCTCCATAATCTGGGCCTCATGCAATCAACTGAGGACCTTAATAGTGAGATTGAGGATTTTCTGAAAAAGAAGAAATCCCACTGGTGGACTATAGTTTCTACCCTAGAGTTTCCAGTCTGCTGGCCAGCCTCACAGATAGAGAAATAGAGGGGTGCAGGTGTGTGCACGTGTGTGTGTATGTGTAGTACTGGCTCTGCTTCTAGCCTGCTTCTGCTACTTCTGTGCTTGAGCCCTGAATAATACAAGCTTTACGCAAAGACTTGATTATATGGGGGATATTTCAGACCTCAAGATGGGATTAGAAGTTGAAACATTTATGGAAAGGGAGGCTTTTAACTCCTCTTACCTGCTGCTATGTAGGAAGCTGTTTCCTCTAAGCCCAGGGCTGGCCATGGCCACATTGCTGTGCTGGTGACTTTCTGTCCATCATACTAGAGCCCCATGCATTCATGGGTCATGTGGGAAGGGGGAGCCTTGCCTTCCCCATGCTCTCAGGAGAGCAGCTAGCTCTGGCTCCTTCACAAGCAGGCCCTTGTCTCTTCCTTCTGCTGCACCAGGCTGCATCTGGGAGAAGGAACACACCAGACTGCATTTCTCCCCCAGGCTAATGAGATATATCAGATGCAGGTGATAGTTGGGTCAGGCAAGCACCTGCTCTTCTGGGGCCTGAGGCTTTCTACTAACCTAGCAAGGAATTTGCTGCTACAACTTTTGCTGCAAAGGTTAGCTAAGAATTCTTCGCAGGGGTTCAGACTTGGGATGCTTTTAAAACTGCCTCGGGAGGTCAATAAGTGCAGAATTCACTGGGGTTGGGGGTGGAGGGAGGAGAAATCAGATCCTGGAATCAGCTTCCTTATGGCTGAGAGGCAGTTGAGTGGAGTGGTAAGAGCCTGTTTTTGTGCTGGACTGCATAAGATCTAATTTTGGATCTCTTACCTATTAGTTTTGTGACTTCGTTAAGACTCAGCTTCTTCCTTTGTGAAACAGTAATAAAAACGCAACTTCCTTATAAGATTGCTATAAAGGATAATTAACACATGCAAACACACACAGCACCTGTAAGTACATATAACACGTAAATTTCCTGCACGTAAGTGCTAGATAAATGAGCATTATTTTGTTACTGTTCTTTTCATCCTTAAAACATCTGACTGATGTTTCATTTGTTCTCAGCCATGATTAGAAACTATTGCCCTTAGCAGATAGGAGGAGGATGAAGAGCATGAGCCTTATCACCATGTGAACTAGTGTCTCACCCTCTTTGTGACTTTGAGTAAGTGATTTGACTGGTGTTTCAGTTAGTTCAGAAGAATATGGGCATAATAGTCCCTAAGACACCCGTACATAATAAGTATGGAAATGGGCACCAGAGTGAAGCTGCAGGGTTTGAAGCCCAGCTCTGCTACCTGATAGCCCTGTGGCCTTAGATAAGCAATTTAACCTCTCTTTGCTGCAGTTTCCTCATTTATAAACTGAAGATAACAGTGGTGCCTATCTCACAAGGCTGTTGTAGGGATTAAATGGATTAATATGTATAAAACGCTTAGAAGAGTGCCTAGCACTGAGTAAGACCCTGGTGAATGGATACACTTTGAGAAAGGATGGGATAAGAGAATGCCATTAAACATCTGGCACTCAGCAGGTGCTCACAATATCAATAATAACAATAAGGATAACATCATCAAATCCTGATTTCTGCAGACCTGACACGCTGTCTATAAGGTAAGGGTCATCTCCAGGTCTTGTCTGTTTAAATCTGTTTTAACTTTCTAGAAGATTAATCTGGCTGAGACTCAACTCCAAGTGACTTTTCTGTTAAAATAACAAGTCTTCAGTAACTTCCATCTACAGAATAAAATTCAACTTCTGGGCTTTCTAAACCTCCACGATCTCTCCCACAGCGAGCTTTTGCAGCTCTATCTTCTAGTCTTGTGCTATTCCTTATCTCTTCTCTGCTTTCATTGCACCATATAGATGCCCCCTCAGCGCACAGTGAGTGTGTGTCTCTGATATACATGAGACTACAATCAATATCAGACCGTCTCATCTGAAATTGTGTCAGTTTGGATGATATAAGGACCACGTATCTGTAACTGCAACCAGGCATTGGGTGTCTGCTGTGTACCAGGCACTGTGCTAAGTACTTTCCACATAGTCTTTCCTTTCAACGTAATGTGCACAGTGATTCTGTGAGGCAAGAATCATTCACCTTTTTTTATAGACAAGGCATCCAAGACTCAGCCAGGTAAAATGACTTGCCCAAGATGTTCAGCTAGTTTGTAGCTGTGTTGCTCAGGAGCTTGCTTGTCTGATATCCCTGGCTCCTTATTCATTTTTTAAAACTTTTTATGTAAATACAGCATGCACAGAAAAGTGGAAAATTCATAAATGTAAGGCTTGATGGATTTTTATAAACTGGATACACGCATGCACTGAAATCAAGAAAGATAACATGAACAGCATCCCCAAAACCCCTCTTCTGATCCCTTGTTGTCACTGCTTCTCTGAGGGTAACCACTATGGTGCTGTCCAATGACATGTGTTACTTTGCTGTTTTGTACCTCATATAAATGGAATCACTCAGTGTGCATTCTTTTGTGCCTGAATTCTTTAGCTCAACATCCATGTGTGAGGCATAGCCACACAGTTGCTTCCAGCTGTAGATCATTTGTTCTCATTATTGTGGAGTATTTCACATAGGATTACCTACAAATTCAAGGTTGGATGGGCCTGGCCATGTGCTAAGCTCCAACAGAGAAAATCTGTGAATCCGAATAAACATCACAACACTCGACAATTGGAAAAGTAGGATTGGTACTAAAAATACAAGCAGACTATCAATGTGTTAAAAAGCAAAAAGAGGTGGGATAAGCTAACACCCTTCAAGTTCAACACTGGTTTCATTTATTTTTTAATTTTATTGTAGAAAGAACAGTTGATGTGAAATCTGTATTCTTAAAAATGTGTAAGTGAACAATATGTTATTGTTGAGTTTAGGCACAAGCAGATCTCTAGAGCTCTAGTCTTGCCTGACTGAGGCTTCATGTCCATCCATTGGTAACTCCTCGCTTCTCCTCCTCCGAGTCCCAGGAAACCACCATTTGATTCTATGAGTCTGACTACTTTAGATACATCATATAAGTGTATTATATTAAAGACTGTGTTTAATTCAGAGCCCAGCAGCTTACATGCATGATTATGAATTTTGAAATATTTCAGATAATACCTTTAGAAAGACAATGAGACCCAAATCAGGCACAGAGTAAACTGTTCATGCCCAAGAGTCAAAGATTCCCAACTCTTCTCACTATTCTTGTCTCACTGCCTCTTGGACCCCTGTGATCTGGACAGTGCCTGTTTCCATGTCTCTGAGCTGACTCTGTGGACACGATACCATGGGCTGCCTGAACGTGTAGCCTCTGCCAAGAACACCTGCGTGGTGGCCCTTATTTATCCCTTTTTTGGTTTGAGGTCTTAGTGTAGTTTCCAGTTTTCCAGCCAGTGCTGCTATCCACACTCTAGTACCCATGGATGCATCTGTGGCCTTATACCAACTCTATCTCTGTATTAAATTTGATCTGTATGTTGCAGCTGTTAGGACCAAGCTGCGCGCACATTCTCCTTCTAACAAGCAGAAACGTGGGCATACACTTCCATGCAGATGGTATTGCTGTATTATCTCTGACAAGGAGCAATTTTTGGAATAAGTTGAATCTGGTGGCTAGTTACTGTCACAAGGATCTCCTCGGTGTCAATTACACGAAGCAGAAAGAGCCCATTTTGGCAGGCATTCTCCAACATCTTAAAGAGAGTCATGAATTATCCCCATTCAACAGGTTAATTTAGACAGCTATTTTAGGGGACCTTTCATGGCCAGCTCAACTGCAGGCCTATCAGTATGTAGTTTTGCTTAATAATAACAGTGATACTTCACACTTGCAGAGCAATTTATAATTTAGGAAGCGCTTTTTGCATGTGTTTCTGAATATAATGTGCACATACTTCTATATTTTTATCACTATCCTCTATGCTGCATTTTACAGACCAGAAAATAGGCTCAGAGGTGCAGCTGTACCCAAGCTTACAAGCCAGGCCTTACCTGCAACTCTCTTGGCTGTAAATGCCCTTTTAAAGACCAAAACAAGATATGTTTGGGGGTGCCGTTTTGCCTAAAACAAGAAATTTATCTGGGTGCCTACATAATCCTTCTGTAGATAAGGAGATTATCTGGTGACTAAAGACAAAAATGGGGCTCAATTAGTCTCCCTCGTGCTACACAGACTTGTGATTCCTCCATAGCTACTCAGTTATCTCTCAGCAGCTATTCGTATGCCAGGGTGGCCCTAGGAAGCCCTTTAAGAGCAAAGTTAAAGGGCAACGCTAAGTCCACAGTTGTAGTCCATCAAAATTAGGCTGGACTACCTAACCCTCCATCCCTGATTCCCCAAATCTCATCACTTCTCTTGAGTTCCCTTTCTCTTCTGAATCTCAGTAACTGATCCAGCTTCTCTCTTGACGGTGCCCACGTCTCCCGCGGGTTGTTCCACTTCTCTGGTTTGCATCCAGGTTTGTGTTGCGCCATTCTCTGCCCTTCTGCCTGTCGAAAGGCTGGGGAAGATTTATCTGAAGACATATTGGTGCTCACTATTACTCCCTATGTTTACACCTGGAGTGAGGTGGGTTGCCTTTCGGCTGGGATGAGAGTTAAAGTCTGATTTTAAATTCTGCCAAAGAAATGACTTGTGTTCCCCTTCCCATCTGGTACCTAAAACATAAGATTTTCTCTTTGGCCAAAAACTGGATTATTTATGTCAAGGATTAGGAAAAAAAAAATTTTTTTTTTGTAATGGGCCCAGATAGTGAATATTTTAGGCTTTTTGAGCCATTTGGTGTCTGTGACAGCTACTCGACTCTGCCATTACAGCAAAAAAGCAAGCATGTATTAATATTGTGCAATATGTAAAGGAATGAGTGTGGCTGTGTTCCAATAAAATTTACAAAAACAGGCAGTGGGCTAGATTTGGCCTGTGGGCCATCGTTTCAAGACCTGTGATCTATAGGACAAATTCTGGTTAGAGAATCCCACCATCAATTTACTGCAATATAGAATCTGCCGAAGATTAGTTATGACATCTGATATTTGGCCGCAGAGTCAAATGGCCATGTTAATTCCTCCTCATCTAACTCTCATGTGATAGGTAGCACACTGAGTTAACGAAGCTTCAACATGACTTTTCTATATTGATTTCGAAGGGAAGAAATGCTTAAGGGCAGGACAGGCTAAAGAGAAAGTTAAGGTGTTTTTGGTTGCAATGACGGATCTTGGCTAACAGTGGCTTAACCCAAAGGGCATTTATTATTCATGCAGTTAGACCAGAGTCATTTGACCTCAGGATTGGTTGAGTGGCTCTAAGCTCGCCTTCAAGGACACAGGGCTTTTGTATTTTTTGCTCTGCCACCCTCACCGTATCAGCCTCTCATTGGCCTCTCATATGTTACCTCGTGGTTGCAAGATAACCATGGTACCTCCAAACATCACAGACTCACGAGTCAGTGTCCAAAGTATGAAGGGAGGGAACTGAACAAAGGACCTTGCCCTTATGTATATTTATCTTTTATGAGAAATGAAAATGTTTCTCCAGGAGTTCCCCCAAAAGATTAGCCAGAATTAGGTTACATTCTCACCTCTAGCCAATCACTGGCAAAAAAGAATGGAGACGGCCCGATGGCTTAGAACCATCACAATTCATCCTCTCGGACTGAGTCAATTCCCCTGAATAAAACTGGGTGTTGTGTTCAAGGAAGCAGGGAGAGAGTGTGGGAGGATGGCTGATGGGTAGACAACCAAGAGTTCGGACCCCAAAAGATGTGAGAAACAGAGCCAAACCTTCTGTGAACGTTGTGGCATGCAGGGCCTGTAGGGTAGGTGAGGGGAGGTGCTGCCTTGCATTTGAGCTCTGATAAACATGATTCTCAGTCACAGTGGTCCTCAAACACTAGTGTTCCCAGGAATTGCAGGGACCCTTATTAAAATGCAATGTCTTGGGCCCCTTCCTGAGGAATTCTGATTCAATAGTGCCGGAGGGGGGCCAGGAATGTGTTTTTGAACAAGTCCTCCAGGTGCTGTCAACGCAGGCAGTCTGCTGCTCACACCGTGAGAATCAGTCACTGCATGCTCTCGAAGCCTTGATAAGAGTGATATATAAGGTAAAGACAACTATCATTTCAAACTTCCAGTTCATCTTAAAAGCAAAGACTCAGATATGTAAATACTGGGTAAATAGAGCTTCCCTTTGTGCTGAAAAGAGAAATAGAATTGGACCATTTTAACCACAGGACTGTCACCCCATGATGCCTGTATCAAGTGCATCTCCTCCTATGCATATATACAGCTTCAAGGCCGAACATGAAATCAAGGGAATTTATGTAAACACGGTTTGTAAGCTATCTGATATTTCGCATTGAGAACTATAGAACAGGGGCCCTAAGCCCAGAGAAACTTGGGTTTGATCCTCACTATTATAAATGTGAACAATAGCCTAATCTTTTTAGCCTCCGTGTCCACAAAAATATTTCTCTGTATTGTATCATAGGGTGATATTTTTTAACTTATTAAGAAGGAAATTATCCATATAAAGCATTTATCATGGTGTTTAGCACCTCTTGATGCTCAATAAACGTTAGCACTTATCACCGTCTTTGTCCTCAGCATAGTGGTGGTAGCAGCGATGGCTTCATTCATATTTACACGTTTGTAGTTATTAAGGTTACCTTAGCAGTCTTCTCATTGACAGATGCGAAACCAAGTCCCAGCTACACAAAATAACTTGCCAAAATTACCAAATTAGTTGGCTGAGTTGGGTCTTGAACTCAACTTGATTCTTGAATCTGTAATCAAATTTTCTAATAATCCGCATATTAAATTCGTAATGAACAAATGTGACCCAGTTTCCTGGCACAAGTGAAGAAAGCACCCCACTCTGGGGAAGGCTGTTTAAATTCAGCCCCCACATTTTCCTTTTCTCTTTCTCTCTCTTTCATGAACCAATGCCCTGGCCCGATATGCAGAAGGCATCCTGGGGTAATTAAAAAGGGGAATCGAGGTTCTCATTGGTGGGACCAGGAGACAAGTCGATGTGGCTCAATCTGCTGGGAATTGACTGCAATCAATTTCTTCAATGGCCTGTCCAAAGCTGTAGCTGTAAAGCATTCAGTGAGCTGATCAATGGCGGCCTTGAGTGCGGCTGGAGGGAGAGGCACAGCGGCGGCGGCAGCCTCGGGGCAGTCTGCAATCAGCAGGCCAGCCCAAGTCCAAGGTCAGCCTCTGCAGCCCCTTCCCCTCTCCCGTCTCTATTCGGCTTTCTGACAGAAGTGTCAAAACAAGACGGGGCAGCTGGAAACACATCAGAAACGTTCCTGGAAGCTCTGGGGAAAAGAAAGAAAACTCATTTGCCAAAGATAATAAAAATAATAATAATCTCATATTCATCATCATAACCATAATGACAGTGGTTGTAATAATGACAGGGCACCTGATTTTATCTTCTGCTCTCTGAACGTGAAAGTACATCTCTATATCCAAATGAAAATGATAAGGGCTGTAGTTTTCCAGTGAATGGAATGCATCACATTTAATAAAATGCTAATTGATGTGGAGGTAGGAAGCCTGGTCTTTCTAATTTTGTACATTTGTTCATTCAATAAAGAAAACAATCAAGCACTATGTTACAGCACTTAGCATGAATTGCATCTTGCACGTAGTAGGTACTAACTTTACTTTTTTTTTTACCATGCAAGTCACTGTGTTAAATGTTGTAGATAAAAATTTAATAAATAACATATGCCCCTTGCTCTCAAGGAATTCACATTCTAAAAGTGGCATGTGTTTAAACAGGGGATTATGGTGATAAAGATATGAACCAAGCTGTTAAGGAGCCAGAGGAAGGATGTATTAGTTCTGGAGGGGCCAGGGAGTGAAAGGGATGGGAGCCGGGGGTGGTAACTTGGGCTCTAATTTCTCCAGGTAGAAAATGCTATTCAGAGCAGAGAGAAAAGCACAAAGCTAAGAGAGTGCACAAAGCTAAAGTTTGCCAGTGTGCCTGAAATCTTGAGTGCTGGAAGCTTGAAGACTTATGCAAAAAGCTGGAAAGGTGGATAGGAGCTTAGAAAAGTGTGCTTGTTTCATGCGAAGGAATTTATGCGTTATCCTTTTCCATCCATTGGCCACTAAAGGTTCTTAATAGAAAGTGTCCAGGTATTATCTGGAAATTGAATCATTATAAATACAAAAGAAGAGAGAGAAGAGAACAGATGAGAAGACAGAGGCTCAAAGAGCTTAAGTAAATTGCTCAGGACATAGCAGGCGATAGCAGATCTCGTACCCAAATGTTTGACTCAAATTCCGTTAGTCTTTTCAACACTTTCTACCATGGTGGCAGGTAAGAGCAGTGATTTTGGAATTAGAGAGCTCTGTTTTAAATCCCAGTTCTGCCACTTTTAAGCTAAGTGACAATGGCAGGTCAACTAACATTCCTGAGACTCAATTTCTTCATCTACAGAATGGGGAAAAATGCCTATCTATTGGGGTCATTGTGAGAATTGAATATGATAATCTATATAAGGATTTAGAATTTCAGTAGGGTTCTTAGGGTAGGGTAAGACTTTGATAGATGTTAGATGCCATTATTATTAATATTAACTTCAAATGCCTTCTCCATGTTTCCTTTCTGAACCTTTTTTCTACTTCTTTTGACATCTCTTTGAATACTTTAGTACCTTGGATTAATTTTAGGCATAATGATGGACTACCATAAGAGCTATTTTGGTTTGGAGGGACTTTCCCTCACCTTTCTGAACACACCACCCAGCTGAATATCATTTATCATGTGAACAATTGTTCAGGTAGATGAGAAAACATGGAAGGGCATGCAAACCATCCTCCTGTATTTCAAAAGCTGTCGGTCTGAAAAGGGATGAGACTTACGCCTGTTTGGCTGCCACAGTAAATAGTTCGCTACTAGGTAATCATAACAGGGAATTTTGTTTTATTTCAATAAAAAGAATGTTCATGACTGGGGCTGTCAATCAAATGTGCTAAACTGTATGGTAGCAAGTTCCCCATCACTGAAAGGATTCAAGCTGAGATTGATGGCTGCAAAGGGTATTTTTTAACTAGGGACTAAATTAAGTGACCTCCAAGCCCCTTTCATTAAAATCATGAAGTCTTCCACTCAATGTAAATAAAGTAAGCCATTTATAAATGTGGTAGAGTTTCTTGAATACATACTGAGAGCTAAGGGCCAAATCCAGTCTGAAGATGTATGTTTTCCAGAACAGTAACAGACCATATTCTTTCCAGTTCACCCCAGTCCACACCATTCCCTGTTGTCTTACCCTCGTGAATGTTATGTTTGCTTTCACTGCCTGATCTTTTATGGTGAGAACCTACAGCAAAAGAGGAGACTCAGTTCTGCTCCCTGGCTCTGCCAGTATTTTTCTCTGTTACTTTGGGTCAACAACTTTCCCATGTTAGCCTCAGTGAATTAACCTGTAAAATAAGACAGTTGAACTCAATATAGAAGGTTTCTTTCTGCTCTACATTCTGAGATCTATTATCATGAAAAGGAAAACTCATTTTAAAGCCTTTTTTTTTTTTTTTTTTTTTGGAAAAGCAATGACTTTCTTTGAACTCCCTGGAGAGGAGTGGATGTGTATGTTGTTGTCATTTTTAAGAAACGTAATTTGTGGATCATTAATAAAAACTAATGAATCTGCCATCAGTCTTCTTGGCTTTTCCTGAGTATCCACATTTTTCCAAATAATTAAAAGGACATTAAAATATTCAAATATTGCTAATGTGTTCTTCGTTAAGGTAAGTGCTTTGTGGAGTTTACATTCAAAATATCTAAAGCCCCCTAACTTTTCTTTAAGTGACCCAATTTAATCTATCAAAGGTTGATTTGTTGTTGGTGATTGTTGCTTTTCTTCCCCTAGATATGCTACTGAGAGTTAAAAATATGAGAAATATGATCAGAAAAAAGGAGAATTTCAAAGACTAATAAAATGGGGGGAAATGCAGTAACTGCCTGGGAACATGGAGCACGGTCATTCTTGGTATTTATGTGCGAGGCTCTTCCCCTCCTAAGAGCAACTCAACTGCATAACTGGAGTCTGTTTACTAATTGCATGACATTGGTTCTCACCCTGCCTCCCTTACAGGAAAGCCGCTCTTATCTGATGAGAGCAAGATCTGTAATTGTAGGTTAATGGAAAGTCAGTTGAAGCAGAAGTATGCTGGCGAACTCAAGAGCAGTCTACTGGTGAGGGGAGTCTAACTTACCGGGGTATTAGTCATGTTTCCAAAGAAATTGTAAAGCACCTGGAAACCGATGAGTTCAGAAATCAGAGATGATCATATTAAAACAATTATTAATCAACAATACAGAAAAGCAAAATAAATAAATAAAGTAAAATGTCTAAATCCAGTCAGAGACAATTAGTGCTTTGAGTATAAATTTGGACATAATGGTTTTAAATACTTTTTGCATAAATACTTTCTCTTTGCAAAAATGTTTGCTTATGTAATTTATATATATATATAATATATGCAAATATATTTGGTAACATATGTAAGAAATATCACGTATATGATACAGTTGACTCTTGCACAATGAGGGGACTGGGGCACTGACCTTCCCTCCATGCAGCTGAAAATCCACATATAACTTTTGATTCTCCCAAAACTTAAATACTAATAGCTTGCTGTTGACCAAAAGCATTACCAATAACTCAGTCAATTAACACATACTTTGTATGTTATATGTATTGTATACTGTATTCTTACAATAAAGTAAGCTAGAGAAAAATGTTATTAAGAAAACCATAATGAAGCGAAAATACATTTACTACACATTAAGTGGAAGTGGACTATCATAACTGTCTTCATCCTTGTCGTCTTTATGTTGAGTAGGCTGAGGAGGAGCAGGGAGAGGAGGCGTTGGTCTTGCTGTCTCAGGGGTGGCACAGGTGGAGGAAGTGGAAGGGGAGGCAGGAGAGGCAGGCACACTCAGTGTAACTTTTACTGAAAAAAAATCCACATATAAGTGAACTCACTCAGTTCCAACACATGTTGTTCAAGGGTCAATAGCATATATAATAAGATAGCACAATAATTGTTTTATAAACTACATTTCACTTATATCGTAAGCATCCTTTAATAGTAGTAAATATAAACACATATGATGATTTTATCAGCAATTTTATTTCCCCATTTCAAAGCCCCAGTTATCCCCAAGTGTCACCTATAGCATACTTTTATATTTTTCTGGTTTTCTATAATGAACATGCATTAATTGTAAAATTAAAAAGGTGAGAAACAGAAAAACAAACCAAAAATGCAAATATATTAGTTAAGAAGAAGCATAACTAGAGGTTAACAGTGTGGATTTTGGAATCAAACATTCCCAGCTTTCAAATTTGAAATCTGCCCCTATGAATTGGGTGACATTGGGCAAACCTAACCTATCTGAGCTTCAAATGCCCCATCTAAAAATGAGGGATATAAAACAAATCACTGAGGGCTGTCAGAAGGATTAAAGAAACCAACGCTTGTGCAGTGCTTTGCATAGACTGGGCACATAATAAGTAGTTGACATATGGTAACTCTCATCATCATCAGCATCATCATTATCATCAAGTTAAATGCTTTATCTGATTTTGAAAAACACATATGTCAAAGCAGAAAAGGATGACAAAAATTTCCACCTTGTATTCTGAGGTTTCTGATACCTGAGAATGTTCCTTCACTCTTGGGTATCATGTGTAAGGATGTTCCACTCCATTTAGAGAATACACCCCTTCCCACACATAAATAGCTATGACCCTGTGAGTTTATGGTTGGTTAAGAAATATTTAGGATATTTACAACAATAATACAAATTCAAACAAATAACTGGTTACACAGTTTTGCTAATGGCCCTGTAGGGGAAGAATCATTGCCCCTATATTTTACTTTTAACAGTATTATTTACATATTATTCACATATTCCACAATTCACCCAATTTAAGTATAAAATTCAATGGTTTTTAGTATAGTCACAGGGTTAAGCAACCATTATCATGATACATTTTAGAACATTCCCGTCACCCCAAAAGAAACCCCATACCCATCAGCAGTCACTCTCCATTTTTCCCAAACCTTTTAAGGAAGCTTTGGACTGTTTTCTAAAGTGGCTGTACCATTTTACATTGCCAATAGCAGTGTGTGATGATTTCAATTTCTCCACATACTTGCCAACATTTGTTATTATCTCTCTTTTTCATTATGTTATAACCATCCCACAATGTGTGAAGTGACATCTCATTGTGTTTTGCTTTGTTTTGTTTTTTGAAACTATTTTGCTTTATTGCCCAAGCACAAGAGCTATGGCATGATCCTAGATCACTGCAACATCAAACTCCTAGACTTCAAGTGATCCTCCTGCCTCAGTCTCCTGAGTAGCTGGGACTACAGGTATGTGACACCATGCCCAGCTAATTTTTCTATTTTTTTGTAAAGATGGGATCTCACTATTTTGCTCAGGCTGACCTTGAACTCCTGACCTCAAGCAATCCTCCCACCTAGGCCTCCCAAAGTGGTAGAATTACAGGCATGAGACACCATGCAGGCCTCCTTGTGGTTTTAATTTGCATTTGTTTAATGGCTAATGAAGTTGGGTATGATTTTGTGCTTACTGGTCATTTGTGTATCTTCTTTGGTGAAATGTTCCTATTTACTCTTTATCCCTTTTTAAATTAGGTTGTTTTTTAATTATTGAATTATAAGAGTTCTTTATATATTCCATATACAAATCCCTTATCAAATATATGATTTGCAAATATTTTCTCCATTCTGTGAGTTGTTTTTCACATTCTTCATGGTATCTTTGAAGCATAGAAGTTTTTAGTTTTGATAAAATACAATTTATCTATTCGTTCTTTTGTTCTTGTGCTTTTGATGTTGTATTTAAGACACCATTACTTAATCCAGGGTCACAGAGGTTTACTTCTATGTTTTCTTCTAAGAGTTCTGTAGTTTTAGCTCTTACATTTAGTTAAGTTTTATGTATGGCGTAAGGAACGGGTCCAACTTCATTCTTTTCAAGGTAGATATCCAGTTGTCTCAACATCATTTGTTGAAAAAAAACTATTCTTTTCCCTTACTGAATTTTCTTGACACTTTTGTCAAAGAGCGATTGATCATAATTGTGAGGGTTTATTTCTATTCCATTTATCTATATTACTATCCTTATGTTAGTGCCATACTATCCTGATTACTGTCATTTGGCGTTAACTTTTAAAATCAAGAAATGTGAGTTCTCCAGATTTGTTCTTTTCTTTCTTCTAAGATTGTTTTGCTATGCATTTCCATAGGTATTTTAGGATCAGCAAAAAAAAAAAAAAAAAAAAAAAGTCAGATGGAATTTTGGTAACTATTGATTTTAATCTGTGGATCAATCTTAATATTGTCTTTGATCTGCAAGCATGTTATATCCTTCCATTCGCACTTAATTTTTTTTCAATTGTTAACGTGCTATTATTCACTTGTTTATTTACATATGAGTTTTGTTTTCATATCTTTCTTTTGGTCTTCTGTTCTAGTAAAATACAAGATCCATGAGGTTAGAAAATGTGCTTGTCTTGTTCATTATTGTTTCTCAGCTTCTATCATAGATCCTGCTTCATAAAACATGATCTATAAATATTTGTTAATTGAATTAATTGGTAAGACAAGATACCTAAAGTCTGCTCAGATACAAAGTGATGGAATTCTTTTGGTTAGTTTCCAGGAATAAAAATTTATTCAGAGAAACTCAAGACAATAGAAGTGAGAAACTCTCATGGAACTAACTTCTAGACTTCACAGGAACTAGAACATTAGCAGATGTCTGCTTGTGCACGTTCTCTCTCTCTCTCTCTCTCTCTCTGTCTCTCTCGGTACCTGGCCTCCAGTCCCTGTTTCTGTCTACTCATGTTCTCTAGTCTCTCGTCTAAAGACCAGCTTCTTAGATTAACCATAGTCCATCGTGGCTACTCCAGAATGGTTGTTTTAACCCTTGAGATAATGGGATCTTGTATTATAGCCTCAGTGCCCACAGCCAACTGAGTCCCTCTTCAGGTCAGTGATTTCAGATTCCAGGGAGACGGAGACTGATTGGCCCAGAGAGTCAGTGGTAATTCTCTGGGCCAGTTCTGACCAACAGGGCAAGGTTATACAGTATGTAGACAAGTTCTTTCTCTGCTCTTAGGTTGTAAATGGCCAGAGTTGAGAAATAATTGGTGGGCCTATTACAAATTCCATATTTGGGGTTTAAAATATTTAAACTTTATATTTAAGTAATTCATGTGAATGGCCCAGTTCACATGGATAGCAAGTGAGACTGGATAGCCAGATCTTCTTGCTCCCAATATACACAGTTATTTTGTATGACATTCAGGATATCCTGCCCTAAGCCCACAAGGTAGAACCTCTTTCATAAAGGGGTTTCATGTACTGGGAATGTACTTCTATTTCATACACTCTGTTTCATGTACTGGGACTCTGACTACTATCCATTTATGGGACATTCAGCCCAGAGAAGGTCTCTTGCCTCCTGCTGCTAAGGAAATTGTATTATTGGATTTTTAAATAAACCATTGGCCAGAATATCTAAGAGCCTTTCTTGCAGACCTTGGCAGGTTTTTTTTTTTTTTTAAATTAAAAATCTTAGCCTGGGGCGAAATGAAAATGTCTTCAGATTTGCAATCAGTGCTTGTGTTTTGTATTTGAAATGCACGTTAGAAACTGGAGTTTGATGTGACCTGATCCTGGGACTCCATTCAGCGGATTGCTGACTTCGTTGAATTTTCAGTGATTTTTAGATGGAAACTGTCCTTGGACATCCCGAGGGGGTGGGGAAGTCACCCAATTACCCCAGTGTGTGGTGATAATTTTCTTCCTTCTTTCTCACAAGCTGACTGCAGTTAGTCAGACAAAATACCCTACGTAATTGAGAACACCGAGGGCACATGAAAGACCCATAACTGTGTATAAGACCTTCTCACCAACTGATCTAACCCCAAGGAGGATATGAATGGGTACACTCACACACCTATCGAGGGCACGAAGAAATGTCAACACCGAGGGACTATCTTTAGAAAACGCATGAAATAGGGGTCCAGTTTAAATTTTCAAATACAATGAATTATAAGGCTGTTAGGTCACATTAAAATAGCAAGCACACGCAAAACTATGTTAGGATTTTTCACAAAAATGTTTGGATTTCACACACGTACCTCACAAGCTGTCAAGGAGGTAATGCCTCAGGGCTTGAACTAACAAATGATTATCTTCCAGGGTAAGAGGGTAAATAAAACCTAATTCATGCATTTACTTTATTTACTTGTTTATTAATAACCCCCTGGTACCATAAGGATTAACATGGGATTCTGAACAGTATTTTTTGTTTTCTTTCCGTGCTAGGAATTCCGTTTTTATATCTAAGCTTAAATTGGAATGTTAAAGCGAGGTAAAGATTTTGGAGGTTCTTCTCCCCATTTACT
This sequence comes from Eulemur rufifrons, assembly GCF_041146395.1. Taxonomy (NCBI): domain Eukaryota; kingdom Metazoa; phylum Chordata; class Mammalia; order Primates; family Lemuridae; genus Eulemur; species Eulemur rufifrons. Next base: position 272,177,833 of record NC_090989.1, read on the forward strand.
CCCATCCCAAACTTCACTACTGTACATATTTGAGAAGTGAGACTTAGAATTAAGCAACTTACCTGAATCTCCCCGATTAGTAAATAACTGCGTTCATACTTAAACTCTCATCCTCTGGCTTTGTATCCAGCCCTCTTTCTTTTCTTTGCTAGCTCTGATTTGAATCACTTCAACTCAACACAAATCAAGGGCCAGGCCCTGGCTGGAAACTGGGCACAAATAGATCAATGAACCGTGGTTCTGGCTGTCCGGGAGGTTGTGTTCTAGTAAAGAAACAGACAAACAGAGAAATACTCATGACCTGACTGAAGCAATAACTATGGGAGAAATTGAAAGAATTATCAAAGAATTACATCACTGAAAACTGCTGGTCCCAAACAATTGTTTTTGTTTTTCCCAGGTAATTTCTTTCTAATTTGCACGGAACAGATAATTCTTACAATTTATAAGCTGCTGCCAGAGCAGAGAAGAAGTTGAACAGCTATTTTATTCATGGTACAAAACCAGCAAAACTTGCCAAAAACAGAATCAACAGACCTCATGAGAAACAGACTTTTAGGTGTTAGATCCGGTTCCCCTTGGCCCCAGGAACAGAGAGGCAGAGTCACTGAGGCTGCAAAAAGGCAAAGGAGTTTATTAACTAGCCCCGGGCCAGGGTCCAAATTCCAGAGCACCAACGCAGTGGCCTCTCCAGGAACTAGGACCCCGCCCTGGGGTAAAGATTAGGCTTTTATACTTTTCTGTATGCCAGTTTTCACACGACACGTTATTCTGCACATAACACGTTAGTCTGCACATGACATACCAGTCTGTACACGACACACTAGTCTGCACACGACACACTAGTCTGCACACGACACACTAGTCTGCACTTTATCCTCCTTCAGTTTATTTGTTCCTTTTGTTTAGAAGTGGCTGATCGCGTTGGCTTTAGGTTTGTTGACTCTAAGTTTCGGACTTTTTGCGCTGGCGCCAGTTGTAGTTAACATCATCCAGGAGAAGAGGAGGGTCTCCGACAGGGGAGGGGGAGCTGTTGTTGCATACCTTCTAGTTTTTGGTTACAAGCGATACTGGGAACACACGCCCTGCACAAGCTATTCATGCGCTGATCGTGTCTTGCTCTTCTTATTTACTTAGTTGGTTGGAGAGCACCTGGATTCTCCAGTCCTTTATCAGAAAGCAACTTGCAGTTACCTCCCCGGGGCTTTGTTTTCCTTTACTTTAGTGAAGCCTGCCATGGCTCCACTTACGCTAAGCACCAAGCCAGCAAGCCACATATACAGAAGCAGAACTAGGCTTCTCACATCCAGGAAGCCTAGCCTATCATGGAGTTACCTTTGTTCTTATCTCTGTTTTTCATTCTGATTAACTATATTTATTAAACAACTAAAAGCAAGCATAGTCACAGAAGCGAATAGCATCAGTTAGAATCAAAGAGAGCACACATTTTTCTACTATCAATTCCTGTTCTTCATAGGCTGCGTTTCTGCCTTAAGTCTGGGCAGTGCTGAAGGGGCCAGATGTGGAGCCCTGCACCAAGGTCAGCCAATCCTTTGGCTGCGCAGCAACTAACCAGTCTCTCTCTTGAGCAGTTAGGGATAAAGTCAGAGAGAAGATAGTGGGTCTATGTTGGATGTTGGCATTAAGAGGACAGGTATACTTTCAGCAGCCATTTGGCAACAGAGAAAATTTTCTATGAAAAAGAGGACAGAGACAAGAAGAGATTAGAGACTCGAGAAATAGAGGCAAACAAAATATCATGTATTTCCTAAGAGACAGAGAGAGTGGCTTTGGTTTCTAGGAGCTCCCTAGCTCCAGTTCTCATGAGACCAGGCTATATCAGATGCCTGTTTCCATGGTATTACCTGGTTGTATCTTTTTTCCTTTCAGTCACAGCCCCTCTGCCACCCTCACCAGACGCATTCACTGTTCCTGTGCTGTATTGCATAGGTTTCTACTCTTTGTGGAAAAAGATAGCTTTGCTCAAATAATAATGGCTGAAATAGAGGAAACAAAATTATCAGACTTTGCAAAAAATATATTTTGCTATCTAGAACACTCAAAAACATCAACTGAGCAGCTATTAAGATTAATAAGAAAGTTCAGCAAAGAGAATGGTTACAGGATAAATACACTGAAATAACAGCATTCTTCTTTACTGGCAATAACTAGCTGGGAAATATGATTTGAAAATATGTATAATAGCAGCAGAAATCATAAAATGGCTATGAATACCTTTAACAAGAAATATGTAAGACTGTAAGATGCTTATGAATAAAGCCACAAAACTTTACAGGAAGGTATAAAAAATACTTGACTAAGAAGATAAACAGTGTTTCTGGATGGAAAGCTCACTAATGTAAAGAGATCAGGTTTTTTTTCTAAATTAACTTATAGGTTTATCATATTTTCCAGTAAAACTCTTCACAGGATTTTTGGAAATTTAACCAGATGATTCTGAAATTTATCTACAGTAATGACAGTAAAAACAGCTGTCATTTTTGAAAAATAAGAATTCTTAGAAATATTTATTCCCCTATATTATACAACAAAAATAATTTTAAAAATTACGCTTTTGTTGTAAAAATAGACATGTCATTCTGTCTATGTACATATTGAAGAAAGTTTCAATTTATACATAAATACAGAAATTTAATATATCATTAAAATGGTATCACAAATCTGTGGGAGAAATATATTTAATACATGGTCATGAGTCCCCTTACCCACGGGTTAAAAGTCTTGGGGTGCAGGGAAGCACTTCCCAATGCTGTTTACTTTCATGAATTGCAGATTTATTAAATAATTAAATGCAATTTTTAAAAGCAATAAGTAAGTCATATTGACAATTGATCAAATTGAGGGGTAAAGGAAAAGAGGGTATTTTAATTTTAAAAAGGAAGAAATTACACACAAAAAGAAAAATTAGATGTTACTGTATAAAAATATAAAATATCTTTACTTACACATCAAAGACAAAATTGAAATAGTAGGGGGAAAAACTGGAAAAATTTAAACAAATTTAATAGAATAAGAGTTACCCTTAAGATACAAAGGAAATTGATACAAAATGTTCAAATTCCAGTTAATAAACTGGACATAAAATGACATGAAGAGGCAATTCACAAAAGAGGAAATACAAATGCTAAATAAACATATGTTTTAAAAGGCAACCTCACTAGCAATGAAATAAATGCAAATTAAAACAATGAGCCTTTATCCTCGCCTCTCAAATTACCAAAACTGGGGAAAAAATTCTCCTCCAAACAGGGATCTATGAGATAAGCACTTCTCTGCTGCTGGGAATATAAATTTCTGCATCTTTTGAGAAAACAATAATTGTATCTAGAGATAAATACATTCAAATATTTTAAAAGCAGCATTTCCTTTTATAAGACCCAAAGAAAATAATTTGTACTACAGACAAAATACACAAATGTATACATTACAGAGATTTGTGTGTGTGCATGTGTGTACATGTTTTAATAATAGCATAATTGGAAGCACTTAATGTACTTAAATAAAGAGAATTGATCATTAAAATTGTGGTACATCCATATGATGGAAATTGATGTAGTCATTGTAAATGAGTCTAGGGAAGGATTTCTGAAAACGTTAATAGCTTTACTGAGATGTAATTTTATAACATAAAACCCATTCATTATAAATACAAAATTCAATTACTTTTAGTAAATTTATGGAGTTGGACAACCACTAGCACAATCTACTTTTGTCACAGTTGCATCACCCAAAATATTTTCTTGTGACCTTTTGTAGTCACTGGCGTTTGCCACCTCAACCCCAGGAACACACTGATCTATTTCTTGTTTCTATGGAGTTGCCTTTTTGGACATTTTCCTACAAATGGAATTATACAATATGTGGTCTCAAAGAATTTTTAATTTAAAAAATGTCTGCATCAATATCGTATTTTCAAACCTCAAATACCCTTCCATAAAAATTCCAATCTCAACTAAGTTAACATAGTCACCAAAAATAGCCCCAACACTACACCATTGTCAGTGATTTTGTCTGGGAGATAGAATTATGAAGGATTTTCAAATATTTTAAAAACACCTTTTCTGTATTTTTACATATATGTGTAGGAGAATACACACACACACACACACACACACACACATCTTTTATAATCAGGAAAAAGAGAGAGAGAAAATTGGGAAAAATCATGTCACTATAATGAAATAAGTGCTTTGACAAAGGTCATTTCCTTGAGAGCACCAGGTCTGTCCTGGGGAGGCAAAAGGAAGCATTTACACTGAAGTTCACAGAAGCTGGTTCTGTGGGAGAAGAATCTGGAAGGACATTCTGGGCAAGGCAGCTTCCCCGACATGAATACAAATTTAGAGAGTTAAACATTTATGTGAAAGATACAAAGATGGAAATAAATTATCTGTTTGGGGAGAAAAGCATGCAAAAAAAAGAAAAAAAAAAAAAACCACAACACACCTCGGTATTTTATGCTAAGAGAGAAATGAGTAATTAAACAGTAAGCCATGAGATTTGGGAGAAATAAAGCAAAAGCAGACTCAGAGGAAATAACATTGAGCTCCCTGTTGAGGACTCTCTTCCCAGACTTCCAACCTACCCACTCATGTAATCCTAGCCACATTTTCATAGGCATTCCCTTTGTCTGACCTTTTCTCCAATTCTGCTGTATTTCTCACTTACCATAAGTTATTCCAACAGGGACAGAAAGAAAAAAATTATGGTCTATTCAAATTTGGTAAACTCTGGGATTATTGCATCTCTCGGCAGAGCACGCTGAGAGATCTCTGCCAACTGTAATTGATTGCTATTGGCTGCCTGGGGAAGTGTGTTTTGAAAGATCCCAAGATCCTTACAATGCTCAATAGGAAAAGTACCATGATCTATTAGCAATGTCTGCTATGGTCAGGGGCTGGAAAAGGGCAGTTTGAGTGTTAGATATTTGCCATGCTGGCATTATTCCTCTGCTCTCCCTGCGTCCTTGGTCTAGAAATGTCTTCTAGTCTAGACCATCCTTCAAAGTACTGCATAAAGACCTCTCCTCCCAGAAGCCTTCCTGTCCTACCTTGCCTCACAGAATTCATTAAACCTTCCTCTGAGTCCCCATTAGCATTCTGTTGTCACTTTTTCTGTAGAAATCAGTCTCAGATGTTGTGTATATGTCTCAAATACTTTAAAACTATAGTTTTCAAACTTTACCTTGCATTAGACTCACTTGAGGGTTTTGTTAAAACACACATCCACAGCAATGCCCTGAACATAATAGGTACTTATTTTTCACTGAATTAAACCACAGCAATCTGAGAAAGATAATAAGTGAGACTGATTGGTGCAGACACAGGGTGTAAGAAGTCAGGCTGGCCTGGAATGATTAAAAAAATCTTAGAAGACAGATTGCATGTTGGATAAGAGAAGAGAAAGAGGAATGATTCCTGGCTCGGTATCTGTAGCTGGGGTCACAGAGATGAGGGAGAATTTTAGAAAGATGCCAGGCTGGTAACCTGGAGACACGGTTGTTATCTTCATTGGTATCAAGGAAACAGGCCCCAAACTGACTGTGGATTTAATAAGGAGGAAGACAGCCTACGAGTGTGATCATAGGTGAAAGAAAGCCAATGGAAAGCCAATGGAAGGAGAAGCAATGGAGGAAGACTCCAGCGGGATTTTTATTTTGTATCTCTGGAAATATGTCTCGTTGGCTTTACTGAAAGCCACCCCAAGGCTGGTGGGGGAGGTGGGAGAGCTGTTACAAGATGAATGAGAGATGGCTCACTGGAAAAATTTCCCCAGCTCTCACCGGCCAGCTCGGTTTTAAAAGCCATTTCAGCAATTGTTGGGAGCTGTCAGATGTCTCTGTCAGATCGATAGGTTACTGTGGAATTTGCCCAGACTGTTGGCCAATCAAAATGTAAATTCCAGATAAATTTAATACATAAACCAACTTGTCTTCTTCAAGCCATTTTGAAAGTCATGAAAAGTAATTTGACTTTTCCTCATGGCTGTCATACAGGAGACACATTTCTGCCTGTGTTAAGTATTTATTTGGCCTCAAATCTCATTATGGGGCCAGAGGAGGTAAGGCAGGTGTAGGGTATATGTGCAAGTATAGTTTTATCATCCGTGTGCTTCACAGGGAGCTGCAAAGTTCAATGATTTGGGTGTCCTTTATGGGAAATGTATAAATTAATATGAAGACATGTACTGTCTGTGTGCACATAAGGCTGATAGATTTGCTAGTGGGATGGGTGATTAAAAAGTCATAAACTCCCTATTTATGTCTCTCATGGGCAGTCTCATTTTCTAGAACATGCAATATGTGTCTGGATGCGTGATTATGTGTATGCATGTTGCAACCTATCTTTTTCAACAAGAACCATAAATCTTTACATTGAAAGAAGAGATTTATAGACCAGCCAGGATGGCTCTGGGCCCCATGGGGAAGTATGCTTTAGAGACATGCCCTAATTTTTCACATCAGAAAAAGTTGTAATGGGAAAAGCATGTCAGGGAGAAGTAAAAGGTTTTGAACTAAGGAATATCTAAGGTGGGGATTTTTCATTTAATCATTTATCCTGTGCTCATTATATTGCAGATGTCTCAGATACCTTTTATCTATGTGATGCAATTATAAACAAACTAATATTTTATTTAAAAAACACTTTTACATCAATTATACTGTTTATTCCACACAGCAACCCATTGAAGTAGCTGGATGGCCCTCATTTCATAGGTGAAGACATCGAGGCCCAGGCAGGTGAAATGGCCCGACCGAAGCCATAGAGTAAAGGTGGACATAAGACTTGAACCGGGTGAATAGTCTGCATCAAACCCTCAAAATATTCTTTCTACCCCTCACCATTCTACTCTGTGCTTTTACAGAATGCATTAATTGGGCTTTTGTATTATTTTCTATGGCTGCTATAACAAAGTACTTTAAACTTGGCAGCCAAAGTCAGCAAAAATGTATTCTTTTACAATCTGGAAGCCAGAATTCTGAAATGGGTCTCATTAAGCTAAAATCAGGGTGCTGACAGGGCTGCGTTCCTTCTAGAGGCTCTGGAGGAAAATCAGTTTATTTGCCTCTTCTAATTTCTAGAGGCTACTTGCATTTCTTGGCTTGTGACCTGGTTCAAAGCCTAAAACATCAGGTGGACTCTGTCTGGTGCAGCCATCTCCCTAGTTTTCTTGCTTCTCCCTCTTGCTTTGTATGGGGACTTCAGATTACATGGGGTCGACTCAGATATTAAGATAGGGATAATCTCCCTATCTTAAAGCCCTCTGATTAGCAGCCTTAATTCCATGTACAATCTTAATTCCCCTTTGCTACGTTTTCTTCATCCGTTTTGCATTGCTAGAAAGGAATATTTGAGGCTGAGTAATTTATAAAGAAAAGAGATTTATTTGGCCCACAGTTCTGCAAGCTGTACAAGAAGCATGGCATTGGTATCTACTTTCGGTAAAATCCTCAGGAAGCTTCCAATCATGGTAGAAGGTGAAGGGGGATCAGGTGTGTCACACAGTGAGAGAGGGAGCAGGAAAGAGCCAGCAGGAGGTGCCAGGTTCTTTGTACAATCAGATCTCCTGGGAACAATGACTCCCTCCTTACCATAAGGAAGGCACCAAGCCATTCGTGAGGGATCCACCCCTAAACACCTCCCATCACACCCCACCTCTAACATTGGGGATCAAATTTCAACATAAGATTTGGAGGGGACAAATATCTAAACCATATTACCATGTAACCTAATATATTCATAAGTTCTGGGGATTAGGACATAAGAAATCTTTGAGGAGCTAGTTAGTATTCTACCTACCACAGCTCTGTTGCTTCCTGGCCTCTGATGGGTTCACTCATCAGGACTCACCAGCAGGAGATCAAAAGGGGATGAGACAGAGGTCCAGGTATTTATCCTCCTGAGTCTCTCCTTGTTGTACAGCACTTGGGCAGGGGCTGCATCATCCTGTTAAAGCCACAGCTCTGTTGAGGGGCCCTTCCCTCCAGCTATGGCTTTCTAAGGGTTCCTGTACCACTCCCTGCCCTTGTCCCATCAGGCCTGGGATGGAAGCAGCTCCCCTCTGTATTTATGCTCAAGTTGCTTTACCATCTCTTGGAAGTTCCCTAATCCTCCCTACACCATTGTCAATCAATAGTCCTTCCATTAAACCATCTTCAATCACTCTCTTAGGTGTGGCCTCAGTTGCTTGCCAAGACCCTGATTGATGGATGCAAGAAATATCTTCCAAGGCCAGGTCTTTCCCCCACACCACAGTTGGCTAAATGGACGAGAGAGCAGCCATTCGCTTGAGAGCACTGAAGGACATGGTTATGTGTCAGTAGTAATTTCCAGTTTTCTCCCCTGTCCAAGGTATAAAATCAGGGCTAAATAGAGATTGTTGGTTACTAATATTCTCACTTTAATTAACAGATGAAGCCCATTTTGGAAATCAGAAGAGAGAATTCCTCCTGGTCCAAAGTGGCCGGACAAATAGTGGGGAAAATGTGCTCCTTCCTCAGGTCTGGTGAATTTTAAAACTCAGAAATAGCCAAATCTTCTGCTCACTCCAGTCCCATTTCTCATTCAATTCTGCAGTTAGCTGGCTGTGTGATGTGGAATAAATGCCAAGTTTCTTACTGTGTGCTGCAGCTCCTACCTGTGGGTTCTTGTCTACCTCCCCAATCTCATCTCTTACCACATCCTTCCCACCCCCTGCCACTCCACCTCACCCAGCCTGCCCTCCTTTCCATTCCTCTACCTGGAAAGACTGTTCTCACCTGAGGCCTTTGTCCCTGCTGTCTCTCTCCCTAGGTCTTCAAATAGCTAGACCTTCTCAATATTGAGTCTTAGCTCAGGTATTACCTCTTTAGGGAGAACATCCCTGACCAACCTGAACTGCCACTCCATCACAGCACCCTGTTTCTCTTCATAGTACTCAACATCATCTGAAATCACCTTTAAACATGTTCTTTATTTTCTGTCTTTCCCCAGTAGAATATATATTCCAAAAGATCAGCCGTCTTGCATGTCTTGTTCATTGTGGTAGCTCCAGCCCCTAGAACTGTGCCTGGCACGTGGTCAGAGTTATTATTAAATTCTTAAATTTAATGACTTTGGCTAACATTTATTCAGAGTTTATTATTTGCCAGAGGCAGTTCTAACTGCTTCATGTGCATGTGCTAACTTTATTCCCTATAGCAACACTATGAGGTTGATATTTTTATTATCCCCATTTTACAGATAAAAAACTGGGTCTCCCAATAATTATAAGTTTGATCATCCCCAGTTATTGATTACACAGTTAGCAAATAACAGAGGAGGGTTTTGAACACAGACAGCCACAGGGCCTGTTCAAATCACTGTCCTGCACTCTCTCTTCTCTGCACAACAATATGCTTTGGGTTTTCCATGTATGTTTTCTTATGATTCACTTTCCCTCTCCACCCTTTGAAGTCCAATGAAACGTCACCTCCTACATAAATTTCTATACTGACCCCAGTAGAATCCTTCCCTTTGCTATCTTCCTATTTCATGCCATAAACATGAGCAAATTTCTTATCTAATTGTTGATGCTTTAAGGCAAAAACCCTCATTTCATACCTCTAGTGTTCAGCATAGCACATATTAGGCACTCAATAAATTGTGTATATTAGACATATATTTTAGACAGTCAACAGTTGTTGAATAAAGACGTATGACTTTTTTATATTTATTATTTTGCATTTTTTAAAATTTCAGAATATTACAGGGGTACAAACACTTTGGTTACATATATTGCTTTTGCACCGCCCAAGTCAGAATGGAAAAACACACCCCATATGTACTCACCATTAAATTGGCACTAATTGATCAATACTTACGCGCACATGTGGAAGTAACTTTCATGGGATGTCGGGCAGGTGGTGGGAGAGGAGTAAATTCACACCTAAGACTTATGACTTCTCAAGCCTTGTAGCTTGGTCCACAGTTTGGGCCATTTTGTCCCAAGGTTCCAAAGAATATTCGAAGCAGTACAATTAACAAGGAAAAGGTGACACAGACTGTGGCCAAAGCCCCACTCTGGAGCCTGATTCTGACACCAGAGCCCACACAAAAGTCAGGGGGATGAATATATGTCCAGAGAAGCAACTGTACAGAGATCATTTGGCACAGAGGAGGGTAACGACAGGGAAGCAGCAAAAGGAATTGAGACGTTGCTACAAACCCAGCAGCTCATCAAAGCCAAGTGAAGATCCCTGTCTGGGGCAACGCACACCCACCGCTTCTGTCTGTCCTTCTCAGTCCCTTGTCCTTGTGCTCATCCCCCACCTCCCAGCATTTGCTTCTACTGGTCCCCCTACCTGGTGTACCCTCCTTTCTCCAGGTCACCTAACAATACAGTCGCTTATCCTGTATAGTTGTCAAAAAGAAACTCAAATGTGTTGGGGATTAATCAGGGACCTTGGTTTCCATTAAACAGACCTTGGTTCTAACCTGATGACAATTCAGAAACAACAGAGATGTAGAATAAGAACACTGAAAAGAAAAGGAAGGAAGCTTCTGTGGATTGGGTGATTCACACGGCTTCTTTGCTAGACAGTTTGTGGTGTTCATGGAAGCAGTGGGTGATAAAAACAACACGAATGGATAAGAAACCTCCAGGGATCACGGAGTTTGAGGTGGTACTAGAAAAAGACGGATGAAACCAAACACAGGATTTCCTCCAAGATATTTAGGGTTTATAGGTTTTATAATCACACGATCATCTAAGTTAAGAACAATAACAGCAATCCTCATAATAACCATAAGCAACCCATGTTATTGAAATTCTCGCAAGAAAAATATCCATAATTGTGAGTATGAAACAATGTAGTCTTAGGAATGGGATTTCCCCACCACTGATAAATGAGTGTTTGTTTGATGCTAGGAGGTTTCTCAGGAGCCCAATCACCTTGTTTTTGCAGATCAGGCTGAGGTGCTCACAGGTATTCACTCTGCATGGCTCAGCTTAACTTCTCCACTCCCCCACCCCCTCCAGGCTGTTCCTACTCTCCTCCCCCACATTCCTGTCTCTCGGAGGAGGCACCATCGGCATCTAATACCTAAATTAATGATTTGGAATATTCTCTAAATATTTATTGTGCATTTTCCTTCCTATCAAGAAGATTTTGAACTTGCAGGAAGACGGAAATTCTCTTGCACGCTCTTAAACAGCAACTAGGAATGGGCGCAAACCTGACCTTCAATGAATGTAGGTGGAGTTGAATTAGAATGAACTTTGTCAAGAAGCTTTGCAGAATGTTGGCAGATGCCTCGCTGGTGTATGAGGCAGGAGAGAAGGCAGGGGTAGTGGATCTCTCTGGTCAAATCCATTTGGAAAACACTGGGTTAATCAAAGTTTAACAGGTTTTTTCCCTCCAGGGCTCCTCAGTCCCTTTGATATGTAAATGTACTTTATGCCTCTTCAAATAGGGGCTTTCCTGGGCAGAATTTCTAAAATGTGTTTGCCACAGGAAGCCTTTATTTTACAGAGAAACTTACAAAATTAGTGTTCCCGTTGAACACACGTGGAAAACATTGCATTTAATTAAGTAAATGATAGATTGAGAAGAAACTTTCAAGATTGCTTTTTCTAATACCCTCAGTTTTGTCATAAGAAAAATGGTGATCATAATGCCACCTACCCCCAAAAGTTGTTATGAAGATTAATAAATTTATTTTATTTTTTTGTTTTTCCTTTTTTTTTGAGACAGAGTCTCCCTCTGTCACCCTGCATAGAGTGCAATGGTGTCATCATAGCTCACAGCAACCTCAAACTCATAGGCTCAAGTGATCCTCCTGCCTCAGCCTACGGAGTAGCTGGGACTACAGGCATGCACCATGAAACCAGGCTAATTTTTCTATTTTTTTTAGTAGAGATGGGGTCTGGCTTTTGCTCAGGCTGGTCTTGATCTCCCAAGCTCAAACAATCCTCCCACCTCAGCCTCCCAGAGTTCTAGGATTACAGATGTGAGCCACCTCTCCTGGCCAAAATTAATAAATTAAAAGGACTTAACATATCAATTGATGTTTACTGTTATCATTTTACGGGTGGAAATATAAGTTCCCACTACATATAGCTTCATGGGTTCAGAGTCAAGGCTTTGGAATAAGACCAAGGTGAAGCTGGCTTATGTGACTTTGGGCAGGTGACACGACCTCTCTTCCTTTGTCCTCCACTTCCTCATCTGTACAGTGGAGCCATTGATAGCCAACTTCGTGGAGTTATAATAAGGAGTAACGGGAACAATGCAGGTAATGGGCTTATCTTTGAAATGTGTACCCAGGGCACACCCAGCAGGCACAGCTCTCTGTTATAGGAAACAATGTTCATTGAGAGTTTACCCTTACATGCAAGTGCTGCTAAGGCTGGATATGTATTAACGCGTGATCTTATTAAACGTAAGAGGTGAGTACCTTTTCAGTCCCATTTAACAGAAAAGAAATTGAGGATCAAAGAGGTGGAACAAGTCTCCCAAGGTCATATAGTTAAGATGTGAGAAAGTCAAGATTCAAACCCCATCAGCTGACTCCAGAGCTAGTGCTCTCACCTGTTTCATCTGCCTCTCCGGTCCCCATCCACAATGAATGACACTGGTTGAGTCTACTACTTTGTTTCTGCTTATTACTGCTGGCGAGCTCAAGGTGACACCTTAGATTCTCAGGGGTCTTGATTATAGTTTCCCCCATGTCTGTGCAGTCCAGTTCCTGCCCCAGGCTAAGAAGGCTACAGCCAGATGCTTGTTCTATAGCGACCCTGTCTTGTTTACTGTGCCTGAGCCTACGTAGGTAAAATCGTAAGTCAGAGGCCCTACAGGTCCTCTCTGGAAGGGTCCAGGGATGCAGTGATGGTTGGAGATCTGGGGAACAGTGTTTCCAGTTCCTGTCCAAAGAGGCCCAAGAACCTGGACATTCACAGAGTCAGCCCAACTTGGGTACCCTCCCAATAAAACCACATGAGGAAGAGAATAACACATCCTCCATCTCTTCCAGAGAAGGCTTGAGTCTAATCTTGACTTAAGCCCATGACAGAAGTAATTATTCTCCCTCTCTGGCTAAACTGAAGCCTAGAGAAGAAAAGTAATTTGCCTTTGGTCACTGAGCCAGCAAGTTGCAAAACAGGGATTTGATTCTAAACTCTGGTCTTTCTACATATCTCTGAACATGCCCAACAAACAAAGAGGGGTTAGAAGAAAAGAACTGCAGGTGGACTTAAGAGCAGATCCACCCAGAGCTAGCTTTCTTCTGTGCCTGGAAGGCAACGGGACTTGGGTTTAACTAACACCTGTGAGTCCAGAGATGCCCAGGGTAAGAAGCTGTGTCTATGGCCAGTTCTCTCCAGAATTATAAGCTGAGACCAAGACATCCATTTCTTTTCCTTCCAAGATGTCACCTGATGGTAACTGGGGTCATGTCAGCATTTCCAGAAGGCATATTTATGTGATGCTTTTATCAAGCAAGGCCATGGCCACGATCCCACAGAAGGGCTGGGTCAGGCACTTGAAGCATTGCATCATTTCAGTTGAGTTGCTTTATAAAGTGGATCCAGAAGACAAGGGGAAAGGGGCCAGAATGGTGGAAAGGAGAAAGAAAAAAAGCTAAAGTACTGAACAGCTAATATGTGCTAAATTCTGGGCCAGGTGCCTCACAGACATCGTCTGATTTAATTGTTACAAGAGTCCTCAAAAGTAAGCGTTAAACTTCAATTGTGCAGATGAGGAAACCCCAAAGAAGAGTTAAAGAGCTTTGTGGTAGAGATCCAGATCTCTCTGACATGGGGTCTGCCCTGATTGCTCTATTTCTACCTGCTCTATGTCTTCAGAGTCTAATCATATCCTGCCATTGAACTTGCTGCAGGCAAACTCCTTCTCTTCTCTGAGCCTCAGATTCCTAAAACAACTATAGTGTTAATCTAGAGACTGGCAGAACATGAGGATAAGAGATTTGAAAACATTTTGCTCAATTAAACAATAAGCATACAGTATTTTTATAAGTATAAATAGAGCTATTAAAAAGGAAATGCCAAAAATATATATACATATATATGTACATACATATGCACATAAAAAGCCTGTATACATACATATATTTATTAACATGTATATAAATAAAATTATTACAGCCATTTCTTCCCTGAAGTCATTCATAAACCCTTCAGCATTCTGTGCTCCCTTTTTTGACATGTTGGTGCCCCTTGTGTTTGCCTTTTTGGGGATAATAATATAACCTTAAATAGTGCAATTCTTTACCTTGAAAAGCTCCATTTAACATCCCTTTTGACATCTTAGTCTCTAATTGCATCATTGAATGATTTATCTTCATGGTTTTGTGCAAAACGTAGAGTACTTCATGTACTTTGTGAGTTTTTTTTTTTTTTTTCCTCCTAAGTCAAAGCTATGGTCTTCAGGACTATATTTCTTTAGTGGTGGCATTAGGAATATGGTCACCTGAGCTCAAATGCTGACTCTGCCACTTAACTGGTACGTGACCTTACTTCCTTACAGATATAAAATGGAATAACATTAGTACTTACCTCTCAGATAATAAGATCATATATGTAAATGCTTAGCACAGGTCCTGGAATATAGTAAGTGCTCCAGGTAAGTACATGTTATGATTATTTCATTCCAGCTCTGGGCACATAGAAGAGATGACGTTAGATTATCTATCACCATTTTTTGTCTGAACTGGTTTTCTGGTATGACTAGCAGGATAAATTTGGAAATATGGTTGACCTGGTAGATCATTACTTCACTGACAGGTTGTACAAATAAGTATATGGTTACCAATTATAATTACTGTTTTAAGGGAAAATTAGCAGGGTACTCTGAGAGAGCAAAATAGATGAGCATATTTTATAGAGAAGGTTCAAAAAGGCCTCCTTAAGGGAGCAACATTTAATGGAAGGCCTGAAAGATAAGGGGAGTGTGGCCAGGCTAAAATTAAGGGGAGGGGGCAGATTTCCAAGCAGGGAGGACAACATCACAAATGCCCTGCACCATGAGAGGGTAGATACTTGTCCAGGAACAGCGTGGCTGGGTTGTGGTGAGCAAGAGGGAGAGAGAGGAGGGATGAGGGTGGAGATAAAGGTGAGGGAAGATGCGGGTAGAGGTTCTGAAGATCATGATGAAGAGTCTAACTGTTAGCCTGAGGAATGGGAAGCTAGTGAAGAGCCTTACATAGACACAGAATGTGATCAGATTAACTTTTTGTATAAGACCCGTCTGGTGGCCACATGCCAGGGGCAGATGCAGATGTCGGTTAGGAGGCTCTTGCTGTCACCAGGGCTGAAGGTGATGAAAATAGAGACAAGAGAATGGGTGCAAGAGGCATTTTGGAGGTGGGATCAGTATAACTTGGAGGCTTGGATTTGGGGGTGACTCGTGTCCCAGGGAATGTGCTTTGAGATTCAATGAATGTGCTGAAATAATTTCATGCTAACAGGGATAGAACCTGGTCATTGCATGGGATTCCCTGGGAGGCCCATTTACATCAAACATGAAGAAGAAACTCCCAGTAATTCAAGCTATCCCAAAGTAAAATAATCTGTGTAAGAAGGTAATAAATTATTTGACTACAGAAATGGGTCTGGGCTGCCATTTGTATGGGATCTTTATAAAACATGGCTTGGGAATCATCCTTAAGGACATGTTTCAACATTTGGGGAAAAATATGCATAATATTCATAATTGACTTATCAACACTTAGGAAGTGCCCATTGTGTGCCAGTTTCAAATGCTTAACATGGGATAATTTTTTTAACCCTCACAAGTAGTCTATGAGGTGATACTAATATTGTCACCATTTTTCCAGTGAGGAAGATGAGATACAGAAATATTAAGGTATTTCCCCGAAGTCATATTGTTGGTAAGTGGGTAGAAATAAGATTCAAACTTAGGCAGCCTGGCTGCACCAGACACAACTTACAGGTCCCAACAAATGAAAATAGTTCAGCACATCATAGCACAGACATTCTATAGAACAGTCAAGTGTTATTAGACATGACAGTCATGAAAACTATTTAGTAACAATGAAGAAAGTTTAAGAATATCTTGCCTGTATACCACTGTGTACGACACACACACAGATATACAGAAAATGAAATGGAAGGGAATGTTAGAGTGAAGGGAATATGGCTGACATTTCTTTGTACGTTTCCTTTTCCAAATTTTCCCCAATGTGGTAACACTACATTTATTCAGAACATATAGTTGCAATTCAAAACAGATAAAACGCACTAGCAGCAGAAATGGCTGGAAGGAGATTGGACTTCTAAGAACTTTCCCAACATGGAAATTTTACTATTCTATTAGAGTGGGCTTTTTTTTTTATGGGCAAACCGGGTATCCAGTATGAGTATCTGGATGAAGACAAATCTGTTATGAATGAAATGTAAAATCTCAAGTGAAAACTTTTATTTTGATTTAACAGTCAATAATCCAAACTAAACACCAGTCGATTAAAACAAATATGTTTTTGAGGCCTCACAACTCTGTATTATTAGTCACACATCCCTGGCAAAGTTGCTAAACTTCCATAAATATGTTTTTAATGATCAGATGATATTTATCTAATGCATGCTATCTCTCACATTAAGTTGGAATTAAATGCACCGTTTACTGTGTCATATGCCTTCATGGGCTTCAACAATCCTCTCTTTTCTTCCCTTTTGAGCTCAGATAACAATTTACAATGCAGCTGTGTAACATCTGCTAGCTGAGAAATGCTGCTGGAGAGGTTTTCAATCTCAGGGTGTGATAGGTCCTGATCCATAACAGTAAACCATTTCTCATCAACTTTTCCTGGATGCCAAAATGCATCTAAGGAAAATGTAGTTGGAAAGTATGCACGTGTCTGCCATTTTCCCCACCTCTTAGCTGAGGGATACCCCACAACAAGTCAATATGCCTCACGGCAGAAGAAAATAAAAGAATACAGCAAGGTCTTATCCACTTTTTCTTCACTTATTAGTAACTACCTGACCCCTGAATAGCTGATCCAGGGTGAAGCAGTATTGTTTCTTAGGAGGGCCTATTCAATTATGGTGAGATGCATAATAATACTGTTTTCCCTTGATTTGAAGACATTTCCAATTAAATGACACACTACTGATTTAATAAGAGCTCCTTGGGAAAAGGAGAGAAGCACTCCATTAATGCACATATCAATTATAAGACATCAAAATTTCAGAAATGTTTAAAAATGAAAAATGTGCATCTCAGAATTTAGAAAATACGGTATCTGATATATCTAAATTGGCAACATGTGTTTGTTTGTGTTACCTTTTTTCATTTTATTTCATGCTCAGAATGAGGTTGTGAGTTAGATCTTTTGATCTCCTTTTTAAAAATGAGAAAACTGAGTCTCAAAGGCTAAGTGAACTGATGACAGAGGCGGGACTCGAACTAGCTCTTCCCAAGCATGTCTTCACATGGAGGATAAATTCTCCCTTCCTGGCACCAGACCCTGTGTGGAACTAGAAGGACATTAAACTTGGAGGCACAAAAAGCTAAGTTCATGCTCAAGATTTGTCCCTAATAGTGGCAGAGTTTAGTCTAGAAGCTAGCTTGCATAACTCCATAGTTATCTACAGTGGCTGATATTTAAAGTTACTTCCAGCATTCAAAGTTCACGAATTACTGATGAAAGCAACCTGTTCGGATTTCATTGACTATTTGCCAGCTTCCTAGTTCTCTGTCACTGTTCTAAGAGAATAGAATGATAACAGCCTCCAAGTATCTAATATATCTTGCATGCTACATTCTTACACTTTACACACACTGTGTTAGTTTATAGTCACAGTGATCCCATGAAGTAGGTGAATCATTTTACAGATGAGAATATTGAGGCACAAAGAAAGAAACCTAAAGAAAGAATCAAAGAAACACAAAGAAAGAAGGCCCAAGATTGAGAATTCAAATCCAGATTTTTCTGATTCCAGAGCAGGGTTTTTAATGACAAAATTAGTCTACTTTCAGGACACAGGAAAAAAAAAAAAAAAAAAAAAAAACCAAGGACAAAAGCCTCTACTCTTAAGGATTTGAAATCTATTTAGCTAAGTAAGATTAAAACATACAAAATGTTGAGAAGAAAATACCACCCATCAATATTACCCTATTTTGCAGATGAGTAAATAGAGCTGAAGGCTGTAAGAACCAGTGAGGTAGAATTCAAACCCAGGATTTCTAAGCCCTGCTGCAATTTCCTTTCTACCTCTACCTGGCACCTGCCATCTTGTTTCATTTTTGATCAGGAAGCCAGATCCAAATGCTATTCAATAACTGTCCCAATATGAAAGGTTTATCAAACTTTGATGATGTGACTGCATCCAGTGATTTATGTCTGAAATTCCGAGGATGGGCTGTGACAACTGAAAGCCTCTGTCGTTTAGGTCCTCATATTTCCTCCATCCTGGTCGCTTCCTGCCTGGTGCTCACTCACCCCAATAATAAATATTGCCTGCCACCTTTATGATTATTGGCAGTTAGCTATGATGAATTCTGATACTAGTCAACTGTGGAGGAGATATTAAATTCATTGGCTAAATTTCTCTTAATGCTTCATCCAATATGAATCAATATTGGTTTAATAATTAACATGTTTAAACATTTTTATGTATATTTCATGATGAGACAGTCTATGTTTATTTTATGAAGATGAAAATTTAGCTCCCTGCCACCGATGGCAAAACCATTCCAACTTGGAGCTTTCTCTTTAGCTTGCTCTGGGGCCATCTTTTCATATTCTGGGAGAACTGACTGGTTCTCACTGTGACCCAGTAGAGGATGCTGAGTCCAAAATGAGAAGTTGAGAATATCTGAAAAGAGGAAAGGCTTCATGAACAGTAAGTTCTGAGAAGAGCCTGCTGGAAGGTGGTACCAGCTTGCACCCCTGCCCCAGCTCTGCCTCAGTTCTACTCTCCTCTCCTGTCTGAAAGCACGTACTGAGTGTTGACTCTAAATAAAATTCAATTTCCTCACTCGAGGAGAGATGGTATCAGGAGGTGAGATTACAGTGTGGTTTAGAGCAGTGATTCTCAACCAGGAGTGATTTTTAGTTTGCCTCACCACCACCTGAAATATTTGGCAAAGCCTGGACATATCCTGGGTGGTCACAACCAGAGGGTTGCTTACTGGTGTCTGGTGGGCAGAGGCCAGGGATGCTGTTAAACATTCTACACTGCACAAGACAGCCCTCCACAGCAAAAATGGTCCAGTCCAAAATGCCAGCAGTGCCAGGCTTGAGACACTCTGGTTCATTGTCAGACTTCAGTAGGCTTGACCCCCAGATCTGCCACATATTGTTGTGTAAACTTGGTTAAGTTTCTGGTGCTTGCTTTCCACATCTCCGAGATGTGGATAATAATCCTAAAATTGCCTTATTCATGAAGGTTGGTAAAAATTATCAGCTATCTTAAGGTCAGCTGATGAGCAACCTGCATTCCTAGTTGCCATGTAACCTAACTATTCATAGATTCCTGGGATTAGGATACAGTCATCTTTGGGGGCATTGTCCTTACTGCCACAGTGATTTAAGAGCAGCCTGTACTGTTGAGCAATTGTGGGCCAGGAATATATTTTCCTGACTTTAGCAATCTCACTCTGTGCACCCGGCCCTTTTGCACACAGACCCCATTTGAGCCTCACAGTATTGCACTTCTATCAAGCACCTGTAATATGTCAGTGAGATTTTATTACCTGTACAAGTAGGATACAATCATTTTCATTCTACAGATGAAACAGCTAAAACTAGGAAGAGATTAAGTAACTTGTCCGAAGTCTTTCTCCTTTTAAGTGCAGAATATTTGATGAAAAGTCTTCTTTTCCTCTCGGCAGATACCCAATAGTGGGATTGCTGGATCGAATTGTAGGTCTACTTTTAGTTCTTTGAGAAATCTCCATTCTGCTTTCCCTAAGGGTTGTACTAATTTGAACTCAGTTGTGCAACTACAAAACTGGAGTTGTTCATCCATATTCCTGACAACAGTAAGTCTAGTTAAATAATCTGAAATGTGTTGTCTCTGGGCATTGAGAACTAAAACTTCCTGAGCTCCTACTATGTGCCAGGTAGTATGTCAGGGGCTTTGCATACATTATCCAATTAATCCACATACCGTTAACAATAATACATGCTGTGCTGTTCATTGTACTCTTGCTACGTGCCACGCATTCTGTGTATGTTACCTTTGTTCTTTATAGCAATCTTACAAAGTGGGCAACATTATCTCCATTCCCAGAATTAAAGAAAGCAAACCAAGTTAAATAAATTATCTGAAGCCAATTTTTTAATTTATTTGCATATTCACTCAATAATTTTTAAGCTTCTACTATACAGCAGGCATTGTTGTAGGGGCCAAGAATACAATAGAGTAATGTGTTTTTAACCTCATAGGGAAATATAGATCATAACCAAATCAATAAATAAAAGAATTGATAACATGAAAGGTGATGAGTGCCATGGGAAAAATAAAAAGGAGTTTAAGGATAGAGTGTGTGCATGGAATGTGATAGTTGACAAAGACCTCTCTGAAAGTCATTCTTGAGCAGAGACATGGAAGAAGGAAACCAATATAAATGAGGCCATCTGGGGTCAGAGCAGGCTAGGCAGAAAGGATGGCACAAGCAAAAGTTCGAAGGAGAGAGTGAACTTGGTAGGATCAAGAAACAATAAGAAAATGAATCTGGCTTGAGCAGGGTGCAAGAAGGGGAGACTATCTTACCCTGATGAGGTCCAGATGGCACAGGGCAGAGTATGTCATTGTCAGGTTAGAGTCACTTACACTATGAATAGAAGGGAAGCTATTAATCCGAGGAGGGTTTTGAGTAGGGAAATGGAAATCAGGTTCATATTCTAGAAGAACGACTTGGGGGCTGGGAGGAGAATAGACCTGGGGGAAAGGGTATCAGCAGGGAGACCAGAGAGGAGGCTGTTGCTGTTTCCTAGAGAGCTGATGGGTAGCAGCAGAAGTTGTGAAAAGTGTTCACATCTTGGGTGTATTTAAAGAGAAGTCAGCAGGATTTGCTGATATGGGGAAGCAGGGTGTGAAGAAAACAAAAAGAGCTAAGGATAGGCCCAGAGTTCTGGTCTGGGGAACTAAAAAAGTAGGGCTGCTATTTACTGTGAACGGGGCCATTTCCATGAGACTGGGGTCTAGGGCACTTCTTTAACCATGGGAGGTGTTGCATCACCTTTTTATGCTATCTGGAACATTATCCAGAGAGGGAAAAATTATGATTCAGAGAAGTCAGGATGATTTCTAGATTCCTAAAGCAGTGATCTTGAGTGTAGGTTGAGCTGGGAGGGGAAAAGGTCGAGGTAGTATCTAGAGGTGTGGACAATTAATCTATAGTAACAGGAGGGAAAGAAAAGTGTATGAGCCCAAATCCCAGTAGACTGGGAGTAGTGATAGGTATTGTAGACATTCTCGTTGATTTTCTATTGATAGATAGCAAAGTCTGAGCAAAGAGAGGTGGGGTGAGGTGGAGGATATGTGAGCAAAATAGAGGAGAAATGAAAAATAGTCATGGTGAATGGATGACAGGCATGCAGTAGAATTTGAATCCATGTTCTTTAGGATCCAACATCAGCAAACTCCTCACATACTCAATGGCTTTAAATTTTCCTGCAAGGTAAATGTATACTGTTTCCAATTGGATGAATAAACAAGATGGAAATTTCAGGAGTTTATGTGGCCCAAGTCCACCCAGCTGGTTATGTTGCAAAACCAGATTTCAAACTAAAGCTTCAGACACCTAATGACAGCTGAATGAACCTATTTCCAGTTGCTCCCATAGGGAAAGGAAGAATCATGGCAGACAAGAAGAGGCAGCGAAATTCTAGGTCCCTACTTCAAGCACCCTGGGAAGGTGGCAAATGTAAAAATATCTGCACATTTCCTTGGTCTTTCTTAGCTGTATTTTGCCTTAATGCTTTTGTCCGTTCTTGTGTGTATTTGCCCATTTTGCCTTCCACTTTCCTTTATACTCAGGTCAGGTTGAAGGAACAGATGTCAGACTAGCTTTGACCTGCTCCCATGAGTCAGCCACACAAGTCAGGATATCTCTGTGCTGAAGGCTTTCAAAAAGGGGCTGAACTTTCCTGGAAGAGATGAGATCAGGGAAGAACATCTGCCTTTACATTTTCATTTAGTGGCTCAGGATTCTATCCTTCCTTTTCTTTCCTTTCTTTATCCTGTGAGTTATGATTCGTAGTTAAATGTGTCACTTAATAGAAACTTGAAGTCTCAAGTAATTTTCTCAAGTCTCAGAATCTCTCGCAGGGTTGAAAGAGACCTTGCAGTTCACCATGCCCAGAATCGCTTTGCTCAAATGAGGAGACTGAGAAGCAGGAGAGGAAGTGATAGCAAATGCATATCAGAAATTGTGCCTCTTTCAGTCCCAACAAGGGCTGAAAGAAGCTTCCAGAAGGTTGCATATTCTGCTTCAAACTTTAGAGTGGCCCACAGAAAGTGAAACAGGATTCACAGTTTCCAACCAGACTCTTCAGCCCTAAAATGGCATTTGCAAATAGCATTAGGAAAAACATTTTTTCCCCTTGTTTTTGATGTCTAATGTTTAAGCTCTCTTTAAAGGTTGTATTCTAAAAAGGTTGAGTTCATGGGGAGTCAGTGACTCAGAGACAGACTACAGGGCTATTTAAAACCAGCCCTGTGGCTTTTAGCATCTTCAGCACAAAGGGGATGGTGGGGTGGGCCCCAGGGGAAACTGGCTGCAGCAAAGAGAAAGTGAAGAGAGAAGGTGGTGGCCTCCCACCCTTCGTCCAATGGGAGCATCTGTGATGGCCCCTCAATTCACTGCCTCCTTGTCCTGTCTACAAACTTGACTGTGCCTACATTTACCTGCTGTTTCTGTCCAACTTAAGGATCTTGCGCTAGCTAAGATTTTTTCTTCTGTTCCACATCTATGAACCTATCTCTCTACATCCCCTCTAAGACTTTATTCCCTCAAGTGGACCTTGCGTTTCTGAGATGCCCAATCCCTCTTCTCTACCTCTGCCTTCCTTTCAATAACAGCACCTTGCCTATAGCAGCTCCCCACATGCCCTGTTCTTCTTGCACCTCCTCTCTCCTCAGTCCTTCAACGGTGAGCATTTTGAAATGTTTCTCTGCCTTGACTGTTCCTTCATTCTTATCTTCCATTCATTCCCAAACCAACAAAATCAGATTTCCTCTCCCAAAATTTCACTCAATCTTCTCTTGCCAAAGTCACCAATGTAATTTCAAGACCCAGTGGAAATTGTTAGATTTGTTTCTTATGTGACATCGGTACAATTTGGTATTGGTCACTTCTTCCTCAAAATGAATTTCTTCCTAGGATTCTCAGGCACCTACAAAGATTCTTCCTCCTTTATTGACTTTGTAAATACTAATGTTCCCCGGGATTCTCTTTGACTATATATATATGTATATATATATCTCCCTTTTCCTTCCATTTACTTTCCTGTTCCCTCTGTCCCTCCTTTTTTTCTATCTTTCCCTTCTCTGTCCTTTCATTTCCTCCCCTTTCCTCCCCTTTTCTTTCCTTCCACTCTCTTCCCTTCCCATTCTGCACTCTCTCCTGTTGCAACATCACTCAAACTCAGGGGTTAATGAACACTCATAGCCTAACAATTCCAAACCAGACATCTCCTTATTGGTCTGTTTCTGACAATAAGCCCATTTTATGACATCTTTAACCATCTCCACCTGTGCACCAGGAGATTTTTTATCATACATCTGCCCTCCTGAGACCCTTGATGCATGGCTAATCCAGTCCCTGCACATGTAATTACTTACCAAGGGCAGTTCTTGCCACCTCCCGACGCAGTACCGCCAGGTGGAGCCATTAGGGAACCACGGAGCAGACAGCTGCCCAGGCCTCTGCATTGCAGGGGAGAGAGCTGAGCTGGAGAGCACAGGTGCGGAATGGTCCAAGAGAAAGGAGAAAGAGGAGTAGATGGGGAGACCTAAGAAAGAGCTCAGAACAAGAATTCAAAATCTAGGGATCCATGGATGGTTCCTCAAATTATATCTAAGTTGTAGATTTGTTCATTCTTCATATGTTCATTATTTAAGATAATTCATAGCTTTCATCAGATTCTCAAAGGTATCAATGGACCACAGAATTCTAAAAAATGTCCCAGTTTCAGACAAACAGAATTTGTGTTTAATTGTTGCAAATGCATGTGTGTGTGTGTGTGTGTGTGTGTGTGTCTGTGTGTAAGAAATGACTGAACTGGCAATTAGTAGGTTTAGGAACCAGCCTTGGCTTTGCCACTAACAGACTAGGTGGCATCAGGAAAGATTACTTGACCCTCCCAACCCATAGTGAAACCTTCTCCCGTCATCCTAAACTCTCCCTGCAGCACTTTGCACATCTGGGATTTGCGTACTGTCGTCTCCACTAGATGGCAAGCTCCAAGAGGGCAGGGTCTATGCTGCCCACTATTGTACAGTGAAGCAGCACACAGCAAAAGGTTATTGTTTTCCCCTCAGACCATCATTTCTCTCCTCTGGACTTCAGCATCTCCATCGACGAGGTTAGGGATTCAGTTTTCACAATTCATCAACACTCTGGCATAGTGTTGGTCTTCACCACCATCATATCCCAGAGCCTGCTGAGCCTGAGTGCTGGTTCTTCCATTCGAGCAGAGCAAGTGAGCAGAGAGGGATGTAATTATAATAAACTGTGACGTGTGCTATAATAATGGGGTTAGAAGGTGCTAAGGGAGCAGGGTGGGGGACTGGCCACAACTGGGGATTCAGGCATCAACTGTCTCCCTTGGCCAAGGTCACACTGACTCATCAGGACAGAATGGACATTGCCCCCTCTGGGAGGAACCACAGTGGCCACACGTAGCCATGCTCAAAGAACTCCTTACTAGTCATTTCAGATGTCTTTTTTTCTCTCTCTCAATTTTAACTCATGACTCACAATTTATAAAAAATAAATTACCTGCCACCATAGTGTATAGTTCTCAAGCTACCTGTTCACCGCTGCAAAGCAATAATGCACAGCTCCCAAAGGAAGCATCATTCTCTCTCACCTCCCCTTTCTCCCAGCTTCGCTGTGCTCTGAGCCACAACAAGGCAGGGAAGGAGCAAACATGCCAGAATTCAGCCCGCCTGGTGGCTTTACCACCTGCCCTGAACAGCTACCATTTGAATGTCTTTATAAAATTTCTTCATTTTTCCTCTTCATGGTTTCTCAGCCTTTCTTGCTTGAAATGATACTCTTTCATTTTTATTATTATTATTATTATTTATTAAGGACAGGACTTGGAATTACTTACATTTCCAGTCTATACCACATTTAGGGTAATAACTTAGTGGCTTCTATACATAATTCTCATCATTTGTCCCATATTAGTGTGATATCATTATAACAAAAACAAAACTTAAGATTTATAATAAAAAACCTGGGCTTTGAAACCCAACTCTACATCCTGGCCAATCCGATGAGACAGTAACACTAATGACACCTTCTTATACTAATTCTTTTGGGAACTTTAGATCAGAAATCATGGGGCCAAGTGTTTTGGAAGTTCTGAGATTCTCTATGTGAGTCAATAATCTGTATTATCCTAGCTCTCTGGGAGGCCGAGGCGGGTGGATCGCTCGAGGTCAGGAGTTCGAGATCAGCCTGAGCAAGAGCGAGACCCTGTCTCTACTAAAAATAGAAAGAAATTATCTGGCCAATTAAAAAAATATATAGAAAAACTTAGCCGGGCATGGTGGTGCATGCCTGTAGTCCCAGCTACTCGGGAGGCAGAGGCAGTAGGATTGCTTGAGCCCAGGAGTTTGAGGTTGCTGTGAGATAGGCTGACGCCACGGCACTCACTCTAGCCCGGGGAACAGAGAGAGACTCTGTCTCAAAAAAATATATATAATAATAATAATCTATATTATTTATTTTCAACTTCATGGTATGTTTCACGTCCTCAACTTTGACACACACCTTCCTTCCTTTATTATCCCTTTTCCAATTTTAAAATTTTAATCAAGCTTCTCAAAATCTCTCTCTCCATGTGGTAAAAATTTGCTTTTTTCATGTGTATTAATCATATTTGTTATTCAAGGAAGCAATTCTATCCGGCTGTTAATTCTTTCTTCATTCAACAAATATTTATCATGCATATAAAATATCTAAGTTATGATCTTTGACTGTACAATGTGGTTCCGGCTTCTTCTATAACAGTGCCACCTGATGGTTCTGATGGTCACCCAGTGTGTGATTGATCAAAGAGGCAGGTGAACCTACAAGGCAGCTAACTTCTTGAGAAGGAAGTTTTAATTTTTAGAAAGTTACTCTTCATGTGGAGCTAATCTATGTCTTCCTGCAATTTCCATCTATTGTACTATTCTAACATCCATTGTTTTCCTCCGCAAGTGTTCAGATGTTTGCAGATAACTACTGAGCTACTTCTCCCAACAGTTTCTTTCTCAGGCTGAGAATCAAAATTTGCTCCAACCATTCCGTGTGTCTGCTTTGCTCTTCTTTTCCCTCTTCTAGCCTCGCCCTGGCTTGTCATCATTAACCCTTCACTGAGAATGAACTCAGAATTGCAGATGCGGTTGTGCCCTGGTTAACTGGATTGGAGTTGTCAGTTTTCCTCCACCAAGCATGAAGCTACTCTTAGTTCAGCCTGTAATAGCATTAGCATTTTTTTTGTTCCAAAGCTCATTGTTGACTCATGCCACTGCCACACTGAAACAGAAATATGACCTCAGACTTTATATGTGTCTTTCTTCCAAACCATATTTTCCTCACCCTGTATTTATAGAGTTGGGGTTTCGAATCCAAACGAGGACTTGATATTTGCCCATATTCGATTTGATCTTTTTAGATTTGATCCAGTGTTCTCATTTGCCAAGAATTTATTGGATCCTGATTATTATTTAGTGTACTGGCTGTTCTTCTAAACTCCATGCCCTGGAAAATTTTAATCAATAAATTTACAGTGCACTCCTACTGTTAGTTAACATGTATCAAATTTTGGTTAAGAAGGAAGTTGATATATAACATAACTACACCCTGGGTTAGTTTTTCTTACCCTTTTTAATCTTCAAAACATCACTAGAGTGTATAAAGGTAAGACATCATGAAGTATACAAGGATACTACATCTAGGACATAATAGGTGTTCAATAAATACATTTCAGGTGAATAAAACTAAGGAATAGGTTTGCCAAACCTGATTTAGATTAAAAAAAATAATAATACAAAGGAAAAAATAAGTGCATCCTTCATACAAAGGTTGATGAGGGAGGAAACACAAAGTTGTCAAGGTAAATTAAATTCTGAATGGAAGTCAAAAGTCAGAAGGGGAGCAGTATTCAAAATGAGACTGAGCACTCTAAAACTGGGAAGGTGCAGAAAATACTTTCCCTGAAGACAGCGACACGCTGATGGCTAAAACTGATGGCCTTCTGAGAATGTCTCGGTGAGCACATGGGAGAAATAGACAAAAATAACACAGCCCTTCAATGCGCACATGCACACACACACTGCACACACATGCACACACACACTGCACACACATGCACACACACACTGCACACACATGCACACACACATGCTAATATTAACTAACTCCCAGTGAACATCCACTGTGGGCCAGGGATCATGCTAAGTCTCTTTTAAGTCTCCCCAAAGCCCACTGACATTGACACTATGGTCATGCCCACTACATAAAAGAGAAAACTGAAACCTTGACAGGTTACATAAATTTCTTTAGGTCATGTACATAGTGAAAAACAGGTGTAGAACTTGGACTTTGATATATCACTGCTCCCAGTGGACACAAATGTCTGTATGTACATTTAAAAAGGTTTCCTCCTAATCTCTTACCACATTTTGAAACACTGGGAATGGTTAACTAACTCATAGTTAATTATAAGAGGAAAGTACCGTCAGATCAAGACTCAAAGTACCATTCCTTAAGGACCAATGAAGAAACCCCTGTGGAGGCTGGGTCTAGGGCCCTCAGATCCCTCTCCAAAGAGCCTGGTATGGGTTTTCCATATATTTAAGGTTTCCAGTTCCCCTAACCTTGTTTGTTCTATCATGCCTGCCAATTCCGGCATTTTATCTGTAGTCTACACACTTACTAACGTTTCTGTTACGAAATTAAGTTGACAATGTCAAATACATGGCCTCAGGTCACCTCCCAACTCCACATCTATCCAATTGTTAGTCAACTTAAGTGATTCACACATGACCTCCCACCTTACTGCCCTACCTGAGCCAGCCCTTCTCTCCTTTTCCTTTCCTACTTCAGTGTTCAGGCCAGGGTCTGATGTCTGTGTTGCAGAAAGGATGCTGGAACGGGGGGAAATGTCACTGAGACAAGCAGTGGGCTGGCTGGAGGTGGGGACCATTCAGACTAGGAAGCAACAGCTAAAGAGATGAGCACCTAAACGGTCAACTCCCAGACATTCAATAAGCTCAGGCACCTTGCTGAAGAAGAAAGTGGTAGCTTTCCAGGATGATGTTCCTGAAAGTCCCATTGATATCCCATTTCTTCACAAGTATTTATGGAGGACCTACTATGTGTCTAGCACTTTGCTAGTTACTGAGGGTACCAATAGTGTGCAAGACAGAACCAAGAGTTCTGTCCACTATGAAACAAACAGAAGCCTAGACATCAAAATCTTCATACTAACTTTACTAATAAATCACCTTGCTGAGACATCTCACCTCCTTGCAACTTAGTTTCTCATCTGCATAATGTACAGGTAAAAAGATGTCGGGTAGTGCTGCGACGAAGGTCTCTTTCAAGCATGATGAACCTGAACCTGTTTTCCTAAAACGTTCAATATCCCACATTCCTGGTGGTGGCTTTTATCAACTTTGCCTTTTGCAGAGGGGGTGGGGAGAGTTTCTGCTGGGCAAGTTCTTTCCATTTTCATAATAGAGTTATGCACTCCCCTCTGTAGGTCTTTAATCTTCCAGCATTTATCCCATCAGTTCTGTCTCCAGTGAGCCCTTATCCCAAGATGTTTGTCTATTAAATTAAGAGTTTTGCAGAAGGGGAGAGCCATTTAGAGGCTGTAAATCACCGGGCAGTCTCTTGGCTGCTCTCTGCTCGGAGCCCCACTGCATCATCGAGCACTCATCCTGCCACTGCCTCCCCTCGGGCCGTGGCTCTCAGAGACAGACAGCTCTGGAGCGTGGAACCCGCACAGACCTGCCTGCTCCAAAACCTGCTCCAGTCTCTGGGGCCAGCCTGTCCTGGGGCTGAGTTGATGGGGAATTTATGTGAGACCTTCATTAACCCTCAAGAACCACAAGGACAACTCAACTCTCTTAGTGGTTCTTCCTTCACCTTCTTCCCTGCACCCAGACCCTTGCTTGGTACCCCAGTTTTAATAACTGTAACCCTTGACCGTGTCCCTGACTTGAGATTTTAAAGAGTATGACAGGAAAATAACACTTCCTATTTATTATGAACCGGTTCCTGTATGTAGCTTCTATCATTTGTATTTTCATTTTTTACCTGTAAGTTGAATGATATTGTCATTCCCATATTACCGACAAAGAGACTGAGGCCAAGGCAGATTATATTAAAGTGCTCGAGTTTTTATGATGTATTAGTGATGGAAATGGGATTTTGTATGTGAAGCTGTTTTATACCAAAGCCTGTGATATATATCCATTCATGCGTAGTGTTTTTGAGTGACTACTATGTGTCATGCCAGGTGCCAGGCTAGTGTTGCCACAGGAACCAGCACAGTCAAGATTCCCACACTCTCCTAGAGCGTACAGTCTGCCCTGCAGTGGGATACACCCCCACCAGAGAGGCATCACTGCAAGTTCTTTATGCCTCCCTCCTAACTTGCCAATGATGTTTCTATCCCTGGCCCCTCACACTGTGATTGGGATCCTGTTAAAATCTAACTCTTACCATGTCTAATTCTCTGGCTCTCAGGAAATTGCCATAGACTCCCCAAGCCACACCCACAAGGAGCCCTTGTTAAGGCATTGCACAGGCTTGCGGGAGACTGCCCAACGGCTCTATTGCACAGTGTGTCTTTCCTGTTGGTTTAGATTGTCCCTTCCTGTCCTTCCTATCTTCTGCTTCCCCACTCCTTGGGAGGCCTCGAGGTCCTGCCTCAACCTCTCTGCCTTCTTGTTCCAACCTGCTGCATTTTATCTTCCCGTGCCTGCTTCACAAGGCTTATCAGACTTCAAAACAGTCACATGCAATGGTGACACAGAGGGACAGGACCTGGAGGTGTGTTCTCCATATATCTGACTCATTCCTCAAGGACCTCCTGACCTCGGGCTGTCCCTAGACACCTGCCTTCCTGGACTCCACTGACTCCTCTAAATGCCCCAATGCCCCTCAAGGACCCTTCCTTGCTCCCACTCATCATGGTTCCCTCCAGCTTCAGGAGAAGCTATCACAGGTAAAGGAGGTATGATGGATTTAGCCATAATATGTAGAATGGGAATCACACAGGGCCAGAAATCAGAAGACTTGATTCAAGATCCAGCTCTGCAAATATCAGCTCTGAAATACTGGTCATATCTCACACACTCTCTGAGGACTCTCTTTATGTATTAAATGAGAATATCAGTGGCTATGATGGCTTTATTGTGGGTCTACTTGGGTAGGTTGAACTACATTTCTCAGAATTCACTTTCTTTTTTTTTTATTTTTATTTTTTTTAATCTTTTTTTTCTTTTCTTTTGTTTTTTTTTTTGAGACAGAGTCTCACTCTGTTGCCCAGGCTAGAGTGAGTGCCATGGCGTCAGCCTAGCTCACAGCAACCTCAAACTCCTGAGCTCAAGCGATCCTCCTGTCTCAGCCTCCCGAGTAGCTGGGACTACAGGCATGCGCCACCATGCCCGGCTAATTTTTTCTATATATATTTTTAGCTGTCCATATAATTTCTTTCTATTTTTAGTAGAGATGGGGTCTCGCTCTTGCTCAGGCTGGTCTCGAACTCCTGAGTTCAAACGATCCACCCACCTCGGCCTCCCAGAGTGCTAGGATTACAGGCGTGAGCCACCGCGCCTGGCCAGAATTCACTTTTTTACACATCTTTGGTTAGGTTGAGCCACAAGGGAGATCCCTGGAATGTTCTGGAGGGTGGACCAGCAGCCATTCGGTAGCTCACATGTTATTACTGGTCTGTTGATGCACCTTATTGACTTGGAGCAGTGGCTGGGCCCCCAACTCCTCTACTTTCCTCTGGGTCCTCCTTCAGCTTCCACCACTGCTAGGCCAAGTGTGTAAGGGTAGATCTGTGACAAAGGATACCTGTGGCTTCTGTAGGATACCTACGTCATCAGGGAATGAGAACTAACATGGCTTTCAGTCCACCTTTGTGGGGTTCCAGCTTGTGCAGGTGGATTGAGTCTGTCCTCAGTCTCCCCCACTTTATATCCATCTTTGCTTCTCGACATCCAGCCCTTTGAGCTTGAGCTTCAGCATCAGATGCAGAGACAACAGCCTTCGAGAGACACTTAACCAGCTCTCATAATTGCATAAGGCCGAAAACCTGTAACAGGAATTCATATGTATAGGTATAAGTGTGTTTGATGAGCTGCATTTGT
Organism: Eulemur rufifrons; assembly: GCF_041146395.1. Taxonomy (NCBI): domain Eukaryota; kingdom Metazoa; phylum Chordata; class Mammalia; order Primates; family Lemuridae; genus Eulemur; species Eulemur rufifrons. The sequence continues at coordinate 272,209,414 of NC_090989.1, forward strand.
GTGTGTGTGGGTGTGTGGGTGTGTGGGGGTGTGTGTGTATGTGTGACGAATAGTTCTGCTTCTCTGGTTGAACCTTGGCCATATAAGTACCATATGTACCATTTTTTTAAACATCACAAAACTCAGGAGCATAAAAGAATAACCATGAGCTCTCAGACCTGCAGGTCAGCTGAGGGGACACTTCATGCAGTATATCTGTGGGTTCCCTGAAATGACTCTGTTCCATTTGTGTTCATTCTAGAGCTCAAGGGCAGCAGCTACTTGGGGGAAGCTCTACTTCTAGAGACGACAGAAGCTTGAGGGGACAAGCTCCACTGAACAAGCACATTTCAAGCCCCTGAGTATATCATGTTTACTAACATCCCATTGGCCAAAACAAGTCACATGTCTAAGCTCAAAGTCAAGAGGTGGAGAAATACAGTTGCCTTTTGTGAGAGGAACTGCAAATGCGCATGGGCAAGTGCATGGCTACAGACTGAAGGACTAGGGGTCACACTTACAAGACAGTGCCCCTTACCAGCTACGCCATAACAGATATGGCTATGAGGGAACTGAGACATGGCTTTGCCAGTTCCAATTCTGCTACTAAGTAGCCGTGGGTTATCAGGAAAGTCGATTCATAACACTTTGTCTGGAAAATGAAAGAATAATGCTTATCTCTGAAGTAAGACCAATTGGATTAGATCTTTTGACGATTCATTGATTTAGGGAGAAGGAATAGTAGAGTCATCAACTATTGGAAATAAAGAGGTGATTATTTTCTGTTTTATTGAGACATTTAAAAATTCTTTTGTTTTAAAATACATTTTGTAATACAACTTTTAAATTGTAAGTAAAAATGAAAAACTGCCTTCAAAACTCCCACACCTAATTCCATATTCCATGCTCCTCTCGATGAAAATCACTGTTGAATTTTTGCTTACCTCTTTCCAAATCTTTTCGTGACTTTATGATCTGCTTCTATTACACACCCATGATTGTATTCTTTCATATTGTAGCTTGCTCTTTGACTTTGCTATGTCTTGGTTATCTTTTTATTTCAGTCTATGTAGATCTACTTCATTCTTTAAAAACATGTCTAGTATTCCAAAGTGTAAATCTACCATAATATAAAAAATATTTATTTTTTATATTTATATATAAATATATGTTATATTTTTTTATATTTATATATTATTTATATATAAATATAAAATTTATTATATATAAATATAAATATTTATATAAATATAAAAAATATATATAATAAATAAATAAATATAAATATATTTTATATTTTATATTTATGCTCTGTTAATGATCACTAAAATTCTTCCAGGTATGCCTTAACAAACCCAGCGTTAAAGTTTGTACTTACCTTTGTGCAATGTGAGAATGTTTTCTGTAGGATAGACACCTAAGAAATTTATGGGTTGAAGAGTATTCACATTTTTGAGGGATAATAGTATCCTTCAGAAAAAAAAGGAGAGAGGCCTGACCCAATTTACAAACTCACTCACGTTATATAGAAGTACCATTTCTCCAAATCTTTAACAACACACAGTGTCATCAATTTTTAAGATTTTTCTATTTTGCTAATTTGATGGGTTCATGGTTGTCACAAAGCTGTTATGATGAATGATGTTAATAGGCACAGGCAAAGGATATGAGTTCCTTTAAAATGAGTAAAGCATACTAAGCCTAATTGCACGAAGACTTGCAGCATTCTCTCCACTGGAGAGGCAAGTTTTGTTGGCCTTAAATCCTTCACAAAGAAGCATTTTGCAGATGATACCACCCACACAGAGTAGAAATCCTACCTAGCCTGCAAGAAGCTCAATTGTGGTAGGCAGAATGAGGTCCCCTGAAGATGCCCGTGTTCTAATCACCAAAACCGTGAATATGTTACCTTATATGACAAAAAAAAAAAAAAGATTGCAGGTGTGATTATGGTTAATAATCTTGAGATGGGGATCTAATCATACGACTCCTTAAGAACAAAGAACCTTCCAAGCTGTGATCAGAGAGAGCTGTGTAGCTATGTCTACAGAAGAATGGTCAGAGAAATGCTTTGAAGACGGGGGAAGCCCCCCTAGCGCCTGCAGAATGCAGTGCACCCTCGCCAACGTCTTAATTTTAGCCCAGTGAGCTCTATGTCAGACTTCTAAACTACAAAACTGCAAGATAATAAACTTGTGTTGATGAAGCCACTACTTTTGGAGTAATTTGTTCCACTAGCAATAGAAAATTAACATAGCCACCCTCACTGTTTGTGTTTTGGGGCGGGGGACAGTGATTATCTCCTTCTGGCTTCTTCCTAATGACATGTGGGCTACCCTCCTGCCTACCCACCAAGCACGAGGAATTGACGAAAACCGTAGAACATTTATCAGTATTTGCTATAAAAATTAACTGAAGGTGAATCTGTACATGTTTTACAGGTATTACCCACCTAGCAGATACAGATGCAACATTCAGGTCTGTTTGACTTAATGAAAAATGATATCTTAACTGTGCTTAAATTGTAATTTATTTAATTATGAGGGAGGTTAAATAGTTTTTCATATATTAATTAGCCACTTCTAAATTGCTGACTTAGAGCTTTGGCTGATTAATCAAATGGGCTCTTTGCCTTGTGCTAATAATTTGTTAAAATTATTTACATATTTTTACACAAATCTTTTGTCTATTGTACCTGTTGCAACTATTTCTCCCAGTCCTTCAAATTGTCTAATATTTATTTATATATATGTAAAATATGTATGTGTGTATATATATATATATACACACACACACACACACACACATAATCATGTGCCACATAATAATGTTTTGGGCAACAAAATATTGTGCCACATATATGACAGTGGCCCCCATAAGATTATAATGGAGATGTAAAATTCCTATATCCTAGTGACCTCCTGGCCATTGTAACACCATAGTGCAAGGCATTACTCATGTGTTTGTGGTGATGCTTCTGTAAGCAAACCTAGCATGCTTCTAGACATATAAAAGTATTGTAATACTGTTATGTATAACACATAATATCTGATAATAATAAAATGACTATGTTACTGGTTTTGTATTTACTATACTCTACTTTTTATTGTTATTTTATTTATTTAATTTGTAAAGACAGGGTCTTGCTGTGTTGTCCAGGCTGGTCTGAAACTCATGGCCTCATGTAATCCTCCCCTTGGCCTCTCAAGGCTCTAAGATTACAGCCACCACACCCAGCCTTATCATTACTTTAGAGTGTACTCCTATTTATATAAAAAAAATTCACTGCAAAACAGCCTCAGGCAGGCCCTTCAGGAGGTATTCCAGAAGACGGCATTGTTATCATAGGAGATGACAGCTCCATGTGTGTCATTGCCCCTGAAGACCTTCCAGTGGGACAAGGTGTGGAGGTGGAAGACAGTGGCATTGATGATCCTGACCCTGTGTAGGCCTAGGCTAAAGTGTGTATCGTCTTAGATTTTTTTTAAAAAAGTTTGAAAAGTAAAAAAAAATTAAAAAACAAAAAAGTTCATAAAGAGATAAAGAAAATATTTTTGTACAGTTATATACAATATTTGTGTTTTAAGCTACATGTTACAACAAAAGAGTCAAAAAGCTTAAAAAGTTAAAATGTATATAAAGTAAAAAATTATAGCAAGATAGGTTAATTTATTATTAAGGAAGAAAAATATTCCTTTTATAAAGTTAGTATAGTCTGACTGTACAGCATTTATAAAGTCTACATAAGTGGACATAATGTCTTAGGCCTTCACATTCACTCGCTGACTCACCCAGAGCAACTTCTAGTCCTGCAAGCAGGGACAGCTTGACTTCCTCCTTTCCAATGAGGATGCACTTTATTTTTTTCTCTTTCCTGCTTACTCTGGCTAGGACATAAAATAGGATTCAAACCTTATCCTTGTATGAAAAACTAACTTTTGCAAACATTGTTTGTTAAATAATTGATCAGTTCCACATTGACAAAAATGTCATTTCTATAATATACTACATTTTCACTATTGTATCCCTTTCTTGATATCCCATTTTTATCTACCATTCTATTGTGTGAATACTACATTTTTAAATTTGTCATGACATTATTTCTTGATATCTAATAGGGCTAAGCTTTTCTCATTGTTCCTCTGTTTCAAATTATTTTTATGAATCTCAAGTTTTGTGCTTTTTTTTTTTTTACATCTTCCAATTAAATCTTAGACCGAAGTTGCGATACCTTGCTATTTTTTTTTTAAAGTGGGGTGTTCCTGGAGAGTGAAAAATAGGAAGATCTGGGGGGGAGTCAAAATGTAGAAGAAGGGACAGGCACAGAGTAATTTTTTTCTTTGTTTGGTTTTTAATGTGAGGGCAGTTTCCAGTTGTGGTGTCACATGAGGCAACTAAAACTCCAATAATCCACAGTGTTTCTGCCTCAAGAACCAGGAGATTGGCTTAGGGTAAACAGCAGGCATAGGAAAGTGAGGAGGAAACCTGGAAAGAAGTGCAAAATTTTGTGCCTGAAAACTAAATCTCTCCTGACCCCTAAATCACACATATGTCAGGCAAATGGGAAAAGCCCAGTTGGGGGGAAGGGCGGAGCTGACCTGAGATTTGAGCTGCTAAGTAGGAGAATTTGCAATTTGAGACCATCAACTAAATTTTCTGCTTAAAAATATATCACCATTCTACAGAGGAGTGGGATAACAAAATCTCAAATCTCCACAATATAACCATTACAATGTTCAGAAGACATACAAAATTACTTATTATTCAAAGAACCAGGAAAATGTTACCCATTCTCAAGAGAAAGATAATCAATAAAAGTCAACCCTGAGATAATCCAAATATTAGTGTTAGCAGACAATAACTTTAAAGCAATTGTTATTACTACACTTAATGAGGTAAAATACAATATGCTTATAATGAAAGAAAATATAAGAAATTGAAGGACCAAATAAAAGAACCAAAAAACTTTAAGGAACCAAAAAACAATTTTAGAACCAGAAATTACAATATCTGATTTTAAAGAAAATCAGTGAGTGGACTTAAAACCAGAATTAACATGACAAATGAAGGAGTCAGTAAACACGGAGCTAGAACAAAATAAATTACTGATTTGTGGAGCAGAGAAAAAATTGAAAAAAAAAATGGAAAAAAGCTTCAGAAATCTGTGGAACACTATCAAAAGATCTAAATGTATATCATTGTAATATAAGAAAGGAAAGAGAAAGACTAAGGCAGAAAAATTATTTGAGGAAATAATGACCAGAAATTTCCCCAACTTGGTGAAAGACATAAACTTACAGATTCAAGAAGCCACAAGAAGCAGGATATGTATGAAGACAGCGTGCTCAGGCACATTATGGTCAAACTGGTGAAAACAGACATAAAGAGAAGATAATGAAAACAACCAACAACTGCACACAGGAAAATAATAATATGAATTGATCACTGACTTCATCAGATACTGCAAAAGCCAGAAGGTAGTTGGACAGCATCTTTGAGGTGATAAGAAAAAAAAAAAAAAACCCTGTTAATTCAGAATTTTTTATTCTATAAGAATACCCTTCAAAAATGAAGGCAAAATAAAACATTTTAAGATATTAAAACTAAGAAGATATGTCACCAGCAAATCTGTACCAAATGAAATGGAACAGATGATATTCAGGCTAAAGGAAAATAAGACCAGAGATAACAAGATCTTCCGAAGTGAAGGAAGTGCATCATGCATGGTAAACTTCTGTGTAAATATAAAAGGCTATTATTATCACCAATATGGAGAATGAAGAATGAAGACGGGCTTATCACTACAGATTTTACAGATATTAAAAAATAATAAGAGAATATTATAAATCATTTAATACCAAAAAAATTGACAACTTTGAATATAAGAAAAAGTTATTTAAATAATGCATCTGACCTAAATTAATATCAGAAATATGAATAGCCCATTATCAAGGTTAAATCTGTTGTCAAAGATCTTGACTCAATGAAACCCAAGGCTCAAAAGGGTTTGTCTGGTGAATTCTACCAAATATTTAAGAAGGGAATAATTCCAGTATGACATAAAGTCTTTTAAAACATAAAGGAGGAGAGAATATAGCCCAATACATTTTATAAGCCAGCAGAACTCTCATATCAAAACTCATAAAGACATCACAAAAAAAGAAAATTATAAACCAATCATGAATATTGACACAAAAGTCTTTAACAAGGTATTAGCAAATAAAATATAATATAATATATAAAAAAATAGTTTATCATGATCATGAAGGGCTTATCCCAGGAATGCAGATTGGTTTTACTTACATTCTCTGAATTGTTCATTTTAAAATGGTTAATTTTATAGTATGCAAATTTCACCTCAATTAAAAATGCATGTAATTCACCATATTAACAGAATAAAGCAATACAATTGTTTCAATAGATGCAGAAAAAGCATTTATACAAAATCCACAGCAAATCATGATAAAACTCAGAAAATGAGGAATACAAGGAAACTTCTTGAAATCAAATAAGGGCATCTATAAAACTTACAGATAACATCATCCTTAATAGTGTGGTATTGAACACTATTCCTCTACAGTTAGGAACGAGGAAAGAATTCTTCCTCTCACTACTTCTCTACATGATACTGAAAATACTAACCATTTACAGTAAAAAGAAAAAGATGCAAATGGCATAAAAGTCAGAAAGGAAGAAGTAAAACTATCTATGTGAAAATGACATAATTCTTTATAAAAAATCATAAGGAATGTAAAGGTTACTATAAGACATAATAAGTAAATTTAGCAAAGTGGCAGAATACAAGATTTTGTTAGAAAGTCAATTGTAACCACTGTACACCAACAGAATGGTCAAAGTCCAGAACTCTAACAACAGCAAACATTGACAAAGATGTGGAGCAACAAGAACTCTCACTTATTGCTCATAGGAATGTAAAACTGTACAGTCACTTTGGAGGATAGTTTGGTGGTTTCTCACAAAACTAAATATATTTTTACCATATGATCCAGTAATTATGCTCCTTGGTATTTACCCAAAGGATTTAAAAACTGATGTCCACACACAAATTTGTACAGAGATGTTTATAGCAGCTTTACTCATAATTGCCAAAACTTGGTAGCAGCCAAGATGTCTTTTAGTAGGTGAATGGATAAATAAACTAGTACATCCAGACAATGGAGTACTATTTAATGCAAAAAAAAAAAAAATAGAGCTATCAAGCCATGAAAAGACATGAAGAAATCTTAAATGCCTACTTTCGTAGGCAATTTGAAAAGCTAGATACTATATTATTCCAACTGATATTCTGGAAAGACAAAACTATGGCAACAGTATAAAGATCAGTGGTTGCCAGGGTCCAGGGATGGATGGGATGAAGAGGTGGAGCATAGAGGATTTTTTTTAGGACAGTGAAAATACTCTGTATCATATTGTAATGGTGGATACATGCCATTATACATTTGTCCAAATCCACAAAATATTCCACACTGAGAATGAACTCTAAGGTAAACTATGAACTCTGTGTGATAATGATTTGTCAATGTAGGTTCATCAGTTGTCACAAAAGTATCACATGGGTTGGGGATGTCGATAATGGAAAAAGCTATGCATGTGTGAGGTAAGAGGTATATGGGAAGTCTCTCTATCTTCTGATCAATTTTGCTGTGAATCAAAGACTGCTGTAAAAATAAAATCTATTTTAAAAAGTAATTTACATGTTGTGAAAATTTATGGAACTATGCATTTATGATTTTTGCTATTTATGTATACATCTCATACTTCATTTAAAAATCAATTATAGTTTTGCCGGATAAAGAATTCTAGATTGGCCATTATTCTGTTTTAGAAGATTGAAGATAGGTCCCCAGTTCTTTCTTGCTTGTAAGGTTTCAGTTGAGAAGTCTGCAGTTAGCCTGGTAGGTTTTCCCTTGTAGGTTAGCTGTTTTCGTCTTACTACTTGAAGGATTGCCTCTTTCGTGTTTACTTTGGTTAATCTAATAAGTTTGTAACATGATGATTGCCTTTTCACGTTGAGTCTCCCAGGAGTTCTGTGTGCTTCTTGTACCTGGATATCCAGATCTCTAGCCAAGCCAAGTACGTTTTCCTCCATTATACCAAGAAATAGATTTTTCAGCCCTTGTGTATTTTCTTCTTCTGTCTCTGGGATGCCTATAATACTTATGTTTGGTTTCTTTACATAATCCCACATTTCTTGTATGTTTTGCTCGTGTCTCTTGCTTCTGTGTTCTTTATCTTCATCTGATTTGTTTAGCACATAGGGATTATCTTTAAGCTCTGAAATTCTTTCCTCTGCATGATTCAACCTGTTCTTAAGACTTTCCAGTGTTTTGTAGTTCCATGAATGCCTCTTTCATTTCCAATATTTCTGTTTGGCTCTTTTGTAATACTTCAATTTCTTTAGAGATTTTTTTCATTAATTTCATGCATTGTTATTGTGGCTTCTTTGTATTGGTTCCTATTTTCTCTTCAATTCCATTAAGTTTTCTTAGAATCCATATTTAGAATTCTTCCTCTGTCATTTTAATCATTTCGTTTAAGTTGGTATCCATTGTTGAGGATCTAATGATTTCTTTTGGGGGTGATTTTTCTCTCTGGTCTTTCATGTTTTCTGCATTCTTTCACTGATTCTTTCTCATCAGTCTTGTTGGTCATGAACAGGGGACAATCCCACCACTGGGCATCTACCCAAAGGAAAAAAAGACATTCCATAATAAAGAAATCTGTGCTTGAATATTTATGGCAGCACAATTCACAATTGCAAAGATGTGTATACAACCCAAGTGCCCAAGAACACATGAGTGGATTAATAAAATGTGGTGTATGTATACATGGAGTACTACTCAACTACAAAAAACAACAGTGAACTAGCACCGCTTATATTATCCTGGATAGACCTGGAGCCCATTCTACTATGTGAAGTATCACAAGAATGGAAAAACAAGCACCACATGTACTCACTGTCAAATTGGTTTTAACTGACCAACACTTAAGTGCACATATAGTAATAACATTCACCAGGTGTCGGGCAGATGGGAGCAGGGAGGAGGGGATGGGTATATACACACCTAATGAGTGCGGTGCGCACTGTCTGGGGGATGGACATGCTTGAAACTCTGACTCGGGTGGGGCAAGGGCAATATATATAAACTAAACATTTGTACCCCTATAATATGCTGAAATAAAAAGAAAAAGATAAAGGAAAAAAAAAGACAATTTAATAAAAGTAGGCAAAATATTTGTACAATCTTCACAAAAGAAATATACAAATGACCAAATGATAAAGTGCTAAATATCATTAGTCATCATGGAAATGCAAATCAGGCCACAATGAGCTATAACTACATACCTAAAAAAATGGCTGAATTTAAATATACTGGTAACATTAGATGTTGAAAAAAATGTGGAACAATCAAAATTCTCTTATATTGTTGGTGAAAGTACAAAACGGTGCAACTATTGTGGGAAAAAGTTCTGACAGATTCTGATATCAAAGATAAGTACGCACCTATCCTACGATCTAACAAATCAGTCATAAGTGAAATAAAAAAATATATGTCCACACAAAGATCTGTACATGAATGTTTATAGAGGCCTTCTTCCTCTCCTCCTCTTCTTTGCCTCCTCCTTTTTCTGACTTATAACAACAGAAATGTATTTTTCACAGTTCTGGAGGCTGGAAAATAGAAACCATCCATACGTCTGTCCATCAACTGATGAATGGATAAATAGCATGTTGCATACCCATACAAAGAAATATTATTTGGTAATACAAAGAAATGAGGTATTGCTACGTGCTCTATGAATACTGTATACTAAAAAATATTGAAATGTGCACTTTAAGTAGTTAAATTTTATGGTATGTGAATGATATGTCAATAAAGCTGCGATTACAAAAGTTAACAATAACAACATCTAGGTGGTGGATATTCAGGGGTGTTGGCAATAAGGTTATTTCAATTTCACTGTATATTTGAAAAAAATTAAAATAAAACAATCTTTGTAAGATCTTGATTATAATTGCCTTCAAGTTTGAGAGTAATATGGAGAAAATGGATATCCATGCAGTATTGAGTCTTTCTAGTTAGAAATAGAACACCTACTGTTTAAACACCTTTTCAGTATCCTTGATGTATATAATCTCAGGCTACCTCTGATCAGCGTGTGCCAAGACTCACTATTCCATTATTGCACAGTGCTGGAATAGTGGGTCACTGCTTCACTAGAACCCTGTCACTGCCTCACTAGAACCCGTTCTTGCCTTCTTAAAACTTCTTTCATGCTTCATTCCATCCTATAGGAAGATAACAGTCACAAGTCCATGAGTCCCCAGCTTTTCAGGCTTTACATGCTTGATCCTTTGAGCTATTTTCCTGTTTGTACGACTCTGAGACCCTTCACTACCTGGGTTACCTCTCTTTGAAGATCATCAGTCTCTCCTAAACCCCAAGTATAACAAGAATGGAACACTGTGCCCCAGGTAAGGTTCTGATCAATGCAAGAGAGGAATTATCTCCTTCCTTATCCAAGACCTTTTACTTCCATTAATACAATCTAGAATTACAACAGCTTCTCTAGGCAACCACAGCTCACTGCTACTGAACTTAAAACATTTCGGTCTATTTGCATGTATTACTAAGTACACTATGTTTCTTTTATCTATACCTGAAATGACCTTTTTTAAAACTCAAGGACATTCCTCTGAATGTGTTTGCAGAATGGTAAGTGTCTCAATGCCTGGTTTAGTGGCCACCTACCTTTGAGAGAGCTGCTTTTCTGAATTTGCGTCATTTTCATGATGAATAAAGCATGGAGAATCACTCTCAGCTGGTAGCGATATTCATAGACTTCCCAGATTGGAAGAGACCTTAAAAGACTGTCTCATCCCTCCTCCTGTCACCAAGCATGATGATATCTACACTAATTCTCTTCAGAGAGAGGGCAGCAGCTGTCACCAATCTACCCAGATCTCTAGGCTGTCCCTCTGTGACCCAGTCTCAGGGTAGCATATTCCTGTTGATTAAGAGTTTTGAGAGCCTTGGATGAATGCAGTACTGAAATTAGCAGGAAGTAGTGGAAATAATTTGCCTGTACTCAGCGTCTTCTGCCGACAGCATCTGCCAAACAAGAGGGAATTGCAGGCAGGCAGAGATGCTGTGCACACCATGGGTGATGAGGGGGCTTGGAGCTCCCTGCACCATGGCAGATAATTACTTATTCCCAGGCATCCACTTGGAGAGGATTCTATGTATAGAACTCCACCTCGCCACGTGCTGCCCAGAGCCCACAAAGGGAAAGATTTTCCAAGGAAAATAGGTCAGTGCAGTTCCTGGATAGAGGGTCACTTCACCCATCACCTGGGTCAGTCCCAAAACCTAGAGTCTCTTATTCACCTGGGTCAGTCCCAAGACCCAGAGTCTCTTGCTGGTGAGTGACTGAGATTCATAGTGCAGGGAGATCTATTTTGCCCTCTTGCTTTTAGTATTGTGTTCATGTTAATTCCTTAGTTTTTGCACCATTTTTGAGAGACATAGTATCATGGTCCTGGTGGCAACATGTGGGTCATGAGATTCCAAAATTGGCCCGTGGGTTAGGAAGTTCAAAAAGCATTAGCTACCTCAAAATTCATATTAGTTACTGCAGTGGTTTAAACGTATTTCCACAAATTTTTTGAGACTCTTCCCTGCAGGGAGCTTAGTGGTTCGCTTCTAACAAATGGAGTGTGCAAGGGAAAAGTAGAAACTTGCAACGGAGTAAACTGGCAGACAACACCTCGACCAGGCAATTAAGGTTAACAGCAACAGTAATATTGATATCACGTACCCCATACTGGCTTCATAGATGTACAATCTGTGCAGCCACACCGCTCCATGCTCAGTAGGGCCTCGGGCTTGTTTTAATGCTCTGCTTTTAGTGTATTGAAACTCTTAATAATTTTATCTTTGGACTTGTGTTTTGTGGGTAAAGTGTGATGGGAAAATGGAGCATATCTGTAAGCAGAGGAGATACATGCAATATGCATGTTTGCCATACTTTGCCACCTGATTTACAAACAGCAGGAATGCCCCATAAGCACAGGATTCCAGGAGACCCACAGTGCGTGGCAGTTCAGCCCAAAGCAAGTACAATGCAAACGTTCTTACATTAGTTATGTCTATGACTGAGTAATCAGGGATGCTGACAGCCCTCCAAAGCCACACTTCCTTTCAAATAAGAACTTGCTTTGAACAGTGAAGGAAGGCAATGGTGTTCTAAGAAACATAAATCATCACACAAACCCTATCATAACCTTTTTACTCATGTTACCTCCCTCTTTCTGCTAACTACTTATGCAGAAAATGATAACAGGAGGAAAGTGAAATATAGGGCAACCAATGCTCCTTATCTTTTTAGTCCTTTCTTATTCATGAGTGAACTGAAGGTAGAGAGAGTTGGTGGCACATGTGCATACCAAGAAATGAAATAAAAACAGTTGAGTTTGTTTTGTGCTGCATCTCTGTTGTTTGGGCAAAAATGAAACACATGCAGTTGTGTAAGCCTCAAAATACAAATTGTGTAATTTCAGTGATTCTGTATACAAGTGAAATGCTCTTCCATTTATACATTAAACTGTCATTGCACGATATAAGGATAAACTATTAAAATTCATTTCAATAATTTAAAATGTTACTTTTTTCTTTATTTAGAATGATATTAAATAGCAAATGACAAGTAGAAAGAGAAATACTTTATATTTTAGTATCTTTCATGTAGTTTTCCCTGCTTTTTGAACAAGTAGCTTCATATTTTTATTTTTCATTGGTCCCTGCAAATTATGTAGCCAGCTTGCATATACACCTGATATTATGTGAGCACTTCTTTGATATTCCTTCTTAAAATACTTAACTCCAGTATAATCATAAATGTCAGGCAAACCTAAATTGAGGGACATTCTTGAAATACCTGAATAATACTCTTCAAATTTGTCAAAGTCATGAGAGGCAAGGAAAGACCAAGAAACTATCACAGATTGTAAAAGATTAAGGAGACATGATGACCCACTATAACATGGTTTTATATTCTGGAACAGAACAAGGATGTTAGTGGAAAAACAGGTGAAATACAAATAAAGTCTTTGGTTTAGTTAACAGTATTATACTCATGTTAGTTTCTTAGTTTTAGTAAATGTGTCATGGGTAGGTAAGGTTAACAGTAAAAGTTGAGTGGAAGATATAAAGAAACTCTGTGTACTATCATGGCAACTATTTTGTAAATCTAAAATTATTTCAAAATAAGCCTTTTTAACACATTAACTGCCATGTGAGTTATATTTAACTCGTTAGTTTTGAGCCCAGGGCCTCATGAAGCATATGTAACTCACACATCCCTTTACTGTTACTCTTATGAACTAGTTTTCAAATTGCATACAACTCATGCACGGAAAACAATAAAAAATAACAAATTTTTCATTAAATTATAAAGGATCACTTTGTTTTCAAAGCTTTTATTCTATTTTTGTAATAAAACACTGATCCCAGGAAATTTTTTTTTTCTAGTGTGGCAGTCAATATGTTAAAGCATTAACTCAGGGTCTACTACATGCAGAAAACCATTATAAATATGTTCGTGTGTGCATTCTCCTTTAATCCTCACGACAGCACTGTGATGTATGTACGTAAGCTCCATTTTACAATAAGGGAAAAAAACAATTCGGAATTCCACAGGGATCATCTGAAATCATAAATATCTAAACTTGTGCAACCGAGTCTTAATCCCAAGTCCAATTATCTCTTCATGCTCTCAACTTATTATGTATTTCTCGTTGGCTTACAAATAATGTTCAAAGTCATGGGCCTTGTGAACCCAGGTTTTTTCCTATTTTGCTTTAGTTCCAGACTTATAATAATATTATTTTCTACTGTATTGCTTCACATATGTAACTTCCCAGTAAATTTAGCTTCTCTCTGATCACTAGACACAGCGTGTATTTTTCCCTGCTTTATATTCACATTCATGTTACTCTCCCTACCTTTTCCTTCCTTCTATACCTGAAATATCTACAAGCTCAAATCTCACTTGATCTTTATGACATAACTCTAATACTCCTTTCTCCTTTAAATCTTCCTTTATCCTTCCTCTGGAAATGATCTATCTCCCTCTTCTCAAATTTAATAGCATTGTGTGAAATTCTATATGATTAATAATAACAAAAACAATAATAACACACAATATTAGCAAGCATTTGCTAGTGCCGAGTGCTGTTCTAAGTTTTGTACATGTGTTATCTCACTGAATCCTCAGTCATCTGAGGCAGATACAATTGGTAAATCCATTTTACAGATTAAAAACTGAGGCTTGTAGAATTTAAGTAAATTGTCCAAGGTCACAGAGCTACCGAGAACACCACCATGGAATTATATAATTTCTGAATAAAATATTTATTTTAAAATATTTAATTGACAAAATTGTAAACATTGAAGGTGTACAATGTGATGTGTAAGGACGACCACAATTAAATTAATTAACAAATCCATCACTGTCCACACTATTGTTTTGTGTATGTGTGTGGTAAGGACACTAAAAATCTATTCTCTTATTAAATATCAAGTTAACAATGTGGTATTATTAGCTATAGTCACCATGCTATGCATTTGATGTTCAGAACTCATTCATATTTTAACTGAATGTTTGTACCCTTTGACCAACATATCCCCATTTTTCCCACCCTCCTGCCCCTGGCAACCACCATTCTGCTTTCTGATTCTATGAGTTTGACATTTTTAGATTCCTTAAAGGCCAACTAATTCAAGCAACCATCCAATGCTTCTATTTTCTTTAGCATATGAGGAAGCTGAGGCCCAGAGAGGTGAAAATGGTGTGTCGAAGGTTACAAAACAAGTCAATAGCATGGATTAGAATCCAAAAATCCCAACACAGGGTTCTCTCCAAGATGCCAGGCTGCAGCTTCTTACATTCTTGCTGTATGAATATCCTCAGCCCATCAGCAGCACTGGAAGAACATCATAGCAACTCAAGGATGAAACCTTTTGCTATCCTTGGGAAAGGTTATAAACGGCCTGTGCTTTAAAGGATTTAAGACTTATGACAGTGGTTCTCAGTCTGTAGTCCCCAGACCCCTAGCAGCAACATAGCCTGGGAACTAGTTTGAAATGCAAATGACCAAGTCCTACCCCACACCAAGTAAATTAAGAACTCTGGGGCTTGGAACCCAGGATTCTGCTTAATGAGCTTTCCCGGTAATGATGCTATTTGCTAAAAGTTTGAGAACTACTATAGCAGGGCAGATTCTATGGCACAGATAGAGATGTAGGTAACCAATGGCAACAGTTCCATGAGCTGTCTGGGCTTCTGTGGTTGCATTGTTTGTTTCATGAGGCACCTGGTTTTCCTTTCCTTAATAGACTCACTTGTCCATTAGCATCTGAATTGGGAAGAACAGGTGAGGAACATTTCCAGCTGGAGCAGGGTTAGCTTCTTGGCTTTAGTTGCCTTAAATCTATTCTTTTCCTCTCCCTTGGGTGAGACTTGCCATATGGGTGCTCAGTATGAAAAGGTTAATGCAGAAAATGTAAGGGATTCTTTTTTGTGGGTATGGGAGACTTAGCGCATTCTTCAGGCTCTTTCTGATACAATTGTGCCTTGAATTTCCTACCCTGACGTGGTAGATGAAATTGTTTTCAAATTCTTTGTTTCCCTATACTAGGATTGTATCCACACTCCATGATTTTGCAGTGCCTCCCTCTACTGTTGGAGTCTACTTTCTTGCCCCACTGATGCTGACATTGTCGTGATGACTTGGCTTGACCAATGGAATGTTGTCAGATGTGGCATGAGCAGAGGCTTTAAACTTGCTTCTGTATCATTTCTGTCTTAGGCTGATATAACAAAAATTATGTAGACAAGGTGGCTTAAATAACAAACATTTATTTCTCACAGCTCTGGAGGCTGAGAAGTCTAAGACCAAGGTGCCAGCAGATCTGCTGTCTGCTAAGGCATTCTTCCTAGTTTACAGATGGCTGCCTTCTTGTTATATCCTCACACGGCAGAGAGAGAGTGAGAGAACGAGCACTCGCAGAAAGGAAGCAAGCTTGCTGGTGGCTCTTCTTGTAAGGGCACTAATTCTATCATGAGGGTTCTACCCTCACAACCTGGTTTCCTCCCAAAGTCCCTATCTCCAAATACCATCACAATGGAGATTAGAGTTTCAGCACAGAAATTTTAGTGGGACACAAACATTCAGTCCATAGCTTTCTATGGACTGAATGTCCCCCTCCCTAGTGCATGTCCTTCTTACATGCAAAATACATTTATTGCATCCTAAAGCTCCTGAAGTCTTGAGTCATTTCAGCATTTCCAAAGTCTAAAGTCCAAAGTCTCATCTAAATATTATCTATATCAGAGATTAGTAAGACCCAAGGTGTGATTCATCACCCTGGGGCAAAATTTCTCTCCAGCAGTGAACCTATGAAACCAAACAAATCATGTGCTTCCAAGATACAATGGAGGGACAGACATAAAATAGAGATTACTGTTTAAAAGGGGGAAAATAGGAAAGAAAGGGTGATGGGTCCCAAATAAGTCTAAAACCTAGCAAGGCAAATTTCGTTATGTCTTAAGGCATGAGAATAATCCTCCTAGGTTTGAGGTTCTGACCTCCAGGCCCACAGGGGTGAAATGTCATTCCCATGGCTAGACAGGGCACTGCCAACACTGAGGCTATCTGCGGTGGTCCTACTCAGGTCATGGCTTTCCACCCAGGCCCACCCATGCTGTAGCTCTGCTGGGCAGGGGGTCAGGCCCCAGCATGGCTTCTGTTGGTGACTATCTACGCTGTTGAAGCCCAGGCAGTGGCCCTGAGAATTTCTAAATCACCTCCATGGTCATTCCTCCCTTTTCTTGAAGAATAACTCACGTTCACAGCCAAGTAGTTTCATAATGTAGTCCAGAACCATCCTTCATTTCATCCCGTCTCCTTCCCCTTCAGCACAAACTGGTAGTTTTCCTGCAGGGGTGGCTAATTAGTCCCAAGGTTCATACCCATATCAATCTCTTCATCTAATGGTAGGTACATCATATCCCTAGTGTTCTCTTCTGAACACATTTTCTAATTCTGTATAATATAGATAGGATAAGAATTTTCTGAATCTCTAAGTTCTGATGCCTTTTTGCTTGACCATTCCATCTTCAATTCATTCTCTTTTCTTACATTTTGCTGTAAGCAGTCAGGAGGAACCAAGCCACTTCTTTAACACATTGTTTAGAAATCTCCTCAACTAAATATCCCATTTCATCACTCACAAGTTCTACCTTCCGCCAAACACCAGAACACAAACACAATTTATCTAGGTTCTTTGCACTTAATAGCAAGGATATCATTTTCTTTATTGTCCAGTAACATGTTTCTTTTTTGTCACCTAAGACCTCAACGAAATGAGCCTTCATGTCCAATATTTCTACCAACATTCTGTCCATGATCATTTATGTATTCTTTAAGAAGACTGAGGCTTTCTCTCCAGCTCTCCTGTTTTCTTTCTGAGCCCGCACCAGAATTACCTTCAAAAGTCCCTTAATAGCACTATTGATTATTTTCTGGCATGCACCTCAAAGCTCTTTCAGCCTCTATGTGTTACACAGTTGCAGAGCTGCTTCCACATTTGTAAGTATTCGTCACAGCAGCACCCCACTTGTTGGACCAATTGCTGTCTTTGCCAGTTTGGTCTGCTATCACAGAATATCATGGGCTAGGTGTCTTAAGCATTTCTTTCTTTCTTTCTCACTGTTCTGGAGGCTAAGAAGTCCAAGATCAAAAGCGCCAGCAAATCTGGTCCAGTGAAGGCACTCTTCCCCGTCTTCTCATTGTATTCCCACTTGGTTGATAGAGAGCAGAGAGGAGGTAAAATCTCTCATGTCTATTTTTATATGGACACTAATCCCATAATAAGGGCTCCATCTTCATTATTTAATTACTTTCTAAAGGGCCCATCTTTAAATACCATTACATGGGGAATCTGAGTTTTAACATATGAATTTTGGGAGAACACAAACATTCAGTCCATAGGATATGTCATATTCCTATTAATATCCTAGATCCACCATAAGAAGAGCATGTCCTAGATAGCTAAAGAGATATATGGGGCACGTGGATCATACCTGAACCCAACCCTTAGCCTAAAGCCAAACCCAAATGATCCTGCTGAATACAGGTAACTCAAAGTTTCATGGGCAAGAAAGTAGATCTTTGTTGTAAGTCATTGAGATTGTGATGTGTGTTACCAGCGATAACTGATTAATACATGGAGATTGTCTCAAGACCTGCTAAAAATATTTATTGCAGCCAACACTCACCAGGGAAGAAAAATATAAGTAGTTCCAACCCCAACTCCCATGAAGAGGTCTTAGAATGTGATCATAATGATAACTAGCAAGAGTTCTGCTTCTGCTTAGGATGTGGAATTTCAAAACGGACCATTGTTCCCACAACTAAGACTAACAGAAAATAGCATATACATATTTTAAAGACATTAGAGAGCTATAGACACAAAGAAGTCTAAAAGAATTAAATTCCAGAGAGAGTTGAGCCCTTCTTACATGAGCAGAGAATAGTGTCTGCTTTCTTTCTGGCAGTATCTGTAATTTCTACTTATGAAAGTGTGGAAGATGATGCCATCCTCAGGCAGACAGTCCTGTGTGGGATAAGCATAAGCTAGCAACGTTGTTTCTCATTCTGTGGCCTGGCATGATGAGTTGAAATGTGTGGGACCCCAACCCCAGTAATGCAGCACTAATTCCCACTGCCCTCTGATTCTCCCCGACAGGACTTGGGCTGAGTTGTGTGGTTGCATGTTGGGAGGTTGAGGGCTGGGGTGGAAAGAGAATGACCTTCCTTCATCTTATGGTCCTCAGAGCTCAAAGTCATGCTCAGTAGAGGAGCCAGTAATAACCACAGGACATATCTTGACCTTAGGCATTTGAAACAAAGCCGAACTAAGAGTAAATAATGTTGCAACCTAGATGTGACCTAACTCAATTCATGACTGAATCTAATTGAAATCATCATCCCCTCACTCTAATTTTCTGACTTAGTAAAGGATTTGCCCTTCTGGGGTAAAACAATATTTACTCCAGTCTCTACATTGTTTAAATCACAGAACCTGGCATGGAACAAAATTTCAAGCTCTGCAAAGGAACTGGAAACTGTTATCCATAAACAGGAGGGAAAAACAGTCAAAAAAGCAGACACACACACACACACTACCCAGATACTGGAATTAGCAGATAAGGCTCTCCAAAAAACTGTTATAAATATAAAAAGAATGTAGAAGAAGGAAAAATAGACTAAAATGATAGAGAAATTTAATGGAGAAAGAGAATCTCTAAAGCAGATCCAAATATACACTCTAAAACTGAAAGGTACAATATCTAAAACTAGGAATTAATTGGATAGGCCTAACAGCAGATCTGGCAGAGCTGAATAAAGGAACCGTGAATTCAAAGACAAATCAAAAGAAATTATCCCACCTGAAGCACACAGAGAAAAAATAATGAAAAAGACACATGTGGGACAATAATGATATAATTGGAGTCCCAGAAGGAGAGATTAGAACAGAAAAAATATTAAAAGAGATAATGGCCAAAGATTTTCCAAAATTGATGAAATAGCCCAAATTATGGGTTCAAGGATATCTATGAAACTCAGTTGAAGATAATCTTAGCCAATCTCAAGGTGTCAGAGATGACACTTAGTACTCTAATCTCCCCTTGCACCAGGCACTGAGAACGCTAATTGCCCTTTGCACCAGAATCTGTCTTCCCTCTGTTCACTCCTACAGACTGACATCCTGATTTTACTGCCCACTCTAGTGGTCCCCTCACTGTACTGAAGAAGTCCAGCGTGGGAGCTACCATTGCCTCTATCTTTATCTAGGTCAAACTAATATATAAAACCCACATTAAGGCCACCGAGAGAAGTGTGGTTGGCTACCCTTTACATAAAAATGCCATTTGCATAGTGAACCTGACCCAAAGGCAATCCCTTCATAAGTGGCCAATGATACCCAATTTGCCATAAAGCCAAGTTTCTACCCAGTAGGAATCCTTTTAATTAGCTAAGCGAACAACCAGGAAAAAAAAAAAAAAGAAGAAGGGATTAGTTAATATAAAACAAGAGAAGAATGAATCATTAGGTTTAGAGATGAAAAGACAATATGATAAAGAGACCATGTGATCCTTGGAGAAAAAAATCCGTGGAGCTACACCAAATTAATCATTTATTCAATCTGTACTAGATGCAAAACATTCAAGTGACATTTGCAGGCCTACGACAAATGTTTGTAGAGTTTCTCTTGTCTTTGCCACCATAAGCAAAACCGTTGCCTGGCCAATAAAGTCCAACCTGATCAGCCCCATGGTCAGCCTCTGCCTGGGACCCAGTTCTGCTACACAGCCCACTGCAATGATCCTATCGCCTGAGGTTCCCATTCCATCAGGAAACTGCATCTAGGACCACTCTTCCCCCTCAACCCATGCCCCAGTCCTAATGACTGTGGTACCTCCCTGTTCCAGGTCATTATTCCTTAACCCCCAAACCCACTCCCCCCACCAAACTCCTAATCCCTTTTACAGGTATGCCTGTCAGGAGCTAGTTCAAATCTACAAATATTTACTGAACACCAATACTATGCAAACCACTGTCCTACTTGAGGTAACTACATAAAGCAAATAAATTCTTTTTGCATGAGAACTCCAATCAATCAATAGAGGCAGCCTAGGGGGCTTTGTTATGAGGGATTCTGAGGCCTTTCCAGGCATTACAGTAAGGAATGCTGTGATTGATTATCAATGTCTGCCTGGAGCAAGAAATGAGGGGGAGGCGGGAGACATGTTGCATACTTGCCCTCCTGGCTATAGGAGATATAAATACACATTAGGGAAGTTCTTGGCCCAAAGAGTTTCTCAATCTAGTGGGAAAGACAGACAAATACATAAATAGCTAAACCACAAGACACACAAGCCAACAACTGTGAAATATTAACAAATTTCTATGATAATATTTTGGAGGAAAAATGTATGTTGACAGTGAGGATTGAGGAAAGTCTCATAGAGGCGACAAAATTTGAGCTGGGCTTTGAGTGGAATTAAATCATCTGTGAGTCCAAATGAAAGTTACAACTGCAAGTGGCTTTTGGCTATTTGATTTTGTGTCAGTTTTTTTTTTCTGTTTCAAATCTCACATTTCATTTTGAACTTTATATGTTTTATGCCCTTGTGTTATTAGAGCTGGGGAAGCTAGTGTCAAGCATGATCTCCAAATTCTTTCCCTAATTCTCTTAGGACAAAATTTTATGGCCCTCCAGCCATGTTGAGCATTTTCTCACTTTTAATCCATCCTTGAGCACTTCAAGGGTCTGGGATTCATGTCCAGACAGAAGAGGATTGCCATTGCCTCACTATGTACTCATCGTCACATCAGGTGTCAATTGCCTTCGCTGAACATGATATTTTCCCTCCCACAAGCCACGTGAATACCTTTGAAATAAAGTGGTATTTGTGAATTTGATTTATCATTTTTCTGCATCAGAGGCTGGAGTCAAAGGAATTTAAACTCCCCATTATGTGCACTGGAACATGGCAAGTGAGCTGGGTAAAGAGATGAGAGGAGATCTGTGTTCAGATTCTGTCTCTGCTTTGCTCTGAAGCCTCCAGAAAAAATCACATATCCTCTGAGTCATTGTTTTATCAAGTGTCAAGTGAGGGGGTTGGAGAAGAGGATCTCCAGGTGCTACTCTGACATCAATTGCTGCGATGTCTATAAAAGGTTTCACCTGATCAGATAGTGAAAGGTGTGGGTAGAGGTTAAAATCAGACATTGGGAAGCAGCTTCAAGTCACCTTCCTTGTTCCAGTCATGAATTCTGTTATTTCTGCTAGACATGCTAAAGGCCTAAGCCACTCTTCCTGTTCCTTGGCCGCAGAACCGAGGATCTGCAGAGCATATGCCAGCCCAACTCCTCATCCAGTTGTAGGCAGGAGGGAGATGGACTAGAAAGATACAACTGGGTCGACTCCGAGGGCAACCCCTGAATTAGCCACCTGTGATGGTAAGTATGTGCCTGACCATAGGAGACAGAAAAGGCAAAAGAGAGGGCCATGCTGGAGCACTGAACTGTGCACATGGTAACCTGCCCACTAGTAAAAAGTGTTACAAGGAATGTTCTGGGCAGAACTAGGAAAGAAGTGAGCAGATGGGCAGAGGGATAGGAAGAGGAGGTGGCTCCCTCCTCACCAGTCAGTTTTAAAACTTATCCCCAAACTCCTGAGATCCAGCCAGTAACTGCCTAAGAACTTGGCATATCAGGGCTAAACTCAGCAGTGGTTTTCATTTTGAAAGCACAGAAAAAAACCACAAACAACAGCAATAACAACAACCAAAACAAAGTACTAGATGAATCATTTGAGAATAATTAAGTAGTTAGTCTTCTTTTCACTAATTATAAATGCATTTGGAGTTTAGAGAAGAAAGGTCAAATGAGCTGGAGAGATTAGCTGGAGATGAGGCTGGATCTGAATTGATCTTGAAGAATAGAAGGGGATATTAGAAAAATTAGTAATAAGCATATGAGAGTAGGGGATAAGATATGAATAGACATATACATTTCAACAGCAGGCAACTACCAAGAGAATACATTTCAGGACAGGTAAGAACATAAACAAAGGCACAGAACTAGGGCTCAACGTGACTTGTTTGGGGGATGAGAAAGATAATTCTTACTAAACTGGTGAGCAGGGAACTTTGGGCAGTGTCCGGAGGGTTGGATGAAGTCAAATTTTAGAGGGCCTTCACATCAGACAGTGAAGTTCGAACTTAGCTAGAAGCCGATGTTAAGATTTATTGATCAACAATAAGGAACAAGGGAGTGAGAATATGAGAGCAGGATTTTAAGAGATACTTCTTACAACTCAAGACAGAGGAATTGGCACCGGGGCCTGGCTTGGAGATTGTTGCAGAAATCCAGCCAGAGGTATTGAAGACCTATGGTACATGGTTAGATGCTCAAAAATGTCCATAAATGGAATCTACGAAGCCTGGATTGGGAAATGGCTGCAGAAATGGAGATAAAATGTCAACTCGCAAAGGCAATTCAAATGAATAAATGTCACGTCTCAATGACAAATTGGATACAGGAGTGAATAATTTGAAGAAAGATCTCTCTAGATGTACATGTGTACCTTAAATGACTTCCTATAAAATGTTCTCAAGGCAAATGACATATAATGCTAATTTGGAACTAGATATCACTTTGGGTCTAATTCAGGCAAAAAAGATTAAAAGACTGACTTCATAATGCAAGTTTTTTCCCCCAGCCAATGGCAGGAACTCCAACAAAACCCATGAGGAAGTTGCTCATGATGGTTCTCACCCGATCTGGCAGGCTCCGCCACCTCAAAGTTTCTCAAGGAACTCACCAATCTGAGTTATGTGAGAAGAGAATTTGGAAAGGGGCTAACCTTTCCTGAGGGCCTTCCTTGGTGTTTTACATGCACTGTCACATTTAAACCCCACATCAACCCTGTTGATATGACGCACAACTCTTTCTATATAATGGCAAAGAAACAGTCACAGAATAAAAATGAGAGTTAGCCAGGGCCATCTAGCTAGGTTGGGAATGCATAAGGGTTCCAGCCTGCCTCTCTCTAAACACATGCTTTCTCCTCTATTCAATGCAGGAACCATGCTTCCAAACCCAGGGGGATTTTTATCCTTTGATTCAAAGTGACATGCTGTAAATAACTCTCTCTTTCCAAGTCTTTATAAGTAGAAAGACAAAAAAAAAAAAAAATATGATATGACCAGGGAGTTCCCTGCAGGGATAAGACTCCTTCTCTAGTATGACTTGATCCAAAATACCGTCCAAAAAAGAGCTTTTGTTCCAAGGGCTGCCATTAAGAATGTGCACACCTTTTTCTTCCAAGTTACATATATGTCTGTTCCCCAGTCACATTTATTCCCTTCTTCCTTCAGTGGATGCATGTTCTGATCCTTGCTTTGATGGATCCCAGGGGATTTTTTGTTTAGACTCAGTGCACAGCTGGATTCGGGGGACCTCGTCTTACTCCTCTTCTAGGGCATCAACTGTTAACCTGTAACACCTAAAAGGCAGCAAACATAGTGATATTTTGAGATGCAGAAAAGCCATCTTTGGTACCTCCATCATTCCTACTTCAGCTGGCTGTTTCAACTCCCAAAGAATCCTAGGATGTAATCGCCATGTCCTGGAGGAAGGAGGCAGGCAAAAAGGGCACAGAGACGTGGGCTGGAGCGCATAGCTAGTGCACTGGCAGAGAGTGGATCTGAACAAGAAAGCATATCAGAAAGTTCCCTGGGACTTACAAGTGCTGAACTTCCATCAAAACACATGTCTGCTTCAGCCTGCCAGGGAGCATTCCAGGCTGCGGGGCAAACATGCAACAGCTAATCTCCAAATGAGCACAGAAAGGGAGGTGTAAACACCTTTGCTGGGGGACTTGGGAGGGAATAGGAGCAAAATATGGGGAAAGAGTAGGGTTTTCATTGTCAATAAATATTTGTTGACCCCTATTTTTGTGCCAATAAGGATAGAGCAAAGAAGACAGAGTCCATGTTGGAAACTGGTACTAATGATGGGATCACACAAATGCACACATCATAAACTGTGTTTAATGAAGAAAAAAACTCATGGAGCTATTAATATAAGCATGTCTAAGAAAAAGTCCTGACTTAGACTGTGGATGGGAGCCATTGCAGGCAGGAGGGGCAAGATGTGAAAGTCCTGAATAATACAGTGTGTTCTAAGCCCAGTGTGCAAAATAAGGCCCATGTTGCTGGGGGACAGAGTGGCAGGACCCAGAGCTGGAGAGGTGGGTGAGAATCAACTCAGGCAGGACTCAGTGGGCTACACTGAGCATTTTGGCAATTGATTAATGGTTGAGCATCCTTGATGGGTTTTCATAGACGGGTGAAGTGACCAGATCAGCAGTTTTTGAAGATGCACCTGGGCATATATAAAGAACTAGAATTTTGAAAGCTCACACTTACATAATTGGTACCTGGTGAGATCTACTGAAGTTAACTTGTCACCTTGTGGGCAAGAGTGGAGAGTTAGAGGAAAGGAGCCAGTTTGTGTTGAGCATCTTTTATATACCAAGGACTGTGACAAGGGTTTAGAGATTCTCATTGCATTTAATCTCCATAACATCTCTATGAAGTAGATGGTATTTCTGTCATTTGACAGATTAGGGACTATTTACTTAAGAAAAATCCATTCATCCATCTATCCATCCATTAGCTTTTTTATTCACCCACCAAATATTTTATCAAGCACCTGTAATACACGGAGCTTGTTAGGCACTGAGATTACACTGGTGAACAAGACATGGCCCACCCTCTCCCCCAAGGAACTCATAGTCTCGTGCAGATGCAAATAAGCAAGTGGGTGATTACAGTTCAGTGGAGAAAGTTCTGTGATGTGGGCAAGTCTGCAGTGCTTGAAAGAGCAAGGTCAAAACACTCAGTCTCATAATGGTAGGTCTGAAATCTTTTCCGAGGTCTCACAACCAGGGCTTGTCAGAGCCAAATCTCAAATCCCCATTTAGGGCTGTTTTAATCTGAAACCCACATGGTCTTCATTTTACCATATATACAAGCAATTACTTTGGATTTTTTTGTAAACTCTCTGAAAACATGTGACCCATCTTGATAAATCCCACTGGAGCTTGGCTGAGAAGTGCCATGTGAATAAGCACAACCACGGCTGGCGGACCATGGCTACCTCCACCCACGTCCACGGGCACGGCTGGAGCCAGGCCACTCTGGAAGCACTGGGCACTCAGGCCTCCATAAGCACCTGTCCAGGACAAGCCGTGCATCTAATGAGCTCCGCTTGACACCTCCGCCAATGCAAACGGCCCCTCAGGCCAAACAGAAATGAAGTGCACAGGCTGCCAGTGTTTGGGAGCATGAGAGGGAGAAATCTGGGTTGAGTGAGGAAGAGCTATTAATTATAATCTCAGTTCGGGCCTTAGAGTAGTGAGAAGTGCTTCTGAAAATCACTTGTCTCAGAGAAAAGGAGAATGCTGTCACCCATTCTGTTCCATCCCAAAGGTCCAGGAGCCTTGCAGGGCTGCATGCGTGGACACACACACACCTACACACACATACACATGTACACATGCACACGCACATTTTACTGAGCACGAATTATGTGCCAAACAAGACACTCAGTGTTTGCCTGCATTATCTTATTTCAGTTCATTCCCACAATAGCTCCATGCTATTATTTCTTAATTATTATGTGTTCTATATCAGTGGAGTCAAAATATATTAATATTAATAGAGTCCCCTCCACTTGGTTTTTCCAAACTCTTTCCTTTTTATTATTTCTTTTTTTCTATTTGTAATTTTTGTGGATACACAATGGTTGCCCGTATTTATGAGACATGTGATATTTTGATACATGCAGACAATGTGTAATGATCTAATCTGGGTAATTGGGGTATCTGTCACCTCAAACATCTATCATTACTTTGTGTTGGGAACGTCACAAATCTTCCAGCTATTTTGAAATATACAATAAATTATTGTTAACTATAGTTGCCCTCTTGTGCTCTCGAGCACCAGAAATTTTATTCTCCCTGACTGTATTTTTGTACCCGTTGGCCAGCCGCTCTTCATCCGTCTCTCTCTCCTACCCTTCCCAACTTCTGATAACTATCATTCTATTCTCTACCTCTATGAGATTATGTATTTTTTTGGCTCCAGACTTTTTTTTCTGATTTTTAACAAGTTTATGAAAAAGGGCAAGTTACTTAGAAAAGATACTATTTTGCATTGACATCTTTTTCCCCACTGTGATCCCAGGAAGGGAGCCAACATTTATGACTTGGGCCCTTGAGTCACCCCAGAAGACCATAGGAAGAAAGGAAGTTGTATTCTTGGGGGTGTGGGAAGTGGGTAGAAAGAGTTTTATAGGAGTGAAAGAGACTGATCTTCCCCTGCCTAGAGAGGCCTGGTGGACATCAGGCTCCCCAAGTAGAGAAACAAGTGAGCCACCACATCTATGCTTAGTCAGGAAAACCATTAAGCAAAGCATCTCAGAGCCTCCTGGGGTAGCTCTGCCTTACAAAGAGGAGGACTGATCAACACCTGTAGCCAAAAGACCAACTGCACAGAGGGCACTGCACCCACTGCAGTGAACCAAGAACCCACCCCCTCCCCTGAGTTCTAAAACTCACTCCACCCTCCAGGCATAGAGGCAGTACTGGAGCTGGGGGAGGGGTTGCATACTTCATAACCATTTTCATTGCTCATAATCCCACGAAACAGGTCTATCCCCTCATATACACAAATACACAATCATATGAACTCAGTATTATACACAATGCTTCTCTTGTTTAGTCTTTTTTTTGGTGGCTACACGTGCATGTCTATGTGTGTGCATGTGTGTGTATGTGTATGTGTGTGTGCATGGGTGTGAGTATGTCTGTGCATTCATTCAGGGGGCAGGATGCTGGGGGCCCGTCTGAATGATTCTCTTAGAACTGTACATGAAAGGCATGGACTTCTTAAAGCCCTGAATTAGCATTATCGAGTGACATAGAAAAAGGGAGAGAGAGGGAAAGAGAGGGAGGCAGCCAGCAAGTGAAGCCTCCTTGATTAGGGGCCGGGATGTCTTTCCCCATATGCAACACCGAGGCCAGGCCCAGAGCACAGGCAGATCAAGCAGCTGCCTGCCACGCATGTTGGCAATCTCTTCTCCACCTGAAGTCTCCTTTTAGTAATTCTTCAGCACCCTGGATCTTCTCCCTTAGGTCACTCTTTGAGTTTAGGAAAAACTGCTTATGTTTAGGTAGGGGTAGGAGGGAGATGTTTATTTGTTAACCTTCTATCCATACATATAGTGAATTAGTTACAATCTTGGACTGGAGATGAGGTTGAATCCTATTTTCACTACTATCTGAATGGTGTTGGCAATTTCTTGTACTTCTCTTGTATAAAATGGTTTTTCATTGTTTGTATGTTTGTTTGTTTGTTGTTATTTTTCAGGTGTTACGATGTGGAAGATTTAATGAGGACATGCAAGCAGAGTGGGTGTCCCATTCAACACCATCACTGTCATCACCAGTCACCAGCAGTGGTTGCAGATTGGCCACTACCATGGAAGATGAGCAATAAGAGACATCTTCTGATGTTGGAGAGGGAGTGAGGAACTGCCAAGGGTGAGGGGCTTTTTATCAGGAAAAGCAGAGCTGAGTAGGGTCTTGAGTCGAGGGTGATGGGAGAACGAACCCTCACATGTGTGTGGACGTGGGCACAGAGAGCCCCATAATAGAAACAATTCCTTTAGCCTCTCCAGGCTCCATGGGAGGAAGCTGGCTGCGGAAGCCAGTCAAATGTCATCTGTCACCAGGACTGCCCCATTCTGGGTTCCTGCCAGAGTCCGGCAGTCTTGCAGCCTGAGAGCACGAACAGGCTTCAGACATCCGCAGGACCAGTCTTCTCATGGCCCAGAAGAGAAAAGTGCAGCTCAGAGAGGAGGGGAGCTTGTCCAGGGTCACACAGCAAGCCAGCTCTGGAATTGGGACTGGAACTCAGGTCACTGGACCTCTCGGTGCCTACGCCGCCTCAAACCAGGTTCCAGGACTCGCCTGGGATAGAGGTACTCATCTTCCCACTGCCCTAGTAGCTTAACTACCCTACTCTGTCCCTAGCTAACTGTGGCCCTCTGGGGTAGCGCTCTCCTCCCTGTGTCTGTAACTCAGGTGGCTGATCCAGTCGGCTTCTAAGGTCCCTTTAGCTTTAACGATCTGTGCTTCCCCTGCTCATGTGCCGTGCCGTGGAGGCTGTCAGATGTCCGAGTAGGAGGAGGACTCAGCGTGACAGGTGGTGTCCCTGACTCCGGAGGGGGACTTGGCAGAGCTGCCTCCTCTGACAGGGATGAGGAGGGTGGAAGCTGGCAGGAGGATCCACCCACTTTGGACAAAAGCTATGAGTCACCAAGAGGAGGAAGGGCAGGAGGCAGGCAATGGGCCAGGAGCATGGGGTCCATAAAAGACGAGTCTGTGATCTTCTAAGGCAGCTCTGAGCCCCATGCCTTTCCCCTGTACAAAGGGCCTGCAGCTGACTCAGGCAAACCCCAAAACTTTAATCCACAATGTTCTCACTGAGATTCAAGGAGAACACTATTTTTGTCCTAAAGATATTTCAGGATTACTCAGCAACTTTTAGTGACTCAGTTCTCCATGGCGCAGCCTGAGAAGGCTTTCTAAAATAAAAATTGGGTCATGGCATTTTCTTGCTTCAAACCTCTCAGGGCCTTCCACAGTCCTTGCTGTGGCCTCCAGAGTCTGGCTAGATGCGGCTTTGCCTGCCCCTGTGGCCTCCCCCCAGCCTGGCCATCCCCTGTCATTGTCACATTCCATCCACAGTGGCCTCATTGCTTTCTCAAAGGCTCCGACTCAACCTCGTGTCATTGCTTCCGCGGGTGCAGTTCCGGCTGCCAGGAGCCCTGTTCTCTCCACTCCTCCACCATCTACCACTGATACTCCTTCGGGTCTGTGATTCAATATTATTTTAGCATACTGGCTCTTCTTTTCTTTTTCCAGTCTAAATTATGACCCTGTCTGATATTCTTGCTCATGATAACATCCCCTTTTTCCTCTTATCACTTAGCTCAATTTGTAATTATATATTTATTTGGGTGTACTTCTTGCTCTCTCTCTTTCTCCCATCCTATTAGCCCCAAGCCTCAAAAGACCAAGAATCATATTTCTTCTTTTTATCCCTAAAATGCCAATCCCTAGAATAATGCCTAGAAAATACTGAACACCAAGGAAGTTTTTTTTTTTTTTTGGTTTGTTTCTAAAAAGAAATGAAATGTATAATCATTGAGGTCTCACATCAGGAATAACTGTCATAAAGTGCAAAATGCCCGTGGTTGACTCTCAAGTGCCTTCAGGGAGACTTGTACATTTACGTAAATCAGTGCTTTGTGTCACCTCTCCCAGGGGCGAGCCACTTCAAAGCCATAAAATGTCAAGATTGGGCAGAGCCTTAGAGTATCTAACCCAGTGGTTTCAAATTCTTTTTTAGTTACCAGCCCATTTCTCAGCCTGAGCTTTGTTCAAACCCCAATATATGAACCACATGAAATCAAAGGTCTCTGGCTAATGTAGGAGCTGGGGCACAAGGGAAAGGATTCTTACAATCTTTAATCTTCTGTAGTGGTGTACCTAGGGTAGGGCGAGAGGGTGGTTCACTTTGTGGGGAGACAATAGGAGGTATACTGTATGCAGAGAATTTAAAACCAATAATGCAATCAATAAACAACAAACATAAAACAATAAGATCAACTAAAATTTGATCTGTTTTTTAATAGGCAATTCTAGACAATGTCAATGATAAGATGCTCTTCCCTGCTAGGGTGGCAGCCACCCCTCCCCCGATCCCCCGCCTACACACACACACACACACACACACACACACATGCTGCTTGTATGCTGCAGATCCTCATAGATTTCCTCCCTGAAATTTTTATCCAAAGCTCTCATTAAGGAATGAACTGCCTTGGTCAGACTGTAGGAGCTCCCATGTGGGGCAAGCCCAGAATGAGGACATGCAAACAGAGTTAAGACAACCTATGCTGAGCGTGGGTTCAGAGAGCCATAGTGTTACCCTTCTGGGTATTCCTGGGACAGAGGCTTATGTCTTTGAGAGACAGGATTGGATAGAGGTTAAGGGCGAGGACTGTGCAGCCGGACAGCCTGGATTCAAATCTGAGCTGTGTCACTTACTAGCGTGTTGGGCTTGGGTAACTTACTTGACCTCTTTCAGTCTAAGTCCTCATCTATAAAATGTGGATAATAAAATGACCTACCTCAGAGCACTGCTTTGATGTTTAGAAAAGATAAGCTAGGCTAATTGTTTGGCAAGTAGTAATCACTAGCACACATGAATTACAGCCCTTGTTTGGGATTTATATATCTGTTCCCTTTTTATCTTGATGCCTGGTTGCTGGTTATTGGGTAAAGCACACATGGTATCAGGGTATCTATGACGCCAATATTTCAGGGAAATCTCTCTCCATCTGGGGATGCTACTTGGCAGGAGCTGAATGCACAAAATGTTGAGACCCTCATGAATCAATCCCGGGAGGATCTGATGGAAACTCTAAAAGGAAACATGAAAAGTTTCACCTTTCTGCCTGGATTTGATAATCTAACCACGGAGTTGGAGCAGAAGGATTGGGACTATTGCTGCTCTCTATACAGCCCAAAGCTATATCCCTCAAAGAACTTAAAGTAGACCTACTATTTGATCCAGAAATCCCACTATTGGGTATCTACCCCAAGGAAAAGAAGGCGTTTTATAAAACAGACATCTGCATTCAAATGTTTATTGCAGCACAATTCGCAATTGCAAAGATGTGGAATCAACCCAAGTGCCATCAATTCATGAGTGGATTAATAAAATGTGGTATATGTATACCATGGAGTAAGACTTGGCCATAAAAAAATGAATTAATACCTTTTGCAACAATCTGGATGGAACTAGAGACCATTATCCTAAGTGAAGTTTCTCAAGAATGGAAAAACAAACACCACATGTACTCACTATTAAATTGGAACTAATGGATGGGCACACATGTGCACAGGGGGAAGTAAAACTCAGTGGAAATCGAGCAGGGGTGAAGAGGGAGGAGGGGATGGGCGATTACCTACTTAATGGGTACAATGAACACTATTTGGGTGATGGGGATACCTGTATCTGGGACTCAAGCATTACAAAAGCAATGCATGTAACCTAAAACATTTGTACCTTCTTAATATTTTGAAATTAAAAAAAAAAAGATGGTGGCAAATCACACATGCACACACACACACACAAAAAAAATAACAAAAATAATAATGAAAAGTTAAAGTTTTCTTCCTAGAGCTAGGCACTGTTTTTTCGTCTCCCACGGTCCTGGCAGGCTTCTTGAGTTCCCTTGACCTACCTAATTTCCTCTTTCCTTACTTACCCTAAAACTCCCAGTAAGGTCAGAGCACACTCGGCCTTTTAGAAGTTGAAACACTTTACATTGCACAATACATCTTACAGATGCATTTATAACTTCATGTTTGTGAAGAGGAGAAAGGGAGACAGGAAATAACATTTGCTGCATGGTCTGTGTAAGACACTTCTTGCAGAGCATTTCATTTCATCCAGGCAATAATCTTTCAAGGTATTCCCACTTATCAGATTGGAATATTAATAATTAAGAGGTAAAGTAATTTGTCCAAAGTTACAAAGCTTAGAGACAACACAGCAAGTATCAGAAACCAGGTCTGAGAGAATCTGCAGTCTCCGCTATTTCCTCTAGGCCACTCTGCTGTCCTTTTCATATTTTATTTCTCAAGCATTAATTTATTCATTGTTAAAACAGCCTTGGGAAGTAGGGGACTTTGTGCCCATTTTAGGGGTGGAATCAGAGCTTGGGAGAGACAAGTGTCCCTTGTCACATAATAGTTTCAGGGACACAGCTCAGTCTAAGAGGTGCAGTGTTTATTGATGACACAGCTCACTCCACTGTGCATGGGAGGTCTCAAATCCTTTGTAACTTCCTAGCATCGTTCCTGAGAGAGGTAGAGAAAGGACCAGAGAAGATGAGTAATTTTTCTAAGGCCATATAGTAAAATATTTCTCAGTTCTGCATCTGTAGGACTTTGGAGAACCTCCTTTTATGAGTTCTGCTTCAAGGTTTTCAGCCTTGTTCTGGATCCTAGTGGCATTAGCTTGCTGGTGGAGTGGAATTTTCCATTGTCTGAATGAAACTGACTTCTGAATGACAACATCCTCCCACCTGGAACCTGGATCAGGCCCAGGATTCATGCTCCAAGGTGCTGTTGCCATGAAATTCATGAGCCCTAGTCTCCGGGGGCCGGACCGTCATGCCTGGTGTGGGCAGGTGCCCTTGCAGGGGCCACCTCTGAGAGCTGAAGGGTGCGTTCTGCTCTGGTAGCGGAAGGAGCACACAGAGAAACCCACTCCATGCTGCCGGCCCTAGAACATATTAGTCATGGTGATGACTACTGTTGACTAAAAGCAGTGCAGGATATAGCACAGAACAGTGGAAGGAGGAGGCCCCTGGGACTGTCCAGATCAGCCTCAGTAGTTTCCTGATGAGGAAACTGAGGCCCAGAGGGCAGCAGTGACTGCTGGAGCTGAGTGGTGCTCCTTGGACTTTCACATGTGTGGCTGTGTTAAAAAAAGAAAAACAAAACAAAACAAAAAAAAAAAACTGCTCCACTCTTACCTATCACATGCATTTGCCACCAGGCCATTGCAATTGTATTCACTCATTCATCAGACAAATATGTAGAAAGTGCCCACGTGTGCCAACACTGTCCTGGGCTCAGTGATACAAAAGAAAGTTAAAGACCCTACTCTCATGCAACCTAGACTTTACAGACTCTTCTCAAATGTCACCTCCTCAGTGAAGCCTTCTCAGGTTGCCCCAGGCACAAATGGTCCACCTTCCCAAAATTTTTACAGCACACAAGACCAGAAATTTCATGATGCCTGACAAAATTTTCTTGAATGATTTAGTTATTTAATAACTCAGTGAATAATCCACACTTATTTAACATTTTCTATCTGCAAGGGCCTGTGTTGTTTATTATGTACTGATTAGTATTAAGGTTCTCTGTGTGTACGTCTTATATTCTCATATCTAATACAAACTTCTTGATGACAGGGACTGTGTGTCACATACATCTGTATATTGTACTTGAAGTTTTCTGGGAGTAAAAGAGCTACTTAGTATAGATTATTAGATGGAGAAAGGAAGATGGCCAGCAATGTCAACTTTTTGAAGCTTTACACTTAGAACAGATATTATCAGTGCCATTTCAAGATTAGGAAACTGTAGGTTTTGTAGGTAAGTCATACTCAGAGACAGAATTAGAATCAAGGACTTCTAAACATGGGTCTGAGACCTTTATTCTCTCAGGGCAAGATATAAGGTGTCAGGGTAAAATCAGGAAACGGAGATTTCAGAGGGTCCCCTGGAAGAGTGAGAAATCCTAGCCACCTCCTAGAAAAGCCATGGCAATCTTCCCTTCACCCATCAAGGTCCTTGACAATCCATTCCTCAGCTGAAGAACCTTCATTTCCAGGAAGTCCCTCTTCACAGCCAACTGGAATCTCTCCATCTTGCTGTGAATTGGTTCTGACCTCCAAGGAAATGGAGTTAATGATCTTAGAGCTTTTGTCTAATATAATGATTAAAAACACAGGCTTCAGTATCAGACTGCACATGGTTAAGGTCCTTAACATTCTGAGTTTCTGTTCCTTCCTTTGTAAATTGCATCCGTGACAGCCTCATCTCCTGGGTTGATGTGAAGATTAAATGATATAATCTATGTAAGGTTCCTACCCCAGGACTAAGCTCACGGTGAGTCCTCAACAAATGTTACTTCCTGTGGTTATTGGCTTACATGAAGATAATCAGTCACTTATCAAACCTTTCCCGAGGGCTGGTCATGTGCCATGCACTGCACAAAGTGTTGGGGATTTGTGAATAACTAAGATCAGAATTCCTGTTCTCAAAAAGCAGATGCTCTTGCTGCAAACTGACACATTCACAACTTATGTTAATTGAGGCAGAATTAAACACAGCATAAAGGGAACCTCAGTATTGAAGCACACAGGGAAGAGAGCTGATTAGTAACTGTAGGTTTGAAGGGGGCATGACATTTGAGCCACATTCTGAAGGATGAGGAAAGAGGAACAGGGAGAAGGTGGAGAGAATGATATGAATGACACTGAGAAAGAGCTGAGCATTTTCAAGCAATGCCATGGAGTCCGATGCAGGTTGGAGTGGAGGGAGGGTAGATGGATATGAAGGGGAGTAGCCCTGGACAGTGTAGACCCACATCTACTAATAGGGTGTTTCAGTGCCACAAAGAGTAATTTGAACTTAGGTTTTTAAATGTCAGGCAGACCTCGTGAATTTTTGAGGATGGACATGGTATGATCTGACCCGAGATTGAACGGTGATTTGGAAGTCAGATATAGATACACAAGGACAGTTGTAAAGAAGAGACAGTGGCAGCAGGAAGAGCAGTGAGAAGCCACTGCCGTAGTCCAGAGGTATTAGTCAATTCATCCACGGAGCACCCACCATTCCCTACCTGGGCCAGCAAATCTTTGCACCAGTTAGGCACCGCCTACCCTTCTCACCTCCTTTCCTACTGCTCTACTCCCTAATCAGTGCACTCCAGACAGACTGGCCTCCATCCTGATCCTAGCATGCTCCAAGAACATCCAAAGCTCAGGGCCTTCACACTCGCTTTCTCTCTGCCTGCGGTACTTGTCTCCCGACCATCCACAGGGCTCAGTTCCTTATTTCACGCAGGTCTTACCCAGGGGTCACCCACCTGTCTAAAATGGCCTGCAGTCATTTGCAAGCTCCTCATTCCGGTTTATTTTTATTCACAAAACTTATACTACCTGTCACTATGGCACCTTACCTAATTATATTTTTGGTATCTGTCTTTTTGAGGGTAGAGAGCTTATCTTCTTCATGCATGCCTGTACCCTTGGTGCCTACTCATTAATCACAGGCACTTGGTAAATATGTGTTTAATGAATGGTTGAAAGGAGAGTCACCCTTTATCCCTACATCACAGCCGTTTCTCACTAAGGCATTTTGTGCTGGGACAGAAATAGGAAATGGCTCCGACCCTTGAGGATCTTATAATATGACCTGCAAAATGTCTGCACCAACATGAGCTCTGAGTGTTCACAGTACAAGGGAATCATTTCGTGTGGGGCAGATGACTTCTTGAGGCCAGAGCATCTTGGGACCAGAAAGTGGGTTGGGGATAAGACTTTGAGGACAGAGAACTCATCAACCTACCATGGACCTAGCATACCACTGGCACCTAGCGGTACTCAATAAATGTCTGATGAATTACTGAATGAATGGCACACTTTGCTGAGTTCTGCCCCAAATTGTCAGGCCTATCTTAAGTGGCAAGATGGAAAATAGGGTAAGAGACTGGCTCAGAGGCCAGCGTGGAGCTGGGAGCAATGAGAGGAGGAGTCAGCAAGCACACACAGTTATTTATGAAGCCCCGTGTAGACCATTTTCCTCTCGCAATGAGTAGTGCTCATATTATGTGGTGTTACAAATGCTGGAACAACAATACCTTGTATTTATGGAGTGCTGCCTCTGAGGGGCTCAGACCGTTTTATAGACATGATCTCATTCATGCTGTCTCAGGTCTTCTATTCAATTACAGAATGGTTCATTGTTCCCAACGATGCAAACTATTTCTTTTAGACGCACTCTTAGAATTATCCATTCTCCTGTTACAGGTTCAAAGATTTACAAATCACCACCAAATGGCTCCAGAATTGCTACCGCAGGGAAGGAGGTGGGTGGAAATGGAAATTTGCTGAATTTATAATTTATGAACTCTTCAAATATTAGGAAGTCACTCTTTGTATACCCACCTTAACAATGAGGGAAAACATACGCTATGACTTAGTTGCAGCCATATAATGTGATAATAAAGGTATGAAAAAAAAAGAATATTAATCCTCCATAACGTTAGCGAGGGCTATAAAAATACGAGTTAACCAGTGTGGCTAAGAGGCAGGATGATCATTACCATAATAAGCAGAAAAGCAGAAGGTGATGTGGACGTATTCCCGAGCTAGGAGTCACAGGAAGTGGGTTCTTCATTTGCTGTGCTACGAATTACTCTGTGGCTTTAAACAAATGCTTCACTTCTCTGTGCTTTGGTTGCCTTGTCTGACAATGAGGGTGGTCGGATTAGGTATTCTACAAATTCCTTCTATCAGGGAGATTTCACGAGCCTGTGTTGTTCTGCTACACAAACACCACCCCAATGACTAGCACCACCGCAACTGTCGCCCAATGCTTAACCTGGAACTTAATAGATACCCACCAAGTGTTTAGTAGATGAATAGCCTAGTGTTCTGTATTTTTCAGAGTGTTTTGATTTACGAAACATTTATTAACCGTCTACTATGTTCTAGGTACGTAGGTATTTCTGGAGCACAGAAAAATATGAAAAACATAATTATAGAAATGTATGTAAGGCATGAAAGAACCCAAATACTTAGCTCTGGATCAGCAGGGCCTTCCTCGAAATGATGACATGATCTGAGTTTAAATGGACAATTAATAAAGCTCACCGGATGGGCCAGGAAAAGGAAAAGCAGTACAGTCAGAGGGAAAAGCATGCGCGAAGACACAGAAGTGTACAAGAGATTGAAGAAATTTGAGTAAGGGTGAGGACGGATGAGCAGGAAGCCAGGCTGGGAAAACAGATAGGAGTCACAGGATTGAGAACCTCAAGGCCTGGTTGTGGGTCTCAGGCTTTGTCTTGCAGCCAATGGGTGGCACTGAAGGGTTCACAGTATCAGATGATCAAGTTTGATTTTCAAAAGGAACACTATGCATGACTTAACAATGCATTTCACTCCAGGGAACATCTGAACTGCATGTTATTCTTGTCTCACAAATGGAGAAGCTGAGGTCCAGGCAAGATAGCAGCACCTGTGCGGAACCAATATCTCTTACACTCTTTTAATAGACTCCTTAAATAGAAGTCAACCCAAATCTATTCTCTTCAACCTATGTTATTTAACCTGCCCTTCCTCTTCTACGCAGACTCCTTGTCCCAGCCGATAAGTCACTTCCCTATTCCCTGAGCACATGTTTACAGCTCCCTTTCCTGCTCTTACACCCATGCTGGTCTTTTGATCTGGGATTTTCCACTCCTGTCCTCCTCCAGTTCAAATCCCACAAATATGTCAATGTGAGCTTCACCTGCTCTGGGAACCTTTCCCAGCCTCTGGAGAGGACTCCAGTATTCATGGTGTGCACCACACATCCTAACAGCATTCGTTACTCATCCTACTCAACGATCTCAAACGACACACAGCTTCCACGTGCCTGACACCACGCTAGGCAGCGGCGATCCAATGGAGAGCAAAAGACATCATTCCTACCCTCACATAGCTTTAGCCTCGTTTAAGGAATGCTATAGTCTGGATGTTTGTGCCCTGTGCCCCCCACCCCAATTCCCACATTGAAACCTAATCCCCAATGCAACTGTATTAAGAAGTGGGGCCTTTAGAAGGTGATTAGGTCATGAGGGTTCTGCCTCGGTGAATGGGATTAGTGCCCTAATTATAAAGGCCTGAGGGAGCGTATTCACCCCTTCCACCAGACACCAAATCTGCTGACACCTTGGCCTTCAACTTCCCAGCCTCCGGAAATGTGAGCAATACATTTTTATTGTTTGTAAATCTCCTAGTCCAGGATACTTTGTTACGGGAGCCTGAATGATCTAAGACAACGAGACAGCAATCAACAAGGCATGTGTCTACACACTTGGATGGTGTTTCAAAGGAAGAGTACAGGGTGGCAAGAGTGGATGAGAAGAGAAGTACTCCCGAGGCTCAGGGAAGGCTGCCGCTGTGTGGACGTGAGGTTCAAGCCGGGCCCTGAAGGATTAGAGGGTGAGTAGGGTTTAACTAGGTGAAGAGAATGAGAGACAAGGGGAAGGGAGCATCTAGGCTGAGGAAACGCCCCACGCAAAGCCCACGATGGAAAGAGCAGGACGTA
Organism: Eulemur rufifrons; assembly: GCF_041146395.1. NCBI lineage: Eukaryota > Metazoa > Chordata > Mammalia > Primates > Lemuridae > Eulemur > Eulemur rufifrons. The sequence goes on from NC_090989.1 coordinate 272,248,088, forward strand.
CCGAGGCAGTCAGTTTGCCGGTCAGGACCCACAGAGGCAAGCAACAGAAATTGACTCTGGTTAAATTCAAGCCACATGGGAAACTGCTGGAAAGATACCAATAAGTTCACAGCATCACTAGGAGGGCCTAGAAATCAAAAGGGGTGCACATAATCAAAACCCACCATGGCACACGAGCCATCTGGTGAGGATACTGATGGCTCCATTGCTTTAACATTGAGCTCTGTGGCTAGCACGATCCACTCCCTAGCACAGGGTTTCTGGTGCCACTTCCGGCTCCTTTGTCACTAGTGCCCTGGAAAATAGGCAAATGTCACTGCGGCCACCATGATAAAATTTTTTCAGTCTTTTTTTTTTTCCTTTTCCCTATACCACCAGATCCAGGCAATCACCTCTAATTGGCTAACCATTCTATCATTCCCTGGCTAGCTGCAGAAGCTTATATCTGGCTTTTCAGCTTCTTGAGTGGGAAGTGGACTATTTCTCATCAAGATTCATAAGGTGGAAAACTCCCCAAATATAGAAAGAGGATTCAGATGCAGGGCACACGGCAACACGGCTGAGGATGAGAATGCCCATAAAATTCCCTAATTGTTTTAGTTGTGTTCATCTCATCTGCCTCACTGGCTTGTGATCTCCTTTGGGGAAGTGTTCGTGCTTTCTTCCTTCCTCGTAAGCTCAGCCATGACTGACGGTCCCGGCCACATACTCCCTGCTCAATAAATTCTTGTTGACTTCCATCTAGTTCATTCTGCAAAGGTCATTTCATTTGGCCTTAGCTGGGAGATGATTTCCAAATGTAAAATATGAATAACTTGGCCCTTGAGTCAGTAACATCTGTGGATAATCATGTCATCTGGCCATGCAGAACCTCTGGGCATAGGGACGCTTTCTGGGATGTGAGCAGAGATGAAATGGAAATTGCTACCTGACGTATCCCCATCACTTCTCAGGGGCTTATTCCCTCTGGGGCAGTAGAGGAGCTTGCGTCTTGGAGATGCATCTGGGCAATCCACTCTTAGGTAGTGGTCACTTACATGGAAAACTCCTTAAAAATGAACAGTTCACACAATCAGGTGCAGTGCCTTGCAAGAAGGAGTTTCTTCTCATTTTCTTTTATGCCATTGTGGAGGAAGGAGTTCTGGATGAGGAACCAGAATATCTGAATCCAAGATCTGGCTCTGGGATAAGTAGACATGAGACTTTGTTCTAGTCCCATTATCTCGTAGACCCTCAGATTCCCTATCTGTAAGATGGGCATGATGGTTTATTAGGTGCAAGCTGTGGTGGGCATCTGTTGTCTCCATTTGTTCGGTATCCTTCTGTCTTTGTTCTGGAAATAGTTCATGCCTCTTCTTCTAGAATAGTTATTCTCAAACTTGAGCATATAGCAGAATCACATGGAGGGCGTGTTAAAATAGATTCCTGGACCCTCCTCCAGAGTTTCTGATTTTCTAGGGCTGGGATAGGGCTTGAGAATATGTGTTTCTAGGTATACTTTCCAGGGCATGCTGATGTTACTGATCTAGGGATCACACTTTGAGAACCACCACGCTAGAAATCCACCTCTCTCTTATCCTCAGCCCATGGGGTTCAGAGGCTAATTTCAGCTCTTGGCTTCAAGAGTGGGAACATGACACAGGCCTAACTAAGTAATTTATTCTAAACATCTGGACATAAAGCATTACTGGGGAGGGCAGGAGACTGATGTCAGGACAATGAAAGTCACTTCAGCTGAAACACATCTTCCTGCGTGGTCTGCTTAGCAGGTAGGATATAAGCCTGAAACCACTGAGGGCTATCCTGCATCTCTTGATAATTATACAAACAGAGGACATCAGAGCTGAGATGTGCAAGACAGAGATTCCTGAAAGCCTGCTTGATCTCCTCCAGTCGTCCTTGAAGCATGCTCTATGAGACCACGCCTTCTCTTTTTTGCTTGGGCTGCTTCTGTTCTGTCACAGGCCACAAAATGATCCTAAGTAGTACAAACAATTTACAATGACTGCGTCTGAGTTTAGTCTTTTTTTTTTTTTTTTTTTTTTTTTTAACTTGCCAAGAAGTTATAACTCCGAGGCTAGGACAAGATAGAAAAATTTTGAAATGATGATATGGTTCCTTTAAGGACTAGCTGGTTAAACAACTTGATAACAGCACACCAAATATCACTATGATGATTTGGAGAAGAACAGTAAATAACTTTTACTGAGTATTTAATGAACAGTAGGATATCTGCTTAATTACATTCATTATCTAACTTAATCCACACAATGACCCTTAGAGGCAAATACCATCATAATCTCAGCTCACAGATGAGGACACTGAACCTCACAGATTTTAAGAAAGTTGCCCAAGGTTACTCAGTGAGCAAAAGACAGTAAAAAAAAAAAAAAGGAGAAAGAAAAAAAATTCAACCCAAAAGTCCTGACTTCAGAAGCTCTAGTCTCTCATCCTTGTGAGATCAGAAGTCTAGAACTTTCATTTTAATTCAGAAACCGTACCATCTTGAAGATATGAAGATGATGCTTGGTTCAAACAAAAGAACAAATATTAATATAAAAGGAATGAGGTCTATTGAAAAACAACAACAAAAAATTTAGGGCACAATTTGGCCTGGTCTCAGAGGATTGCTAAAGCCTCCAGCTGATTTCAAAGTGGCAGAGTGGTTCTAGCCCTCTGGAGGTGTCGAGGGTGGGGAAGCAGCTGCCCCTGTCTGTGTGCTCAACTGACCGTCTCTGCCTGCCTTGAACTCTGCAGCACTAGCTTCAGGGAGCCCTGACAAGGACACACGATGGCCACATGCCCGGGTCCTCGCCTGCCCTGACCTCGGCAAACCCTTAAACTGCCCATTCGTTCTAGTCCTTTGTGTCATTGACAGCTGCCCAAATGCATTGCCCACCCAACATATCTAATCAGTATCCCCAGCTACCCTGCCTCCGAGCCTGTGCCGCAGACAGAACTTTGTAGGTACTCTAAAGAAACACCCAATTAATATTTTATTGGTTACCCATTTCCCCTTCCCCAAAATACATACTTAGATGGATTGATTACATAAAGAGATTGATTTCGTTTGATTTTTACAGTTTCCGGGTCATTTTAGTGTTTCCTGTGTTTTTTCCACATCACCACCTCAACTGCTCTACTTTTCCATTTCTATTTGTTTGCATGTGTCCCAAGGTATGACGGCATGCTGGTGCTCTCCTGCGTGTACAGTGTAGGTGGTGGGATCTGATCTGGTATTGTCTGATCAATCCTTCTATTGCCTCCTAGAAGAACTCTTTCACTAACTTCCTGACCTGAACTTCTTCCTCCATCCTTACCCTACACACCTAAACCATGTCCTACCCTGCCTGCACTATCTTCTGCAGAGATTCCTTTTATTCATTAGCTGAAAAACTGCTAATGACTCAACCTCTTGAGTGTGACATATAAATGCCTTTGCAGACTCTTCCTAAACTACGACTTCAGCTTCACTTCCTTATAGCCACACCCCAAACGACACATTCAGCCTCAACTACCCAACCCTGGCCCATCCTGGCTAGCCTACAGCTCTCTGGATTCAGTCTCTGCATCTCAGCTAAGAATTGTTTCCTGACATGGTAACAAACAACCTCCTGCATCTTTTCCGATCTAAACTTTACCCATCCTTGAAGTTCCAGTCAAAAGTCTTCCTCCTCCATGACACGTCCTCATATCCCTTTGGGTGAAGATAATATCCACCTCCTCTGGACTTCCATAGCATTTTACAGCTCCTGTCTTACAGCTCTTAGCCCTGTCTCAATTATAGTTATTTATAGATAGAAATCTCATCTCCGCCACTCTTCTATAAAACCTTTGAGTGCACAATCCCTGTGTTATTCATCAATGTATTCCACACTGGACCTGGCTTAGTACCTTGCAAATATTGGAAACTCAAGCATCTAATAAATAAATAAACCTGGGGTGTTCTGGGATGGGACCCTACCCCAAAATATCCCTCTCATTAGTTTGTCCTATTGATGGAGCTCCCACAGTGTAAGTTCGGTTGTTGCCCTGGGCCGGCACCCAGTGCCCCTGGTAGAAGCATTTCATTAAACCATATCTAACAAATATCTCCAGTGATGTGGTCAGTGAAACCAGGTGCTCCCGGAACAACTGGGGACCTCGCCTGCAGCAGCATCCCAAAAGCAAGATGTTTATAAAATATAATCATTTATATTTTAAAACCAAAGTGCATTTTGAATTCTATTCTGTAAGATATTACTATTTAGTTTAATATAAATATTTTCCCCAATGGTCAAATAAAATTAAACTGCAGGCATCCATGTCTTACGGCTTTGAGTACCCTCTGACTCCCCAACATAGACGATGTTACCCCTGACTGCCAGACACAGAGTTAAAGGATCTGAGTCATTAATGTTTGCGTGAATTAGTGATTCAGATCCTTTCTAACTGGGGGCGATGGGAAGACAATATGAGACATGGATGATTTAATGGGGGTCAATTAGCATGTTGTTTTATTGAAGGACAGGGTAAAACAGGTCTGGGGGAGATGGGCAGAGAAAATGCCCTTGGCATTTGAGACTAGCCCAGGTGCCTTGAGACTGAAAACAAGGGAAAGAATCTGATCCGGTCAACAGTTTTTCAGGGGATGGTCTGGCTTTGGCTTCTCCTCTCCCTATCGAAGTTGGAGGCATGGTATAGAGAGGTCATCAATTCATTTTCTTATTGGAGGTTGAGCTAGCTTATCCAGAGCATGGGGGCTGTCAGCACAAGATTGTTAATGAACATGTTTCTTGTAGATAATTATAGGAAAGGGAATATTGAAAGCACTTAAAACATTTCATTCTTTTTAATTCATTAATTATATTGCAATTATCCCATGCTCAGGAGCTATTCAGGAGGTTGGATTCCAGCTATTCCTGCAAGACTCCATGGGCAGAAATGAGGGCTGAGGGCTTGGGGAGAGAGAGCCTGAAGACAAAAGCTCAGAAAAGGTTAACTGTGCAGATACAAGAAGCTAATTGGAAACCTCTTAAACAAAATCCAGGTTAATAAGTGTTGAAAAGAACACATCTTTTTTATAATGATTATTACAATTATCATTGTTTTTCCACCTACATCAAAATTGCTTGCATTTTGATAGATTCATTATAAGCAACATAACTTCTCGGGAAAATACCTGTTCTTGAAGTTGAATCAGAGGATTCACAGATTTTTAGAGATGGGGCAGATCCTATGGACAATTGTGCAGTGATGGGGCACAAATCTGAACACTGCGTCCTGCTCTGCCCAATCCTAGACCTGCCATTTTTTCCTCTCTCAACTTCTTATGTTATTCATAGAGAGTTGTTAGTAAGTTGGATCAACAATGGCATACTGGAGCCCTACTGTGAGCAGGGAGTATGAAAATGACAGTGGTACAGATGAGGCCTCTGCCCCCATAGGACAGTCTGTGGGAAACATGGTTAACTGAATAGGCAATCAAGGTGCAGGTGATGGGTGAACTGCAAGGACCCTGGGAGTTGCTAGCGTGGCCATGAGGAGGGATGGTCAGAAGGCTTCTGTGTGTCCTCTCTTCTGTGCACATGTGTCCCCTTAGTTACAATATTCCAAATCTCAATTCATTCAGACTTCATCTTTCTGGCTTTCAGGAATTCTAAGCTGCTTTCCTCCTCAGTGATTCTAACCAGGAAATCCTGATGGTGACAGTGCAGAGGAGAGGAAGTTGCCCTCACATATAGTCAGAGCTACAGCCTAAAATTCTTTAATTGGTTTACTGGTGATCTACCCTCTACTCCTGTCCCTCTGCTATTCAGAGGTTCCTTCTTGTCCAGTGGCCAACGCCACAGCTAACTTCTAGACTGCTGACCACCATGCCACCCATTGATGATGTTACTCCTGACTTCAAGGCTCAGCATTGAAGGATCTGAGTCATTAATAAATTAATGTGAATTAATGATTCAGCTCTTTTCTAGCTGAGGGCAAAGGGAAGACAATATAAGACATGGGAGACTTAATAGGGGCCAAGTAGTGTTTTGTTTCCCTGTGGGACAAAGTAAAACAGGTCTGGGGAAAATAGGCAGAGACAGTGTCTTTGGCATCTAAAACCAGCCAGAGTTGCCCTGAGGCTGAAGAAATGTTTCTCATTGTCCCTGTCATGTGAACTAGCTTATGTCACCCTGATGGAAGATGATAGACCATGTGGACCAGAATGAGTCGATTCATTTGTCTCAGTCAAGGCCCCAAATATGTTAGAAAGCCCAGCCGATATCAGCAAAGCACTTGTAGCTGACTCACAGCTTACCATACACACATGAGGAAACCTCTATGAGACCAAAGGAACTACCCAGATAAGACCAGTCTAAATTGCTAACCTGCAGAATCACGAGCTAAATCAATGGCTATTTTTTAATCCATTATTTTTGTGGGTAGATTCTTATGCAGCACTATCTAACTGATACAACACTGAACTATATAATAGATTAGGTCTAGTCAACCAAAGTACTTTGAATACTTACTATGCTCCTGGTTATTGGAGACATAATAATGAATATGACACAGTCCATGTTCATGGAATCTCATAAGCCAATGCCTCTTAAGTGTAACTAAGCAATTAAAAAAAAAAAACATGAGTCTTTCACCTTTAATCTATGGAACACTACGATGTCTATGTTTAGGCCTCAAGGTGGTCTGCGGCCTCCCTAAAAATGTATTAAATTTTTGCCTATATGTGTCTATGTAGAGAGCCCCTGGTTTTATATCCCATTCTCAAAGGGGTTAGTTCCCCAGCAGATGCTGAGACACCCTGGATGATACCATTATCTAAACCTATTCACACTGCCCAGCATTCACGTAGGAGTCCAGTCTATTACGGGGCACATTTACTTGCTGACTCATCCAATCGGGAAGCTGTCCCCAAAATGAGATGCTGCTGGGGGCCACTGAGGTTTATATGTTGGATGATCAGAATGTTATGCCTGCCTTTGAGAAAGCTTCCAACTGATAATGTTATCACCTTTTTTGTCATGTAGAGCAGAACCTCTGTATGCTCCAAAGCACATTTTCTTTGAAAAATGGTGACCTTATCTGTGTCCTCCTTCTGCTCACATCCAGTCTAGGTTGGTAAGTCTTTTACCCAGGGCACGACTACAAGTCCATCATCCCCCATATCCTCACTCTCCTGGTAACAAACGCCTCTCACTCCAGCCAACAATGTGGAATATCCACACCACACGTTCTTGTTGGAGGGTGTCATTGTGTTCTAAGAGTAAAGAATCATACCAAAATTTGATGTCTAGGGAGACAGTCCAATGAGCAGACTGATCCTCCCTTTCTCTAAATTATTGAGGTTTTCTTTATATTTGGGTTAGATAAGCAGAAAGAAAGAGAGGAAGCAGCAGGGTGAAGGGCAGAAAATACCCTGAATAACGAGGAGAACCATCTCTTGTTCCCAGTTCCTCCGCAATCTTGCTTAGCATCTTTTATCAAAACTACTATCTCTCTGAGCTTAGGCTCTCTTATTTGTAAAGCTGGAATTCTAAGCCATGTCCTGCTACAACCACAAAGGTGGTGCTGTGCAGCTCAGATAAAATAAAATGAATACATGTGAAAGCACTTTAAAAATTGTAGAGTGCCACCAAAACATCTATTGTTTATTTCTGTGATTCACTTGGAGTCTTAGGCCTGGTGCCATGTAATTCTACCAAACATCGACCTCTAGAGTTATTGATATCACATCTCCTTTAAAATATCATATGGACAACATCACTTACAAAATCAGCTCCCCTAAAAAGCCTTCCCTGACTCTCATGTGATGGCTAGGGTGGCCCAGTGTTGAATTCCTACAGTCCCCTGCATTGTCATGCTCTAATCTTCTTTCTGCATTAAGAGATGGTATCATTTAGTGGTGAACAGCATGACCTTAGGAAAACACTGCATGGAGTCAAATCCTGCAACAACCACTCACTAGCTGTGTAAACATGTATAAATCTTTTAACCTTCCCATGCCTCAGTTGTCTCATAGGAAAATTAGGAGGATAATAGTATCAATACCTCACATGGTTTGGAGAGGATTAGATAAATTCAGGATGTAAAATGTTTAAAACAGTTCCTGTCCTTTAGTGGAGTACGAAGAGAAGTCAAAAATGTTAACTAATGTCATTAGTACTGTGCTGTGCCAACTTGGGAGCATCTCTGGTGGTGGTAGTGGTGGGGTTATTTGCTTGTCCATTTTCAATTCTCCACTTGACAGTTGCTCAACAAATATCAAAAACATGCACACGTAGTGTGAATGAATGAACAATGTTGGGAAGAATCCTGGTTCTGACGGCAGAATTTGTGAGCTGGTTCTAGTTCAGTCTCTAACTTCATCTGACACCTCTGAAACACATTATGTATCTCTATACCACCCCCCCACAATTTCCTCATTTATTAAATAAAAGCAGTGGCCTAGATAATCAGTAATGCCCATTTCATCTCCAGAGATCTAGCAAATGGAACTATAGGGTAAGAGGAAGATGAATTATTTTACCCAGAGTCTACTGGTGGGACAGAAAATTTACGTAGAGTATCTCACAAAATCTTATCAGTGCACATCAGATAAATGAGATGACCTCTATTTTGGAAATATAAAAACTGATGAGGCTCGGAGAGGTTAAGTAACTTGCCCAAGACCACAAAGCTAGGAAGTGGTAAAGTAAGGACACAACCCAGCAGAGGCAGTAAGCAGTAGGCAGGTATACTTAGAACAGGTGTGAGGAGAGCTGTCATTTGACACACACATATAGACACATTAGCATCTGTGTTGGGATCCAGATGGGGAGACATTAAGCGGGAGAGACAGTAGCAGCTATAACATTAGCCTTGAGTTAATTGCTATTTTGGTGTCCTTATGGAAGGAAACATCCACTGTACATATTCATGCAGCAAATGGAATTTATAACAATTTCTTTGAGTTGGGAACCACTTGTCCCCTCCTCCCTGGAGCTAATCCAATGTCTATATTTAACCCAGCTGGCTGGGTGGCATTACATTTGGGTGATTATTTATAGATACCCTCATGCACGGTCTGCTGAAAAGCCATAGGGATTCTGCCGAGGCAGAGGGAAAGAATAGCTCCAGATGTGTGACTGCACGTGAATCCACGTCTGGTCTTTTGTGGGATAGGAATGTCTGGGAGCTCAAGCATGCGTGAGATCTCCGGTGACTTTGCTTTTCATTTTTATTCCCAACTTCTAACATGAGGGGCTTCATTTAAACACGTGGGTAACTAGATCATAAAATCTTACAGTTGGAAGGAAATTTGGAGTCATGAGCCCAATCTCCAATCTAATATTTGAATCTTCTGTACAGCATTCTCATCCAATAAATACTTATTAAAAACAAATCTAACCTTACCGTTCAGCATTTCAGCAGACAGTGATTAAGAACCTACAGTGAGACCTGCTCTAAGATTGCAAAAATGACCGAACATGGTCTCCGTCCTCAAGTCACAGTGTCTAGTTGGGAAGATGAAGAGGAGATAGAGATTTATGTGATACACAATCAGCAAGACAAATGTTGTAATGGAGGGGGTCACGGAACACATCGTGATTGCCTGGCACAAGGTGTCTGGCACAGATAAGAGCTCAGTAAATGGTAGCCACAGTTATTATTCCCATTTTACTGATGTGGCCAGGGAAAGCTTAACCAGAGTCTTGAATATTAAGTTGGATTTTCCAAGGCAGAAGAGAAGATGAATAGGACAGCATGAAAGAATAAAACAGAATGTCTTCAGGGAATAGAGAGAACACCAACGGGACTGAAATATATTCTTCAGGATTAAGATGAGGCTAGAAAGATAAACAGGGATCATATTCAAGGGCCTTGACTATCTTAGTAAATATTAAGAAACTATTTAAGTTAAACAAATACCAAATCACAATGATTTGCTGAGCAAGGGAGTAATGAGGTTTTTTTTTTGTCTTAAATATGCAAAAATTATCCATATCAGTTGAAATTATTCAAATTTTAGGATTTTTGGGGAATGATAGTTGACGTCTGGAGCATTCATCACCCTGAGCTTCAGTTTCCATGTCTGTAATGTAATTTCGGGTGCATTTCCCCTCAAAGAGTTTACAGTCTAGAGAGGATAAGACTATTAATATGGTTATGGTGTAAGGCAAATTATAATTAGTGTCATTAGATGCTATAAAGGGTCTTACTTCCCTAGTATATTGGTTAAATACACAATTAGGCATGCAAGTCCTATTATTAATAGCTATTTTTTTATTGATCACTTACTATATGAAAGCTACTTGTCCAAAACACTTCACTGAGTTTTAACCTTTAATTTAATGTTAAAAATAATCCTATGTTGTAAGTATAATTATCTTCATTTTACAAATGAGATAAAGTCCAGAAAAGCTAATTAACTTGTCCAGTCATACAGCTTATAGAGAAGACCGAGAAGTCAAACTCAAGTGGTTCTGACTCCTTGTACCCTGTGACTGTCGTATGGTACACTGGTTCTGTGTAGGCTAGCCAAGGTAGGAAAGGTGGTAGGTATTGTTTACCTGTCTTCCTGTGGTCTCAGGTCTGGAGGTTCTTTGCTCCTCCTAGACCCTACACACTCAACAGTCTAGAGACTCCACCCTTGAGAGCGCATCCAGTAACTCTTCTTTTATGTTGCTTGGGGAATTTAAGCCATAAATTTCCCAGACTATTGTTTTAATATATCAATATTTACATGGTCACAGTAAAATTCATACATAATCTACTAACCTGATATTGAGGTTTATTTTAATGAAGTACAGTTGTCATACTTTTTAGTTACCTTAAAGCCACAAAATGTGCAACACACCCCATCTCTGGTGCCTATTAATTGTTTTATATTACTAGAATCTGAAGGCCACATATATTTTATTAGGACCCTTTCTTCAACTAGCTATGCAATCTCAGGCAAACTAGGAAATTTAGTCAAATCAGAAGGTTTGGTCATTTTGTTTCTAAGCATTAACTTTAAGCATTTGAGCATTAATTTGCATTTTAGTCATTCTACATTCCAGCTCTGGACTAGCTGCCAGGAAACACGGAAACCTGGGAAGAGTATAGTTTCACTCCGCAAGGAATGCACAATCTACAGCAATAAACAAAATCTCTCTGAATTAAAATGTCAAGCAAACAATGTCACAGTGATGCACAAGCTAATTTCCCCAGAAGTTGTTTGGGCAGTAGTGCTGGCAGTGTGGAGGGAAGATAATCCTTTGGCTGAGGTGGGTGGTTCAGAAAGAGGTCAAGAAAGAGTTGGGCTGTGATATCGATGAGAAACTAAACCAATTTCATGATTCTCTAGAACTGACCTTGATGATAAATCTACACACATCATGGTTGCTACATTTACATACATATCCATAGCCTCTGTCTGCATTTATGTCTTCTATACCAGCACACATAAAAATGCATAAACACATTAAGCAAGAAGTCAGGAGACTTGGATTCTAGTTCCAACACTGCCAGTAATTGTGTGAGCCTGAGCAAGTTACTAGACCTCTTGGGTCTACATTTCTTCACCTATAACATTAAGACAGCAAAGTAGAAGATTCTCCAGTTTTCTTCCAATTTAATATCGTAATTATATGATTCTATATTTGAAAAAGCGAAGAAGGGAAATTGCACAAGAAAAAAGTTCAACACCTCTGCTAGCTGTACCTTTCTGGTTTAAAACCTTTTTGCTATAGCACAAACACATTTTCCTCTTTCTGGCAAAAAAAAAAAAAAAAAGAAAAAAGAAATTACAATTTCTGAAATATGTCCTAAATGTTCATTAGGTTCTAATGACAACATTATACATGAACATCTAGTGACAGTCTTGTCACCTATTAATAGCTTATAATTTTAGACAGGGGGAATTCTGGGATTTATGCAAATGAAAGATAGGATCCTCTGTTATACTTTCTTGGTAAACTTCCAATATGCTGACTGAATAGCTACAGTGTATTGGAAAGGGAAAAAAAACAAAAGAAGACACTCACATATATTATAAGGGAGATAATGAATTATTCTAAAGGTAGGCTGGTTGCACTCATTTGCATATAATGTTTAATTTTTACCAAATGTTTCATTTTAATACATGAAAAAATGATCAAAAACTATTAAACTATGCTAATGAACTTTCTATTGCCAATATATTGTTGCCCTTGATTCTGGGGGGATTATTATTTTAAAAGAAACATTTGACTCGAGTAAGGGGCAAAGACAATATATATAACCTAAATATGTGTACCCCCGTAATATGCTGAAATACAAATAATAATAATAAAAAACGTGAAATTCTCAATGGTAAAGTGATTCTTTTAATAAAAATAATATTGAAAATATTTATACACTTTTGAATTGGAAAGGACCTTAGAGATGACCTGGTTAAAACTCCTTATTTTATTAGCAGGGGCATCGGGGCTGAGAGAGCTGGAGCCATTTGCCCACACAACTGACCAGGGGCAAATACCAGAGGAGAACCCGGATGCCTGCTGTCCAGTCCAGTGAAGTTTTTACTTGGCCACATTATCTCAAACAGGTTAGTGTTTGCAGTTAAAATATTTGGAACTAGAACCAGTTTTATTATCAGTTAACTCCTTATGAGTTATTTGGGGACGGAGTACAAGTCAGAGGTGGGGGTAAAAAGAGGGAGGCTTCCAGACACACAGACAATGGTAAAACACAAAACTCTCTCATAAAACAGTATCTGATAAATTACTGTCATGTGACTATCATCTTCCTGATTTTTGCTATTTATAGACTATATATTATACTGTATATTTACTTGTATTCCTTAAATCAATGCTTTTTAGTTAAATAGAAGCATGTTACAGAGAAATTTAAATTACCATAGTAAATGGAAACCCAGGAATGCATGTTTTAAATAAAAGACAATGGAAAAAACAAAACAATGAGAACATACTCCTGTTAATGAAATGCTAACAAGATGCTGCTATTTATCAGAGGCTCTGTGTCTGGGCAACGTATGTAACCTGAACTTTTGTATCCCCCATAATAAGCTGAAATAAAGGAAAAAAAAAAAAAAAGAAAGAAAGAGTGGAGAAGTGGGGAGATTAGCAAGTGTTAGAAGTGTTAAAGACGTTAGCACCCAACTAAGATATTTTTCCCTTGACATTTAAAGATAATTGAAAAGGAAATGACTTTCTCACAATATGATTCAGTGTCTTCAGTGTCCTGTCCCATCTAAATCACCTCCTGGACCATCTGCGGTATGTACCTCACACTTTGGAAAATGCTGGCCTAGAACAAGACATCTCAGTTATTTAGGCCTCTGACATATTTCTCTGACCAAGGAACCATAAAGCAAGGAAACTGAAAGAAATTTCAGCAATCATTCAGGCAACATAATACAATGGTAAATGTACAAATTCTGGAAATAACAGCCTTGTCTGTATCTTGCTACTTAATTGTAAGGAAAATAACTGCTCTGAGCCTCAGTTTCCTTATCTGTAAAATGGTGATAAAAATAGAACCTATCCCAAAGGGTTGTTGTAAAATTATCTAAGAAAACATGGAATAAAAATTAGAAACATTTACTGAATATATTGTAAGTGCCAAGGTTTACATACATGATAGTCTGAATCCTTGTGACAGTGTATAAAGGTAGACATCGTTAATCTCATTTTACACTTGAGAAAACTGAAGCATAGGAAAGTTTGATTCCCCCAAGCTGGTACATGGATGAACAGGAATTAAGCCCATTTTTTCCTTATCTCCAGTTTATACCTTCTTAGCAATTATGCTTTAGACATGCACACATAATGGTTAGGGGGAAAGAGGATATCTCAGATGGATGGGACACTACAGGCAAAATTTCTACATATAAGACATATAGAGGAAGCAGTGGGTTATTTAGTTTGATTGTTGCATTAGCTACTATTGCAAACATGCTGCATAGCAAACCACTGCAACACTCAGGGTCTTTTTTCTCTCCACTCACACTCCAGACTTTGTGTTAGTGCATGTTGTCAATTGCACACGCTCCCACATGCTTCTTGGATTAGCAGCTACTCAGGTCTGTTCTCACAGTGGGTCACAGAAGCTCAAGGGAACAAACCAAACTGCATATGCACATTTAAAACCTCACCTGCCACTAGCCACAGCAAAGCACATAGCCAATCTCAAAGTGGAGCATGAAATGATGCTCCACCCCATTGGAAAAAAAGGAAGAGAATGAACATTTGCTGGAAAATATTCAAATATTCTAATCTGTCACCATTATGGTAGAGAATCTACCAAAGGGAGCAATAAAAAAGATCTCTGGCTTTGGGAAGACAAATTGAAGTGTGATTATGGAGCACCAAGGTGCCAAAGGGTGTGAATGTGATTCTGCAAGCCATGGAACCACTGAAGTTTTCAACAGGAAGTTTGATTCTCACCTATCTTTTCTCATTTCCTTAGAGCTCCTTTGTTAACCAGTTCACAACACAGTGTTAGTAAATGGCAATTGTAAACTAATGCTGCCTTGTGGGTACAGAGCATCTTCACTGGAGATATTCAACAATGGTGGAGAGGAAATATTCAACAATGGTGGAGAGGTCAAACATTATGGCACATTATTAGGGGATAAACAGTAAGGGAGATACTTCTCCAATTCCATGGCCAGATGACTGTCTGTCTCTGCAATTGTGTGATTAGGGAACAGGAGAAGGAGATATATCTTTAACTGTATATGGCCATTGAGATCCTTTGAATTTTGTACCATGTACATATATTGCCTAATAAAAGTATGAATTTAAAGTGATTTCCGAAAATAAAAATAAAGAGAATTTTTTTTCCTAAAGATTCAATAATCTAGGATGGAATACATGATTGATCTGCTTAATTTATTTCCCATACTTCAGCTGCTGGAAGCAGGGGAAGGAAATATTGTTCCTCCTACTGCTTAGAAAGGGGGAAGTGGCACACTCCTTTCACCTGTTATCGTATGTTCCCCTTCCACGTATAGGAAGAGTATCTGTGTACACAGCAGCTGCGATAGAGGTTACTAACGGGCCCAAGTATTTCCTCCTTTCTGAATTCACACCCTTTGCCAACTGACTTTTATATCCTTCCACTAGAGGCAGAGTACATTTTGCAGACCCTTAAATTTGGGCTGAGACATATGACTCGCTTTGGGCAAAGGACTAGGGGTGGAAAGGACAAAATGCCAGCTCTGAGTCTAGGCTTTAAGATTCACCACATGTTCGTATTTGCTTTCTAGCACTTTCTGCCAGCTCTGTGAAAAGAAAGCCCCTGGCTAGCCTGTTGGTCCGAGGGGGACAAGAAACACATGGAGCAGACCGTACCCAGCTTGCAGCTTTGAGCCGCCTAGCTGGGCTCAGTGAGGTCAGGAGAGCTATATGGTAAATAAGTGCTTATTGCACTGTCTCTGAGATGTGTGGTTCCTTGGTTTGGAACAATGGGTGACTGATACAATAAGAAAAATTGGGAAATAGCTGATGCAGGTACTGCTTTTCAAATTGCATAGTGTGGGTGACTTCCTGCCCTGTCCTTAAGGAGGAAAACTCACCGACACCTGGTGAGCCTCTATAATGTGTCACACATAGAGCTACAGGCTTGGCCTGCATTTCGCCTTTTGATTCTCACACAATCCTATGACAGAGGCATTAATATGTCCCTTTTATGAGAGAGGAAAAAGAGACAAATAAGTAAACAATTTTCCCAAGTTTATAAAGATGATAAATGGCAAAATTTGGATTTGAACTATTTATAGTTGCTGTCCCTCTCCCACAGAAAAATAAAATGCTATTCTTCAGCAGACATAGTCCAAGGCATACCTCTCCCCAGGAGGTCTTGTTCCTCTCTAGCCAATTCACATGTGGACACTAGGATTATCCCAGGACATAGCGGAAAACAGACCTGCCAGGACAGTGTCAGGGGACAAACAGAGTTTTCATATTCATCTCCAGAGAGTCATTCCCAGGGGAGGCAAGATTCCCTTCCAGAGAGAGGGGCCCTGGGCAGTGTGCAAACCTCAGAGCTCAGAGCAGCCTCGGCTAATAAATCATTTGGGAGACAATGGCCTGCGGTACCAAGTTACTCCAAGCCCAATTTTTCCATCTCTGGATAAAAAATTGCACTCTGCACTGCAGACTGAGAGCTGGGAACAATTTGCTGCCGTAAAGTGCTGAGGCTTCTTGTGTCACCCTTTGTTTCCAAAGCTCTGTAGCAGGCTTCTGCCGGGAAGGATAATTTGACCCAGTCCTTCTTTGCAGAAAAGGTTCCTATGCTTGCTTACTTAAAATGGTGAGGAAGAAGCATCGCCTACCTGCAAATCATTTCGAAATTCTTGACTGACTCTCCTAATAAAATAATCTCATTTGCTCCTCTTTGCAGCTCGGTGAGGTCAGTTTTATTATCCCTGAGTTTTGGGATAAGGAAACTGAGTCTCTAAGAGCTCCTGGTTCTACATGTTACAAGGCGCAGACCTGGATTTGAACTCCTGACCTCTGCAATCAAGTCCGGGGCTCTCGAGGACCAGCTACATGGTGTCACCGCATCTGACTTGTCATCATAATTCGGCCTCCATTGGGTAGAGGGTTTGCCCTCTCCTAGTGACCTTCTATGAAAATGCTAATTACCCACCAAAGTGTTTGATTAAGACTTTTACACCTTGGTACAGGTGAGTTGACTATGGAATAACATGGAAAGAACGGACCTTCCTGAGAAGCACATCTAGCCCAACTGCTTCATTTTGTACCTGGAGACACTGAGATCTAGAAAAAGAGAAATCTTTCTAAGGCCATGTACTGGAAATTTAAAAGTATTTTCACATTGTAAAAGTAACCCATTCTCTTTCTTACAGAGCCAACCTGAAGCAAAACGCATTAAAAAGAGTTTGTTACGTACTCACAGGGTTTCACCAAGCCCCCTTTGGCCTGCTTTTATCAGGCCCACCCCTGTGAAATAGGCAAGGTGGGCTTTCCGGTCTCCATTTCCCAGATGAGGCTACAGCCATCCAGAGAGACGAAGTACCTCGGATAGAAATATCCTAGAGTGGGCTGCTGGGGGCCATGGAGAAACCAACCCCTTCATTTTTAAAGGAAGTTTGGTGGGGTTTATTTATTTTATTCTACATGCACCTGCTGCACAGGTTGGTGCCAGCGACAGTGTTGGTGGTAATAGTAAAGCACACAAGACTTTGCGCCTGCCCTTACGGATGTCACGTTTTAATCGGGGAAGCAGACACAGAGTCTGTAATCACACAGGTAATTATATCATTTAAATATTGATAAAAGGAATAAAAGAAACATGTAGGTGGTCTTAGAGATTTTTTTTGTTTTTTGTTTTTTTTTCAGACAGAGTCTCACTCTGTTGCCTGGGCTAGAGTGCCGTGGCGTCAGCCTAGCTCACAGCAACCTCAAACTCCTGGGCTCAAATGATGCTCCCTCCTCGGCCTCCTCAGCTGTAGCTGGGACGACGGACTTGGACTTGTGCCACCACGCCCGGCTAAAATTTTCTATTTTTAGTAGAGACGGGGTCTGGCTCCTGCTCAGGCTGGTCTTGAACTCCTGACCTCAAGTGATCCTCCCGCCTCCGTTTCCCAGAGTGCTGGCTGGGATGACAGGCGTGAGCCACTGCGCCCGGCTTCAGGAGAATTTTTAATGTTATTGGGGAGAAAGACTGACTTGGTCTGATAGGTGAGGAGAGAGTCCTCTTAGGGGGTGCTGGTAAGAGAAGGACATTCCCAAAGGAAGGAAGAGACCAGCAGGTGCAGAGGCCCTGACATGGGAAGGAGCACGCTGTGGCAGAAAAGGAGAGGAGACGCCAGAGTGATCTGAGCAAGGAAGGTGAGGGGCGAGGGAGTAAGGTGAGGTGGGAGGTTCGGGAGGGTCAGATCATGCAGGTCTTTGTAGACTAGGAGAAGGATCATGACTTCTATTCTAGGAATAAAAGGAAACAACTGAAAATTTTAAGCAATGGAGCAAAATAATCGTACCTGTGATTTAAAAATGAAACAAAACATGCTGCCTATGGTATTGGGAACAGACCAGAGGGACAGCAAGTGAAGGCATGGCCGTCTCTGACCAGTGTGGTGGCCATGAGAGTGGCGAAAGTGGGTGGATTTGCACTACTTTTTATCGGTAGATTCAGTAAGATCTGGTGATTGATGGTTTGTGATAACACAGGGAAGAGAGAAGGAAAGCTATCAAAGATTATCCCCAAATTTCTGGCATAAGAAATTGGGTAATTATCGGTGACAAGAAAGACTAGAGGATGATAAATAGAGGGGATGTGTCTGAGGCTGGGCGAGGAGGGAAGATTTCGGTTTGGGACACGTGGCAACGTTGGGCCAACAGCTAGTCATGAGTTTATATCCCCCAGTCTGAGCTGGGGAGATAAATTTGGGAACCATTGCATATAGGTAATACTTAAATTCACAGAAGCAGTTGGGATTGTTCAGAGAGGAAGCAAATAGTGAAAAAAGCCGAACACGATAGAGCAAAGTAGAGAATCCAGGAGAAAAACAGACACGGGATCCAGGTCTGGGAAACCCAACATTTGGGTGGAAAAGGAGGGGCAGGCGGTAGAAACTGAGAATAGTGAACATCTACTGGGAGGAGAATCAAGAAGGACTCCAAGAAGAATACTCAGCGTCACCTGAGTGCTGCAGAGCTGAAGATGAATACTACAGAATATGCCTTACATTTGGCAACATGAAGGTGGCTGCTGAACTGAGGATGGGGGGACGAAGCAGGAATGTGTTTAAAGTGAACTGAAGATGAAATGATGTGGACAGAAATAGAAACCGCATGCTCAGCAGCATTTTTGAGATGTTTGGATGTGAAGAAAAGTAGAGAAATTTGTCAATAGCTGGAGGGAAATACATTGTCAGCTAATTGTTATGGTTATATCTGCTGTGTGACCTTGGACACGTTAATTAACCTCTCTGTTTATACATACATGCAAAAGCAAAATCATAGAGAATATTTTTCAACTGCTGAGAACCAAATGGAGAAGGAGCTGTTGAGGACAAGGAACAGACTTGGATGACAAACGGAGTTGGCTGGAGGGGATGGGAGTACAGAGCGCAGGCAGGGGTGGTCACTGGCGGCAGGAGGAACTGTTTCCACTGCACTAAAGCAAAGAAGTCAAGAACTGGAGCAGATGAAGGTAGGGTGCCCATGTGAGTTAGAGACAGCCTGGACCAGAGGCCGCTTGTTATTCAAAATCCACTGTGGATAGAATTCAAGAAATGAACTGTGGGAGGACTGAAAACAAATGCGATGGACTTCTGAGTTACTTTTCCAGTCCACATGCATGGTAGGTCCATGCTATCTGTGGATGGGAGCCCCAGGCAAGACCCCACAGCCTTGAGCTACAGGTGAGAGCACTGTCAGGGCATTGAGATCAGACACAAGATGGCATCAGGTCAGGTTCAGCTGGGGGTGGGGGGCCCACACAGTGGGGCCACAGAGGCGAGGCACGTCAGCTTTCAAGTGATTAATCTCTTGTCTCCATTACTCTAAATGAGCTAAGCAAATCCCTCGCTGGGCTTGTCACACTGATGTTCCGCATGCAAATAATTCCTAATGAGCAGGGCACAGGGCTGGTCCCCTGATTGGTAAATCCATTCATTTCACACCACAGTGTCTTGTTCACATAATTCTGTGACATGATCCATTGGCAGATGAGCTGTTAAATGAAACATTGACCATTCAGAACTGCCTCAGGAATGCGCCGTCTTGCTCCTGGGGAAGATGCCTGTAGCGCGGTGCACTCAGGATTGGGGGGCCTGGGTTCTTGTTCTGGCTCTGACAAATTCCCCTTCTCCAAGCCTCTACTTTTTTTCGTGCACACACTGAGGTGTTTGGGCTAGATTGGTGCTTCCAAAGTGTTCGCTGATGTATTTGAAATTTGCAAAGCAAATTTTAAAAGGGTTCTATAATAAAGCATTGTGGGGAAATGGGGAGTACAGAAGATCAACAAGTTTTGTCTTGTTTTGTTTTTTATCATGGGACATCTCAAAAGCATTAATATGTTACCTTGAATTGTGAGTATTCGATCAAACAATCACGTTTTAAAATAGATCTTTTTGATCAAATCTTCTGGGAACTTCTGGACTGGATGATGCTGTAGATCCCTCCAAAGGCTCAGCTGCTGATGACTGCAAGGAATTAGCGAGCACTAGAGACAGAGGGAAAACTGCAGAAAGCTGAATGAGGGGTCAGATTAACTGATTTCGAGGACATTGATTGGGTGTCTGCTCTATGCCACGCATTATTTTTTCTGGTTTCCCCTTCACTTCTCTGGGATTCAAAGCAAGTAAAATTGGAAAAGATTTACTTAACTGATTTTATTGTGTTTGGTTTTATTGCATATTGTATTGTTTGCGTTTCTCTCAGTGTTGGCAGTGGTTCTTATTAAAACTCCCTAAGCTTCCTCATCCACATCCCTGCTACCCGACGTCCAGCCCCTACTGGAATACCTCCAGGGGCATAGAACTTTTCGTCTTCCAAAACAGACCACTTCCTCTTTAGACATCAATTTCTTAGAAAATGACAAAAGTTCCTCCCCAGTATGTCTAAATGGACCAAGTGTGACCAGGGATGTTATTTCATTTTTCTGGGCCTCAGTGGAAAACTAAGGAGCTACCTAACTTGCCTCTAAGTGATCTCTGATCACTTAGCTTTTTTTTGGTTCTAAATGAGGACAAGTCATAAGGTGTAAAATTGGGGACATTGTGGCACAGTAACTATAATGTCACAATGTAGCAACTAAAAAACACAGTCTGCCTATACCCATTAAGGCTGACAAAAGAATATCTCACCCCAGAGGAGCTAGAATTTCTCATGACAATGAGCACACGAAAAGAAAGGCAAGAACTCTAAATTCTAGGCCCTTCTCTCACCAATTAATTGTGTGACTTGTAGCAAATCAATCCCCTTTCTGAGCTTGTTCACATACTTGTAAAATGAGAGAATTAAGCCACATGATCATTAAAGTTTCTTCTACCTTTCACATTCTATGTGCCTTCCAGTCCAGAAGTCGTTCTTGAAAGAATTTGGTAAATAAGGAGAAAGAGAAATGTTCTTACAAACAAAAGAAACACAACAGCTTCAGGAATTGTCACATGATCAAAACTTTATGATGGACAGTAGAGAAACCTGTTCTGAGATATAAATAATAAGATATAATAACAGTAATACTAATAATTTACTAAGTGATTTCTATAAATCATTTACAATCACTCATTCAACAAAGATATTAAAGAATTTTCTCTATGAAGGCACCACACTAAACTCTATGGCTACAGCAATCAACACCACAGAAACAATTCCTCTTCTCATGGAACCTACATTTGTCCGTGTGTGTGTGTGTGTGTGTGTGTGTGTGCTGGGAAAGTGGGAATTCGCATTAATCAATTAAGTAAATGAGCAAGATAACTGGAGATATTAGTGAGCAAATAGACTTGATTGCTATAATAGCAACCCCAAATAACATTAGCTTATACAAGAAAAAAAGTTTATTTTTTAATTACATAACAGTCTGGAGACATAAGGAATCCAGCACTGGCATGATTCCATAGTGTCAGGAAAACTGGTTCCTCTCTTCCTGCTGCTCTGCCATCTCTAGCATGTTTCTCTCTCTCTTCTGCTTAGTTGAAGATGTAACCATTATTGCCACCTTCCAGCCAGCCGGAAGGAAAGGGCATATCTTTCTTTGTCAGAGTAATGCTCAAAAGTGGCAGGCTCCACTTCTGCACACATCTTGTTACATGGCTGCACCACCTGCCAGAGGCCTGGAAAATGGAGTCTTTGCTCCGTGCAGCCATTCCTTAGCTAAAAATTAAGGGTTCTATTACTGTGGAAGAAAAGAATAGACATTGAGGAATAACTAATAATCATTTTAATAGATAATAAATAACACAAAGGGTATATCAGGCAGCTTAGGCTAGGTGATGCTACAGTAACAAACATCCCCAGAATCTTAATGACTTACAAGTCAGTGTTGCTTATGCTGTACCATGGGGCTGGAGAGCAAGGGAATCCCATTTAGGGGCCTATCTCCAGTACTGACAGTTGTCTGCCAGAGGGCAGAGAGATCTCAGGAAGGTCTCACATTGACAATTAAATGCTCAGCATAATTACTGTTATTTTTGCTCATTGGCCAGAACTAGGCACATAGTTCCACCTAACAAGAAGGAACCAGGCCTGTACTCCTATGTAGTCACAGAAGGAGATAGTGAGAATATTTGGTAAATAGCACCCCTCACTACCCCGAGGAATAATGGGACAGAGAGTGACTTGGATAGAGGGAGAATCTACTTAAAACATTTTGACCCCTGGAAGCTTTTCTGAGCAGTTACTGGGACTGCTGAGACTTGAGTGATGAGAAGGAGGTGGTAAGCATGTGGAAAATCCGAGGAAAGAACACAGTAATTCTTTTAACTCCCTGTGGTTGCTGTGTGAGGGATGAAAGGATAAGCAAGGAGATCAATTGGCAGTTATTATCACCTTAAGGTGACATTAATAGGTAAGCGTTATTACCACCCCAGCTTTAGAGATGAGTAAACAGAGGCACAGAGTGGAGTTAAATAATTTGCCCAAATCGTGTAGCCAGGAAGTGACAGCACCAGAATTTGAACCCAGGCAGTGTGACCCTGCAGCCAAGCTTTAAACCCCTAAGTTAAACAGCCCATCTCAGCCTTATAGGTAGACACATCCTCTCTAGGGGAGGATGATAGGATTAAGATTAGTTAATTAGGGTGTCACACACATGGGGGAAAGAGGGACAGGGGCCAAAGGAGCCACCCAAGGGACTACATAACGCCTTGGGGTCCTCAGGAGACTCCCCACAAAAGGCTCTCTTGTGAGTAGATGTTTGTTAAGGGGAATACACACTTCCAGCAAGGGAAACAGCATGTGCAAATGCTCACACTCTTCAAGTGTGGCTGGAGAGAAAGGGCTACAGGGAGAAAGCAGCAGGGAATGCGCCTGAAAGGTGAGTTGGGGCCAGTCTCTCCCACCAACAGTAATGAAGAAAGTGCATCAATTATTCACACTTCTTTCTGTTGCAAGCTCATTACAAAGTGCTCTGGTTTTGCTATAGGAGAGCCAGCTCGCCAGGTACTTCCGGGGAACAGCAGAGCGAACAACAGCAGGAGTTTAGATCCACGGGGGAAGGCACAGCCATCAGCAAGGACCTGCCCTGAGCTAAAATGGAACTGGGCTCAGTTTGGAGGGATAGAAGGAAATCCAGGAGTAAAAGAGGGGTCCTCGTGAACCTGCAATGTGACACGCAGCTGTATTAACTGCCACTCCTGGCTGGTACAGGGAGGCCTGGAGAAGGAAGTTCGCAGCTGGAGTCAGCTGACTTTCGGGTCACCAGGCAAGTGCACAGAAGGAGCCATCTTCAGCCACAGGCAGCTGTCATATCAGAAGGCCACCAACAGCAGAGAGATCTGGCAGCACACAGGCAGGACTGAGGACTCCAACAAGCTTACCCCGGCCCCCAGGGCTCTGTGGTAGACCCGGCCCAGCTCCCTATCGGATTTGATTTTGCACCACTCTCTGCCTTCCTCATTGCAGTGCAGCCTTGCTGGCCTTCTGAGGACTCCCACGTGTCCCCATCTCAGTGCTCCTAGCCAGCCCCTACCCCAGAGAGGGGACCCGCTCTTGCACCATACGGGTCTCTGCACAAATGCCACATCCTCTGACATCCCACCCATCTAAGTGAGCACCTGTGATGCCTTTTGGCTGTTTATTTGTCTTCATAATGCTTAGCCCCACGTATCCCAGCGCACTTTCGTTTGTGCTCTGTTTACTCGTCTCCCCATTGAACTTAATCCCCATGAAGACATTCTACCATCTCACCTCTGCATCCCTGGGATTTAGAACAGTACCTGGCACATAAACAGTGCTCATTAAATATTCGCGAAACAAATGGATGATTAGAGCCAAGCGGCAGAAGCTAGTATACAAACAAAGCAGGGGCCTGATCACAGGGACATAAGAAAAAACTCAGTTACTGGAAGTGGGGTAAAAATAGAAACTGGAATTAAACCAAAATAATGGAAAGTCACTCATTGACTGGCCTAAAGCAACTTGCATGGATTTTACAAGGATCTGGGGGTGGGGCTGAGCCCTGAGGTGGGCCGCTCTGTCCCCAGGATTGAAGAGGTGGGGTCTAAGGCAGGTGACTAGGATTCTCCTTTGCTGTCCTTCCTGAATCCAGTTCACTTTTGTCTGAAACCTTTGGGGACTAGGGTGAGGACCTACTGGTACCCAAATCTGCCGCCAGCGCCCACCTGCCTATTCTTAAACAGCCCTTACTTCTGGGTTTAGGACCCGATGGTCAGAGAAGGCCATGATCGTGAGCATTAAAGGAACCCGAAGCCAGCGTAGTTGGCAGCGACCCTCGCTGTGTCATGTTGCTCGGCCAGTGGTTTGCTAAGAGCCTGTCGGCCAATTTGCTGTTCCCGTGGCAGGACCAATTATCTCCATATCACAGCAACAAGCGTCCGGGCCACGTACCTTGACAAGTGCCACGGCTCATTAGGATGATTACACACTCGGAGGCTGCCCCCGTCGGTGGCTCAAGCCTGTGAACTGAACTGGAGCCCCCTTAGCTTTCTGAGGCCCCCACCCCTGACTTCCGCGGCTCCCAGCCCACACAAACAAGGCACAGCGACGTGGAAATCGATTTCAGTTGTAAAATCGCCAGCACGTACTGTCAAAAGAGCTCTGGATTTGGTGAGCTGAGAGAAGGGATCTGGGCCTTCCTTTGCTTTCGATTAACGGCAGGGCCTAAGGTGGGTTGTTGAAGATCTCTGGGCTCAGTTCCTCCTCTGTAAAACGAGGTCAAGGGTGCCTTCCTTACCTTCTAGAGTGGTTGTGAAGCTTATTTATGGAACGTTGTCCATTCTCTTGAGCAGTGATTATCGTGTGTGACCATTTGGGGGAAGGGAGGGGCATGAGAGGTCAATGGGTTAATATTATTATGTAACATTTTCATCACAAGAATAATGCCTGCTCATTATAGAGACTTGCAGATTTAAATTTTGGGGTAAAGTGATTTATACCAATTTTTTAAAATAACATTGGCCAGAGATCCAATTTTCCTCTTTCAAACCATATTTCTTTCTATCTCCCCACACAAGCCTTCATTCTAGCTTTAAATGGTTGATAGGATAAGGTTATCACACCAATATGTGGATATTGAACACACTATCTCTCCCAGTTAGCACATATGTATTTTAATAGGGGATATACACACACACACATACATATATATATATATATATATTTTTAATCCAAGGAATGCCACTAAGGGTAGACTTTCAGACACAATGATCTCATGACTGGGAATTCAAGGAGGGTAGTCAGCTGCATCATATTTTTTTCCTCAAAGTAAATGTAATTTCACAAAGAATCACCCCAAAGAACTCTCCTTCTATCTTTCTGCCACTAGCTCAGTCTTCCGGTTTCTCTTTCTTCATGTACCCACCACAACCCAGGCAGAGAATACGATGGAAAGCCAACCTCACAGGGGAGAGGACAAGCTGCATTGTTTGCTAGAAGGTCTAGAAGATTATTAAAATTGGATACCTGATTATTTACCCAAGTCCTCTTCACGTGCTGATTTCTATTGACTCCTGGCCTCTTTTCAGAAATCCAGCCTCAGACCCTACCAATTCCGGAAGTATGGCATGGTGGGATGGATGCTGGCCTGGCAGTCAGGTGACCTGGCTTTGAACCCCAGCTCTGCCACTTTCCTGACCTTGTCAAAGTCGCCGACCCTCCATCGCACCCCACCCTCTCTTGCCAAGCTTCGATTCCCTCACGATATCACCAGGAGGGTCAGGGAGGCAACATCCAAACCTCTTCCCGCACCATGATTCAATACATTCTCAATTGATTTCATTTCAATTAATCTCCATTCAATCCAATTTGCTATATTTCAATTCATTTATTTCCATTTAGTTTAGTAATTCCATTTCATTCAGTTAGAGTCAATTCAAATAAACTAAATTCCACTGACTCCAATCGGACCTATGCTTCCCTGGCATCCTAAGCAATTTCTAGGGCTTGAGAATCTAGGACTGAGATGGGGGAAGGGATGGGAGACGGGAACTCCTCCATGCCCCCATCTGGATCTGAGTACAGTTCCCACTGGAATGCCTGGGTGTTTATAAGAGGAATGTTAAAACATTAGAAAAAATACAGGATTAGGGATAAAATGTGGCCCCATGTGGCCTCAGGGGCCCTGAACCCATAATAGATAATGAATAAATACTACTGAGTGAATGAATGAATGAATGAATTTAAATACAGTACTTATTGAAGCAATAAATGGATTTAAGTGGGCTAAGGTCTAACAGTGACTGCCCCCGCCATCTGACTTTCTCTGTGACCCTGGCCAAGTCACATCACCTGCTTGTTCTCAGGACTGAGCTGAGGGTCCTGCACTAGGCAGCCCAGCTCTAAACCCCAGGTCTGGGACTCTGTGAGTCCTCCTTTCTCGCTCACTCCCGGCCAGGGTCTCCCCATGGGCCAGCGAGCTCCTCCGAGGAGCAGAACCGGGAGAACAATGCCCTGTGATTGGCTCTGGCAGCTTCTCCAAGAACAGAGCAGCAGGTGAGCAGGTGGAGCCCTGATTGCAAGGCTCCTGATGAGCTGAGAGGGATTGATTAGTTCAAGCCTCTTAAGTCAAGTGGCTCTGAAACTCCCCTGTGAGCACGTCCCTCCCCACGGCTCCTGTCCCCGGAGCTGTGGGTCCCGCTTCCCGCAGCAGCCACTCTTCTTCATCGAATGCTCTCTTTCATTTTCCCTTAAGCTGCTTGGACTTTAAGGAGTTAAGAAAGAAGAAACATATCTTCAAGTGCTTACCATATGCCAGAGAGAGCGCTCTGATCTTCCTAAAATTCTCATGATGGCCCCCAGGAGATGGTGTTATCACCACCTCCAGTATACGGATGAAACAACCCAGGTGGCTCAGAGAGGGAAGTAATTGAACCAAAGTCACACAGCCAGTAACTGGAGAGATGATGAACAAACAATAGGGTCATAGGTGTGTCATGCATGTCAGCTCCCTACTCTGTCTTCCTCATGCCCTGGTGTGCCCTGTGAGACCTCAATCCACCATCTATTTCCACGACCTTTAGAGCTGATCAGACTGATACTTTGGGTTCTTTCCCGATTTGGAAACCGGATCTCTCATCCCAATCCATAGCCAGCTGAGTCCAGGAAGCAAACTCCAGTTCTGAACCCTCCATCCATCCTGCTGGGGTTGTGACCATGCAGCATTTGGTCAAGGGCTAGGCCACCTTTCATGTCTAACAGGGTGAGTCAATCCTGAGTCACTGTGAGCAGGAAGTGGTGTCTGCAGGCAAGCTGCTTTCTCCAGAACCCCCAAGACTCTTACACCCCAGGCACCCAGTTTTGAGAGCTCAATGTCTAAGACACTCCTAGCATTCTCTCATCAGAACACACCATCAAGAGCCTATCCTCCCAAGGCCTTTATATCTCTGCAACAGAGCATGGGGCCTAGTGGGTTAACCACATAAACCCATCTATCCTAGAGCTATGAATTCTGTTATAGCTCCTTGGTAATTTAGTTCTTTGAGCAAGTTCAACAAACGGAAAAAAAAAATCCAATAAATAGAAATAGAGAGTAGAACTGAGGTTACCAGGGGTAGGGAGGGGAAGAAAAGGGAGAAGTAGGTCAAAAGGTACAGATTTGCAGTTAGATACAGTGAGTGAGTCTAGAGCCCCAACATACAGCATGAGGACTATAGTTAATAATTGTATTGTATGTAAAAAATTTGCTAAGACAGATTTCAGGTGCTGTTGCCACACGCACAAAAATGGGTAACTCTGGAAGGTGATGGATATGTTAATTTGTTTGACTATAGTGATTTCACTATGTATATCAACACATTACATCATATACCTTAAATAAATACAATAGAAATATATATTTTTTAAAAAATGACATTTAAAGAGAAAGGAAGGGGAAAAACTAGCCAATGTTCTCAAAGTGGTTCTCAACTTGAGTGTGTGTAAGACTCTCCTGTGGTGACTATAGATAAAATTAATTTGAAAACTCACTTTCAGAGAGTCTTATTCATTCATTTGTTATATGGAGCAAAAGAAGGGGGTGGAGAGACTCCAACAAGAGCACAATTGAGGTGTGTATTTTAAATAGGTGCATCAGGGGATTCTAAGGCAGGAGTCCTTGGACACTTTGAAAAGTAGTGGCTTCCTCTATGCACAGTAAATGCAGTTTCCCAAAGGATCACCCCAAAGAACTTCCCCTCTGTCTTTCTGCCACTAGGCTCAGTCTTCAGGTTTCTCTCTCTTTGTGTACCTACCACAACCTGGGCAGAGATTACAATGGAAAGCCAACCTCACAGGAGAGAGGACAAGCTGGGTTATTTATTAAAGAAGGTCTAGAAGGTTATTAAAATTAGATGCCTGATTACTTTCCCAAGTCCTTTTCACCTGCTGATTGCTATTGACTCCTGGCCTCTTTTTCAGAAATACAGCTTCAGATCCCACCGATTCTGGAAGATTTATGTAGGAGTTTTATTTAATACTTGTACCAGTTAAAATAGTTATTGTTATCATTATTCAAATTTAACACATGGGGAAAATGGGAGTTAAGAAAAAGAAGAATTTTCCAGAGTTATCACAGCTAATAAAAAGCAGGTCTGACTTTGGAGCCTGCTCTTTTCCTTAAGCAACATTTTAAGAAACAGTGAGAACCGCCCCCCTGCCCACACGGCTGGGTTCAGAGCCAATGCCTCTTCCCCATCGCCCCTAATGTGTCAAAACCTTGTCTATTTGCAAAGCACATTCTCACCTTTTGTCTCCTCTGAGGTTCACAACTCAGAGGAGGAGGATGGTGTCATGCCTGCTTTTCCCATCCCTAGTCATATAGTGGCAGGCAATCACAACTGTCACTGCAGATACACCAAAACCCTAACCCAAGTCCATCTGGATTAGATACATCTACCCTAGAAAAGGGGCATGGTCTTGCTGACACACTTGGGGACACCCCTGGGTACCCATGTCCCCAAATAGAGCTTTGGGCTTTCCCTATCTGACGGTGTTACACAATCTGTACAACTGGCTGCAAGGCCTGGTTCCCTGAACCCTGCCCTCCTTTCTCTACTTCCCTTCTGAACTCTCAGCTTCTGTCTAAAGAGCGGCTCCAACCAGGTAGACGATTTTTGATGATGACAACAGCAACCACAGTAATAACAGCAATAATAATAAGTACTTGGAAGAATGGTTGACGTGTAGTAAGCCCTCAATAAATATTTGTTTAATAAAGGATTGAATGAATAAAAAATTGTAGCTAATATTTGTAAGTGCTTGCTATGTTCTAGGTGCCATGTTAAGCACTTTT
The DNA here is from genome assembly GCF_041146395.1 of Eulemur rufifrons. Lineage (NCBI taxonomy): Eukaryota > Metazoa > Chordata > Mammalia > Primates > Lemuridae > Eulemur > Eulemur rufifrons. Next base: position 272,277,464 of record NC_090989.1, read on the forward strand.
GCGTTTAATTCCCACAGGAACCCCACGAAATAGGTACTATTTTCATTACTCTATTTCACATAAGAGGAAACAGAAACAGAAAGGTCAAGTTATTCGCTCAAGTTCACAAAGCTAAAAAACGGTCAAGCTTACCTTTGAATCCGTGTCTGTGTGATTCCAAAGTTCATGCTCTCGGCCATGATCTATCATCAGGAATCAAGATTATATCATCACCATCTGCCTCCTGATTAGCTCTGCCCATTACCACCACCTGGAAATGCCCACAGCATGATGGGATACACTAGATTGGGTTGTCTTGAATAACAGCACTGGCTCAGATCAAGACTGAGTTTTCTATACTCCTTTGGCCACTGCACTTTGGACCCTGGAAAGCTCATTTGTGGGCCAGCTCAATACCTAATGAGCTCTCTTTAACCTTGGTCTCATCAGCTTCTTCAGTCTTCATTCACCTACCCAGATGCCCCAGCATAGCTCACAGCTGATCTGATTGAAGGTAGTTTCATAGCACAGCCACAGCAATCTTTAAAACTCAATCCAACAAGAGCCAAGTCTATGTCCTTACTCCTTGAGTCTGAGTGGACTGATGGCTGCTTTGACCATTAGAAAGAGTAGAAAGAAGTCTTGCTATGGGACTTCTGAGACTAGGTCATAAAAAACTACACTGATTCTGCTTTTTCTTTTCTTTTTCTCTTTCCACTGGTATACTCACACTTAGAGTATCCGAGTCAACATGCAAGAAGTTAGAACACCTGGAGGCCCACCATGCTGTGAGGAAGCCCAATCTATACAGAGAGGTCAGTGCAGGTGCTCTAGACAACAGTTCCAGAACGAGCCTCACCTTTGCATCATCCTAGCCCAAGTGCCACACTAAAAGCCTCCAGATTTTTCTAATCTTCCCAGTTGAGGCTCCAGACATAGTAAAGCAGAGATACGGCATGTGCCCTGCCCAACTTCCTTACCCACAGAATCCTGGCATAATATAATGGCTGTTGTTTATGTTACTAAGTTTTGCGATGGTGCATCACATAGCAATAAATAACTGGAACATCATCTACCTAGTACAGCTCAGTAGTGTAGTATGATTGTTAAGGGAACAGGCTCAGGAGTCACATAGACCTGGGCTTGGATTCTATGTTATGCCATTTCCCAGATTGGACAAGTTATTTCACTTCTCTGACCTTTACTTTTGTCAGCTGTAAGATAGAAATAATAACAGTATTTCAATCCAAGGACTACTATGGGGTTTAAATGAGATGATGTATGAAAATTTTCCTTAAATAGTACCTTGCATACACTAAGCACTCAATAAATACTGGCTCAGATTATTATTATTAAATGTCTTTGCAAGTGCAGTTAGTATGTCTATACATGGTGAATGAGAAGACCAAAGCTCTGGGAAGTGAAATGACTTTAATAAGGGCACACAGCCAATCAGACTTTCTAACTCCATGTCCAGAGCTTCAGGACCTTACCGCCATGGACACGGCCAGCTCCAGGTGAAGCCAAATATTTTTTGAGGGGCTTGGGAGATGAGACAGAACACTTTCCAAGTGTTAGACATTAACAAGCACCAAAGGAGACGCAGAGGAAATAGCGTGACTTCTTTCCCTCTGTCCCCACATTCACGGAGCTCCAAGCACCAAATTAGGGACATCTTCCAAATACATTTCCAAATCAGCTTCCCTTTAAAGCAAAGCTAAAAAAAGACATGGCACTCTAAATGCCATCCCCGGTAAGCAGCTTATTTAGCCCAGTGTGTGGCCACCTTACAAGCCCAGAGAGGAGAGCCCGCTGCTGGGAATTATGTCTGGGAGTCATGAGAGCCAGTGAGTCGCAGGGATGGTGGGGAGAGAAGGGAAAGGGAGGGGCAGGTTCCAGCAGGTGCCTGTGCAGGGACAGGGATCCCTGCGGGGAGGGGGAGGGGCGCGGTGAGCGAGGCAAGAGGTGGGCATGAATTTTCAGGGCTGTGGAAACTAGAGGCTTAGAATTTGAGGGAGACAAAGTGTTTCGTCCAACTACTATCATTTCACAGATGAGAAAACTGAGGACTTGGAAGAACAGCAAAAAGAAACTTTTAAAAGTGAAAGTCCACCTACATGAATTGTTTTTACAGAGAGTCTTGGCAGCCAACCTACAGAGTCCCCGAGGTGATGGAGTATAGGTGGTATCTTTTTTTTTTTAAGAGATGAGGAAACCGAGGAAGAAGATAAGAGAAGAGGAAGTGTCCTTCTGAAGTTCACGCAAGAAGCTGGCCCAAAAGCTAAATGCACAGCCTGGTCTTTAGACCGTGGGTTTCCTTTACTTCAGCCCCACACTCCTTCCCGCCCCGTAAGGCCAGAGTAGGAGGTTAGCCCACAACTCCACCTCCCAGAAATTCACAGGGCAAGAGTGTCCTCCTTCTGTAACAATAGGGAATGTGTCCATTGTCAGCGAGTTAGAGCCATGTCTGTCTTCTGAGACTAAGAAAAACTGGGGGAAAAGTGTGAAAATTAAATTAGAAAAGATGAATTTTTAAATTGGAAAAGATCTAATTCTGTAGAAGGAACCAATGCCCAAAAGGGTAAAGTAACTTTCTAGCAAGTGGAAGGGTAAGTTGTGTAAAGAAAGCAGCGAGGGCTCAGGAGCCCAGATGACCCAGATTCTCATTGCTCATCCCAGGCTAGACCTTTACCAGCCAAGCATCCTCGGGTGGGTCATTTAACCTCCATACACCCCTATTTCTTTGTGTGTGAGATGGGAGTATAAATAACCTCTTTGTGTGGTTGCTTTGTGAATTAAATAGAAAACAACTACGATGTAGGAGGTCTCCCATAACTTTCCCTCCTAAAAGAAGGACCCAAGACTCAGTACAGGCTTCCTTAGTCCCAGATTCTATTAAAAAGAAAGAGAAAGAGAGAGAGAGAGTGATTGATTTCTGGGTGGGGAGTATGTAACAAACTCCCTGGGCTCCCATTCCTCATCTTTTGCAATGATACCAGCTGAGACAGCCACCCAGCTCGCTGCACCTCCCTGGCTCTGGGAATGTCCTAATACACAGAGGTGGGACACTGGTGACCATTCTTGGCCTTGGCCCCAAGCCATAGCTAATTGGCCCAGAGGTAAGCCCTGTGTATAAGCCAAGTCCATCAAAGTTTTTCCCTGGGATTTTCACACCAGAACTAAAGGAACAAAAAGGAGGAAACTCAGCCTGTCTCGGGTAGTAGTCATGGAACATGAGTCCTGGGAACCACAGGGGGCCATGCCCTGTCCTCACGGACGAGGCCAGCAGAAGACAATGACATTGAGATGCAGAGATGAAAGACACAAGGAGAGATGCAATTTTGCTGAATGGAGTCCCTGATTCCACGGGTCCCTACAACTCAGATAGACCCTTTACACAAGGCTTGCAGGCTGCCCCAGTGTCCTTCTAGTAAACTAATCTCTTCTTGCCTAAGGTAACTTCTTGCCTCGGGATTTCTCTCTGTTGGGTGAAACTGAGTGATCATTAAGTCTGCCTCATTCTTTCACCAGCTGTGCTTCTTAAACATGGACTGAAATACCTACTGTGCTCTCATCCCGGGATCCCAAAACTTAAAGATAGGAAAGACTTTCAAGACTGCAGGATAATAACCCAGGAACAAAGAATTTCTAATACATTCTTCATATTTACCCTTCCCTCTGACTTAGCCCTCTCCCAAAGCTAGCAGTATAAATGACATATGTATTTTCCCTCAATTAAACACCATTTAATACTTTACAATGTTCTTTATCATCTGGGAAACGTGTAACACCCTTTCCTGGAAGTGTTACTCTTTTTCCCACTGTTATAGAAACTGGTGTCCTGGTCTTTCCTGCCTTAAATCTCCAGCCTTTCCAGGGAGCCTGGAAGAACCTATCACATCTCCACCATTCCTAGGTCAATGAAGCCTTAGAGCAAGAGTTCCAAATTCTGGGGTCCTGACACGTATTTGCCTCTTGGGTCAACAAACCCTATTCTTAGGCAGGAGGTCATCTAGGCTCACACTATCAATGCGCTCCTAAAATAGCCACTCATGCAGGAAACCCTGCAATTCAATTCACTTGAACAGCGTTTTCAGCACCAACAGCACCAGGACCTGGCAATACATGCTGGGGAGGAAATCAGAAATGCAAACTATATGACCCCTGGCCCCAGCAGGTCACCATCTGGGTAGGATGAAGGCCAATGCCACAAATAGTGGCAACCTTCTAGGAAATATGCTCCAGGTAGGAACTACATTATCCAAGGGAAGGGAGCAGTGAACTACCCCAGGAGTGCTGAGAAGGCTTGCCAAAGAATGGCAGATCTGGTAGATGTCAACTCAGCCATTTCACAGATCTGTGATTTTGAGCAGAGTGAACAGATCTCTGGCATGTCAGTTTCTTTCTCTGTAAAATGAAAATAATAATAGTGTTCCCTCACAAGCTTGTTGTGTAGATAAATTAATTAATGCATGTAAAGTGTTTAAACCAGTGATTGGCACATAGTTAAGTATTCAACACCAATTAGCCATCATTGCCATCATCATCGTCATCATCATCATTAAAAAAAAAATAAGATTTTTTCAGAGAGGCAGGCAAGGCAGGCTGTCCTAGTCAGACAGAACGACACAAGCAGAGGTGTGTCAATGTATGTTATGCCTGGAGTTTGCCCAGTTATCCCAGCAGGCTGCAAAGTCAGGTGTATGGGGATGTCGGGAGCTGACCTGACACCCCAAGAGCAGGTGTCACCCAACTTTTTCTGTAAAAAGTCATATAGTCAATATTTTAGGCTTCGTGGGCCAAAAGTCAGTGCCCTCAACTCTTTAAGAAGCAACCATTCTCACCAAGAAGTTGGTGGTTTTTCTTGCATTTTATATTGAAAAATGTAAAAATGATTCCTTGTTCATGGTACACACAGGTTGTGCATTTCATTTGGCCCATGGTTTGTCAACTCTGGCTCCAGAAGAAGGCTACAGGCTGGGCTGTAAAGGATATCACAGGCTTTACTACAGAGGATGAGTTTCTCTAGGCAGGGGGAAGGCAAAAGGTTTAAACAGAACTTCAAGATCAGATTTGCATGTGGCAAAGCAACATAGAGAATGGATTGGGGTGAAGAGAGAGGGGAAAATTGAAGCTGACAGTCCAATTAGAAAATTACAATAATTGCAATGGAAGGGATATTTGTACAGGGGCAGTATTGATGAGGATGCTGAGAGATATTTAGAGACAAAATTGCCATAACTGGTTGTTTAGATTTAAGAAGGAAAGAGAGACAGAACACTTGATAAATCTGCTTATCCAATGACATATCGACCTCTACTTAAGGTAGAAGTGAGTGTCCCATCCCCAGAAGCATTCAAACAGTATAGATTCCCACCTGACATGTATTCCGTAGACAGTAATGGATGGAAATAGGAACAGATAAAGTCTCTCCTAGCTCTGAGGGTCCACAATACTCTGGTTCTGTGATCGTCTTTATCAATCTAAGAGGAGCAAACGATTTGTTTAGTCAATAAGGGATATAGACAAACTTCACCCCTCGATACAAATCACCTTAATTTTGCAGAAAGCTGTCTATTTTCTAAAGCGCTCACATCCATTATCTCTCCAAGAAGCCTGGAAAAGACCTCTGAAAACTGAAACATGCTGGACAAACGTGAGATTGTGTTATTATCATTATTGTTTTTTAAAGAATGCGTTTAAATTGAATATAAGGCTTCTCTACATTATTTCAAATTTAGTGCACCAATTCTGACTCGGATCCAGTGAATTATTCACTTCTATACCTCTCTGGCCTCTTGGACAACACGTTGCAATAATACACAAATGTTTGTTAAATCCTAGCAGTCCATCAAGAGCCAGCTTGGAAAGCGTTTCCTCCACGCAGCCTTCCGGCGTGATGACTGCAGAGAAGACGCACTGTGCGCTGCCAGCGCCTGCTGCGATAAGAATAGTATCATTATTAACGACAGTCACTTTTTTTCAGTATTCCTTGTGTGGCAGACTCTGGGCGAGACTCTTTACAGACATTCTCCAATAAGCCTCTCGAGAACGTAATGGGTTAGATGCCAGTGCAGTGCCCATTCTGCAGATGAGAAAGTCTCAGTGTGGAGAACTGAAGCTCGCTCAAGTCCATAAAGGTTAGAAATGCGCTTTCCACTAACAGGCTAATTTTAACAACCCCGCCTTCTCAGTGTACAGGAGGAAGGTATTTTGTATGCATTTATTCAAGGAAGGAGAGATTGGGGCTGCATGGTGTGCCAGGACTGGTAATAAGGTCTTTTGTCATAATTACCTCCGGTGGCTCCTGCAAACCCAGGCCCCTGGGCCCACACGGTCTCGCAGGCGGAAACCACAGCTTCTGGGTCCCCGGGCTCCAGCCGCCGATGCGGCTGTCGACCAGCAGAGGGCAGCTGCGGGAAGCCGTCCAAGGACAGCCTCCACCCCCATTAGAGCTAATTAAGCCTCGAGAGGCGAGAGGCGAGTGCATTTCTGCGTGATGAAAGCAAACACGTCTACTTCTGGGTTGAGGGAGGCAGGGACATCTGCGGCGAGGGACATTTATCGGCTTCCAAGAAGCTGGCTGGATGGTGCCGTGGTGGCTGCCTGCGACGGACCACTGGCCCAGCGGAACCAGATTGCCAGATTGGCGGGGCGGGGGGGTGGGGGGGGGGAGGGCGAGGAGGAGTGGGAGAGGGTCCGTGAGCCCGTCCCCACCCCCAGCCAGGACAACAAGGCAGGGAGAGTCCGCCTGCCCGGGGACACAGATGCTGTGCAGCGGTCTGAGGGGCTGGAGCCAAAGGGGCAGCCTGTTTGGAGCAGAAAAATGAATCCAGACATATCCAGAGAGGCAAAAGATGCCCCTAAAGTATGTGCTCACAAAACAGGGTGAAATACACAAATATTTAGAGTGACCAACAGTCTCCCCATGACTTTAAGTAACAAAACCTGGATAATCCCAAGCAAACCACGATGGTTGGTTACTGGTCCACTGAATATACCTACAGCGTGTGCACATCCACAAACACCCCAAATAAATGTCAATGCTCATCCACCAATGCACATGCATACTGAGGTAGGCGGCCACACTGGCCGGCATTCCAGTCCTAGCTCTGCCACACATCTGTGCCACCTTGATCAAGTTACCGAACCCTTCTGAGTCTCAGTTTCCTCATTTGTAAATTGGAGGATCAGCCTAGTCTGGTTTCTTGAAATCATACAGCTTAAAAGCATGAAGTTCTCACTCAGAATTTGGGGAACTAAGTCAAGTCCCCCAAGGGAAGCCTGGGACTGCTTCTCGTTTCTTTACCGAATCTTCGTCCTTAGAGGAGGTACCAATGAGGTGGCCTCGCTGGAGACCCTGTCCCCAAATTATTTCATGCAAGATCACTAGGGATGTTCTTATCCATCTGACAACCTGGAAATCCTAACAATGCATCTATGATTTGTCTCCCTGTGAGCACAATCAAACTGAATATACAATTTCTTTTTCTGTCCTCCTTTTTCACTTAACTTTAATGCAGAGCATAAGAATTTCACAAACATATTTTTAAATGGCCCTGGGATGTCTCCTTATGTGGGTATCTGTACCCCTCTAGTTTGCTATTTGGTCTTTTTTTTTTTTTTTTTTTTCCTCTTTTGGCTGCTATAAGTAATACTCCAGAAAAAAAATCATGCATATATCTTTTCTCTATTTTGGGATTCCTTCTTTAGAAAAAAATTCCAGAAATTAAACTACTAAAATTAAATCATATTTTAAGACTCTTCGTGCGCGTTGCTGAATTGTTTTCCAAAACGTTTGCCTTAGTTGACATATCTACCAGCATTGCATGAAAATCTCTGTATCATCTCATTTTCAAAAGCACTGACCATTCCCTTCTTGTTCTTGTTTAAACTTGATAATAATTCAATAGGTAAAAAATGTTATCTCATGGTTTTAATAAGCCTTTCTTTGATTATTAGAGCGAATATTTTTTCTTGTGTTTGTTAACCAGTTGTATGTATTTCCTCTTTTGAGAATTGTCTGTTCATGCCCTCTGCTCACTTATCTGCTGGAGTCTTAGTGAATTTAATTGATTTGCATGCGCTCTTTACATAATAAAGATAGTAATCCTTTGTCATATTTGCTGTGGGTATTTTTCCAGTTTGCTTTATGTCTTTTCCTTTGTGATTTCTTCTGTCACTTCTAAGCTCATACAGCCACCCCATCCTCCAGAGACTTTATAAATATTCATTTCTAATTCCTGGTATTTTTTTTTCTCCTGGGATGATTTGATTCTATAAGCTTAAGATTCCACGAGACCACAAATCTATGAGTTTGTGCTTCCAAGATGAGCACTTCTAGCATCTTTCAAGGTGTAGCCTCCCTAACGTGTTTCATAGTTCCTCTTTACCCTCCCTTGCCCCTTGGATTATCAGCTCCATGAATGCAGGGACTGTTTCTTTCTCATGCCACCTGGTGTCCTACGAGTGCAGCACAGTGTCAGGCACATGGGGGGGGTGCTAAAAAGCTACTGCTTGCTTATCTCCCTGAGCTGTTCTAAGCCCTTGAGGATGCTCCATTTCTGGCCCCATGTCCAAGCACACTGAATGGATGGTGCAACATGAGATGGGACGCCCCCTGGGACAGAAGGAGGGCATTACCAGAAGAGAGGACAGCAGTAGCTGAATTAAAAGCATGAAAGAACATGGCATGTAGAAAACAATGCATAGTCTAACATGCCAAGGATACAGGGTGTGTGTGTTTGT